>NC_092503.1:113511135-113825559 GCF_047511675.1 Marmota flaviventris
TACCTCCAAATATAATTGTGGCCAACCTAAATGAATTCCAAAGATACACAGAGAACCAAGGTCCACTACTGTGGAGGTGTGCCCACATCCTGCGTGGTCTCCAGATGGCCAGGCTGCTGTACCCTTCAGACACAGGCCTCTGTACTTTGGACTCGCGCCCAGAGAGGTATCCAGTCCTGCTCTCCCCCATCCTTCCTTCCAGTCTCCTCTCCTGGTGGACAGGTCTTGCTCCCTAGCCTGGGCTCCCCATCTCCCTCTCCAATGGGGGTGGACCACCCGATATATGAGTTGTAGTAGGAGTGACTGGCCTGTGTTTTCAGAAAGACTGGAAGAACTGCAGCAAACATGGGCCTAAACTCTTATTGGAACACCACCTGGGCTTGGAGGTCACCGAGCAGAAAGCCAGGCCCTGAGGAGGAGAGTCCCAGGGTGCAGTGTCCTTCCGCTCCATCCTGGGAAAGCCCGGGTTTCAGGGAAGATCATGCTGGTCCTCACTGGAAAGTGGCCCCCAGCCTTGGTTTAAGCCCTCCCTGGCTCCCAGTCACTACTGGGAGGTCAAGGAGGGTCAAGTCCAAACTGCTCAGCACGACCCATGGATCCTTCAGGACTTTGCCTTTGCCTGGGGGTCTGCCCCTTGGTGGTACCCACACTTCCCTCTGCCCGGTGAACTCTGAATGGCTCCGCAAGAGTCTGTTCAAATGGGACCTCCTTGGGCTCAACCAGAGGGCCTCCTGGCCATCTTCTCCATGTCCCCTGTTCCCCTGTTCCTCCCATGGGACTTGTCACACCCTTTGGTAATGATTCCTCTACTAGTTGGCAGGCTGTGGGGCCTGAGGGTGGGATGGGTCCTGTCCATCTCTCTCTCCCCAGTGCTTGAGCCACGCCCAGGAAAGCTGGAGAGCTGGAGGATGTGCATTTCCCAGGGAACCAGCCCGCTACGATGACGGCCATTTTCCTCCCGGCAGGACCTGCTTTCATCACCAGAATGACTTTTTATTTTTTTCCCTCCCAAAATGCTAAAACAGAAGCTGTGGGGGAGGAAGTGTGTGGAAGCCCACTAGATGACTTTCCCTATTGTCTCCATGCCAAGCGTCCCTGGAGGGTCAGGGCCCACTCTCCGCGCCTCCCACCCGCCAGCTGCCTGCTGGAAATAGGCGAGTCTAATTTTACAGCCGAGGGAGGCTGCAGACACGGAGCCTCCTGCCTGGGGAGTGTCTTGCGGGATCAGCCTCTGTCCCAGAGGACAGGGTCTCAGAACCCAGAGCCGTGGCCATCTTTGGGTGTGGGCAGAGGAGGCTGCTGCCTCCGTGTGTGATGAGGGAGGGAGGCAGCCTCCGTCTCCCTGGAGCACATGTCCCCTCTAACGGGTGCTGCTCAAAGAGTCCTCCTTAGCATTTCACTCTTTGGGTCTTGGGTTTGGATAGACTCTGGAATCAAATATCCCCGAGAGAGACAGCAACTAAGATGATTACCGGTTGATGGCTTCAGGGAATGTCAATTACCAGATGATCAGAACCGTCTTAGTGGTTTGAACACCAGGAAGTTACTTTCTCCTGATTACGGAGACTAGAAGTCTGAGATCACAGCATGGGCTCAGCCAGAGTTTAGTGAGGGCTCTCTTCCTAGCCTACAAGATGAAGGCTAAAATTCCTGGCCAGAATAATAAAGTGAACCTCTTATATTTGCATAGTACCTCATGTCCTACAAACAGCAACGTGTGTATGGTTGTTCACATAGTGCACTGCACAACCCTAGTGGATACCAGTCATATCAAAGACATCGTAGATTTGAAAACTTAATATTTTTTATGGAAGATGGTCACCATGTGTCTTATTCTAGGAAAATTAGTATATTATGTAAGAGTAAAAGAAATTGAAGTTAAAGTGTAAAAGACCGGGTATCGTAAAGTTTCTAAGCTGCAAAGCCTGAGTTAAAATGTAAAGGACCAGGTATTGTTAAGTTCCTATGCTACACCCCAAACCTGAAATTCCTGTAGCTGTTAGGACAATTCACGGGACTGCCCAGTAAATATTCCCCCTGACCATCTGGTTGTTTAATAACCTAGGACCCTGTGCAGCTTGGCATGTAGGCATCTCAGGGCCCAAACCAATCAGTTTGAATGTACCCCCCTCTTTAGGAGTGACCTATCACCCCCGCCTGACCTGTTCCCGCCAATGAATGTGCTAATCATGTTTAAGAATTGTTGTTTGATTTTCTCGCGGTGTATGATGATTTGTTAAAGGAGACTGTGATGTGTGTAAAGCCCCCGCCCTCCCCAAAAAGTGTACTTAAGCACTGCTCAACCCCTGCTCGGGGCTCTGGGCCGCTCTCCCTTGTTGAGTGAGCACGGAGCCCCAGCACGCTGGATTCTTCAATAAACCCCCTTCTGCGGTTGCATGAGTCAGTCTCTTGGTGGTCTCTTCCTCCGTCGTTCGCCGGACCCTTACAATTAGAGTAACTCAATAGATGGAACTTCCTTTTCTCTCATCTACACAAAGATTAGATTAGCCTTTCTGCTAAGTCTCCATTCTGCTATTCTGCCTCCGTGTATGATGAGGTGGTCTGTGTCCATTTTACTGGGGAGGAATCTGAGAGAGGCAAGGTTGAGTTAATTCAGTGGGTAAGCAAGGACCTTATGACCTGAGGTGCAAGCCCAAGATCCAGCCACTTCCCTGCTGTGTCCTGGCCACTGGATCCTTCGTCTGGTTCCATTGTTTTCTGTGAGCACGTTACTACTGACGGTGGTCTGCCCGCTGACTTCCACCCCTCAGTCCTCCTGGGAACTGCAGGTCCTTGTGGCCATGCCAGGGCTTCCTTCCCAGGAGGATGGTGTGCTGACAGAGCCATTCCTGGCCCCAACTCACTTTGGTGGTTGAAGCCAGAAAAAGAGTAGGTCCCTGTGGAACCCACGGCTCACTCTTTTGGAACTTGAGAGGTAGTGGAAGGGAGGGGGGACTTCAGAGGGGTCTCTGAAGTGTGATGTCACTAAAGCACCTCTAGGAAGAGGTCCTGAGAAGTGAAGAGTTTCTACCTCAAATGTAGGTGGGAAAGCATCAGCACCCTTTTGCACAGACTTGAAGGGAGTGCAATATCTACCCATCAAACTTGTGAATGAAGTTTTTTTAAAAAAATTGAAGTATGATATATATATATATATCCCAACTGCTGAGAGCCATAGCCAAGTAAGAATGATGCATGGCATTTTTTGGTTGAAAGGTGACCCTGCTCAGGGATTAGGGTGGCTCCAGGTTTAGGGTGGATCCTGCTGGGAATAGGGCGTATCCTGCTGCCTCGGGCGCCTGCTCCTTGAGTTCCCGTGGAGTTCTCGGCAGCGGGGTTCTGAGAGAATTGGTACGCAGAGCCCGGTGGAGGGAGTGTATTTTTCCCAGAATGTGCTTGTAGAGTGCCGGTGAGAGTCGGGAATAAAGAACATTGCTGTTTGAATCTACAAGTTTTTGTGGTGGCTCGGTTATTTTGTGCCCGGCCAGACTGCGGCACCCAACACAACTTGTAAGAATTATATAAAGCACACCATTCAACCTGTGGGCTATGAAGTGCACAACTGCTTTTTTAATTTGTTCTTTTCAGTTATACATGACAGTAGAGTGTATTTTGATGTATTATACATCCACTGTAATGGTTAATTGAGTTGTCAACTTGATTGGGTTAAGAGATGCTGAGATTAAGAGGCTTCTGGGCGTGTCAATGAGGGTGTGTCTAGAAATGATTGGCGTGTGGGATAGCCAACTAGTGGAGACCCTCCCTGAGTGTGGACAGCCCCGTCCAAAAGGATGATGGCTTAGATTGAATGAAAGTTGGAAGAACAAGGAAGCAGCCGCAGAGGCCAGCTTGGTTCTCCTCCAGTGGTTCTTGATTACTGCTGTGATCATCTGAGGATATGGGAGTCTTACTTCTTCATTCTTCCAAAGCAGACTCTGCAGTGGTTCTCCAGGGCGTTTCCAGAAGCCTTCGGTCTTGAACTAGGGTAGCACCATTGATCCCTCTTGTTCCTGGGCTTTGCCCCTTGGGCTGCACAGCTCCTGGTTCTCCCAGCTCTCCTGCCTGCAGACGGCCACTGTAGACTATCCAGCTTCTGGTCACGTAAACCAACCTGATAAATCCCCTTTTTATAATTGTACTTCCTGTTGATTCTGTTCCCCTAGAGAACCCTGATACATACATGGGGTGTAACTTTCCATTCTTGTGCTTGTTCATGATGTGGAGTCACAGTGATTGTGAGTTCACATATGAACACAGGGAAGTTATATCTGACTCACTCTACTATCTTTCCTACCCCCACCCTCCCTCCCTTCCCTTCATTCCTCTTTGTCTATGAACTTCTATTCTCCCCTCCCCTTATTGTGTGTTAGCACCCACATATCAGAGAGAACATTCAGCCTTTGGTGTGGCTGATTTCACTTAGCATGACAGCCTCCAGTTCCATCCATTTACCAGCAAATGCCATAATTTCATTCTTCTTTATGGTTCTGTAATATTCCATTGTAGATATATGTACCACATTTTCTTCTTTATCCATTCATCCATTGAAGGGCATCTAGGCTGGTTCCATAGCTTAGCTCTTGTGAATTAAGCTGCTATGAACATTGGTGTGGCCATGTTTAAAGTGCTCTTGGCTTGATGAACTCTTACCCACATATACATCTGCATCACCATCACTCCTATCAAGATATCGAGTTTTTGAGCCCCCACCCTAGGCTCTCTGATGCCTCTTCCCAGTCTTTATCCCAACCCAGGGGTAACCACTATTCTGATCTCTGCACCTAGATTAACTTTCCCTCTTCTTGAACTTCACATAAGTGGACATATATGGTGTGTGGCTTCTGTTACTCAACAAAATGCCTGTGAGATTTATTCATGCTGTTTATTCATGTTGTAATGTATTAATTTTCTTTGCCATATAGTATTCCATGTGTGAGTATACCCCAAATAATTTGCCCATTTTATTGTGGACAGACTTTGGCTTGTTTCCTGTTTGGGGTCGTTCTGGGAAAAACAGTTGCTGTAAACACTCTTCTGCATATTATCTTCTGTGCACAGCCCTCATTTCTGTACAGTGATCACCTAGCAGTGGGACTGTGGGGCTCAGGGAGGGCTTCACAGTGTGGTCAAACTATTTTGGTGGGGGAGGAATATGGGAGGTCAAAGATCCTTGTTCCCAGGGCCTTCTCCACCACCATATGACCCACTTGCTCTTTCTGAGCCTTGGTATTCTTTGTCAGTTAAACAGGGCTAAGCATATATCCCTACGTGGTCTAAAGGAGAGATGATGCTTGTGGAGCACCTAATACAGTGCCTGGCACGCTTGACATATTTCCTGTTACTTCCCTCTCCCACAGTTCTTCTCCTTGGGAAATGGGTGACCTAAACCATCCACACATGTGCTCATCTCCCAGATGAGGTACCCTGCCAAATCTGTCTTTTGGACTAGAATGCTTTGCCCTCGTTCTGCACAAAACGATTCCTCATGTGGTCTGATAAAGGCTGCTCATCATAGTGTGGCCACTCCTGTCCCTGAATCTAGGAATCAGCCTCAGATTGATCATATGATGCAGGCCTGCCCAATCAGAATTTCCCCTAGGATTGATCACATGGCACAGATCTGCCCAATCAAAATCTTTCCCTATGACCAATCACAGGGTACAGGCTTCCCCAATTAAAGTCTCTCCCTAGGATTGGTCACATGATGCAGGCCTGCCCAATCAGAATCTTTTTTTTTTTTTTTCCAAATTTTCCAATATGAGCTGAGAAGAGAGCTCTCTGATCACAGTTTCCAGATGGGGATAAGTTCCCAGGTCCCTGGTCAGTTCCCCAACAGCTCCCCCGCCTCTGCCTCTGGGGTGAGGGAAGCTGATGAGAGAGATGAGTTTACAGTAAGAGCAGCCGGGAGCTGGAGGCGGGAAGGGAACCGGCAGAGCTGTGGACTGGCTTGTCCTTGACTCCCGGTATCTGAGACCAGCTTCTGTGATGGCCTTCATGGTTCCTTGGTCTAATGAGACAATCAGCTAGGTTTCTGTCCCTTGCTCCATGGTAGCTCTGGCAAATATCCTGCACAAAAGGCTCATAGCAAAGCCCTTCTGGTCTCCCCTCCTTGCTCGGGCTGTGCGAGGCCTGAGCCTTGTCCCAGAACCCCGCACACATGCTCCCTGTGTGGGATGCCAAGGCAAGGGTGTGTCCAGCCTGGCGTGGGCTCTGGGTGTGCAAGGCAGAGAGATGCTTGGGCCTGACCTTGAGCTTCTCTGCATGATCATACAGTTTCTCAGAATCGCTCCCTGATTTATGCTGCTTTCTTTGGCATGGTATTGACAATCGGAAGGTTTGATAGGTTCGCTACAGGTCATCTATATAACAGAGCCTCGGTTAATGCAGGAAAGACATGATGCTTGGCTTTTAAGTGACCGAGATGCAGCCACATTTTACTTTCAGCAAGATGCCTGGAGACCTAAGTGGGGGCGCTGGCTGAGCTGGGCAGGGGACTTGTTGATAGCAGCAAGCTCTGTCCTGCTGACCACTGCCTTCCTGGGCCATCTCTGAGAACAAAAGTTGTTTTGTTGACCAGCCATTTGAAGCAGGGGAGGTGGGTAGCGAGAGGGCAATCAGACATACTTACTCGGACTCGAAGGCCCAAATAGGAATGAGGGAGGAGAGGTCTGTCCACCCCTGCTGCTGTCCCGGAGGGAGGGACGCTCTGAGGTCCTAAATTAACACTGCCTGACATGCTTCCTGCAAGCAGGCTGCCTGGCCCCAGAGCCTCACTGGGCCCAGTTCCTTACCCCTCCCTGAATTCAGGCTCTTCCCCCTGTGACATTGCTGCGTGCTCACCTGGGTGCAGGCTGTGCTCCATCCTTGACTCTGGGTTTCCCTTGGGACTGGCCTTAGCCAGCGAGGAATTCAGAGACACTACAAGGCTCACTAACCTGCCCTGGTACCTCCACACTCACCAAGAGAACATGTCCAGGCTGGCCTGGTGGACAGCGAGAGACACCTGGATCAGGGCCAGGTGGCCTGGTCCTCCTAGCCCAGGGTAGCCCTTCACAGCCAATAGCCAGCCACCCCCGCCTCCAGGCATGTGAGGAAACCCAGCAACTGAGGCCCGAAGAGGACAGCGGTGCTCCCCCAACACCTGAATCACTCACCTGCTATTTAAACGTCTACGGTTGAAAGTCACTGTGTTTGTGAGGTAGCACAATTGTGACAATGGATGCCAAATGCATCAGCTCTAATGCAGGATCCACGAGCCAAGCATGCCCAGACCAACCAGGTGGAAAAGGATGCTCCCTGAGCCACGGAGGGACCTGGGCGAGCGGACGTCTCAAGGGAAGGGTGACTTCTGGTATGGCTTCTGAGGACCTGCGTGGAACGACAGGTGAATTACTTGAGGGTGTCACTTGGAATGGAGCCTCGGAGACTTAGTTTTTCCTTGGGAACTCTCCTGTCCCCTCCTCAGCCCCGTGCCCATTAGATTGCCCAAGGTCAAGACCCCTCTCCTGGCTCCAGAGTTGGGCGGAACCCGTTGGGAAGTGGGCAGCCGCCCACCTCCTGCTTTATTTGGCAAAGAACATTCCATGGAAAACCTTTGATGCTCCCCAATACAAATAAAGCAAGCGCGGGCTCCATTTCACTCGCTCTCTTTTCCGTGTGGAAGCTCGATCCCTGAGGTCGGCTAGCCCATCCTGCCCCCGCTTTCTAAAAATATTTCTGTGTCCTGCGGTTCTTTTGCTGATTTATCTTTCTTAGCTTTTATTCCGCAGCCAGCCCAATCCACCCAGAGGAACCCCATTTCCACCGCCTGCGTGGGATGTGGGCGGGAAGGACCTACCAGCAGGAACCAAGGCAGAGGGGTAGCAATATGCTCTCAGATTGGGGAACATGCCTTAAGCAAAAGATGAAATTCCCTTGTCCTTTATTTATTGATAGGACATTGAGACTACTAGATAGTTTGAGAAAGGACTTCAGTTGTTAGTGATATATTGGGTTTTTTTTTTTGCAATGAGTATAAACCCCGCACGCTCTCCTTGCTCCCATTAACATCTTTTAGCTTTCCTTTCGTTGGCCCACTTACCTCTCTTGGTTTCTTCTCTTTCCAGGGTTGGGGCTGGGCCCAGGGCCTCCTGTATGCTGGGCAACCAGCCAGCTCCCAGGCCCTCCCTCTCTCTTTTAATCCCACTCCTGCATTTCAAGTGGCCCCTTCTCCACAGCTACCTGGCTTCCTTGGGCACCTCTGGTAAGAGAGGAAGCAGTTAAGAGCATGAGCTGGGGTCAGTGTGGGCAACCTGCCCCCCTGGGCCCTGGAAACCCAGCAGCGCCTGAAGCAAACCCTCTTCCAAAATACTCATAGCAGGAGAGAGGGAAGGAGGGCTTCCGGGGACCTGGAAAGGGCTGAGTTTGTCCCGTGGCATAACCTCAAAGGCTCATTTAACCTACACCCCGGGTGACATGAGCCAGTGATTCTGCACCAGAGGGGTCACCAGCAGCCCGCCAGGAGCAAGTGCGAACCTCTTTTGAGGAACCCACTGTCAACACAGGTCCCAACAAGTTCTCACCGCCCAAACCATGAAGAAGGAGAGCGCGCAGTTTAAAATCCTGGCACACACAAGGAAATGTCACCGTGTGTAAGAGTTTAAAGAAGGAACAGATTAAAGGACCATTTAGTAACCAAAATAGCAGCATCACAGTCATCATTATTCAGTCTATTAGTCAGAGTTCTCCATAAAGATGTGTGTGTGTGTGTGTGTGTGTGTGTATCTAAGGATTTATTATGGGAATTGAATCATATGATCACAGGGTCCAGATATTCCCATGAAGCAGCCTGTAAACTGGGGAACCAGGAAGGCAGGTGCATTGCAGCCCTTTCAGCCCAAGGAGGGTGAACCTGAGGCAGGAGAAGGGATAGGTGCTGGGGTCAGGATAAGTCCCAGAGTCCAAAGGTGAACCAGGAGGTCCAGCATCTAAGGAAAGAAGATGAAGTCCCAGCCCCAGGAAAAAAGCAGGAAGGGGTGGGGAGGAGAGTGGTGTGTAGGGGAGAATTTCCCCTCCTCTTCCTATTTGTTCTATCTGTGCCTTCCCTGAATGGGACGGTGCCCACGCATGCTGGGGTGGCTGCATCTTCTCTACTCATTCTAGTGACTCAATTGCTAGTCTCTTCCAGAAACACCCGCACAGATATACCCAGGAAGACTGTTTTACCAGCTACAGGAGGGTCCCTTAACTCAGGCAAGGTGACACATAAAATCAGCTACCACACCCAGTTTAAAAGTCCGTTTAATATGTTTAATGAATTAAAAGAGGATCAAAAGTGTGACAGATTTATGAAGGGCAATCAAAATTCACTGGATAATTTGAAGAAGAACTAACATAACTTTCGTAAGTGAAAGACAATAATTGAAGTAAAAAACTCAAGATTGGGTTTGGTGGCCGCCTGCCTATAATCCCAGTGATTTAAGAGGCTGAGGCAGGAGGACACGGCAAGTTCAAGGCCAGCCTGGACCCCATGGCATGATCCTGTCTCAAAATAAAATAATATGGGCTGGGAATATGGCTCAGACATGGGGCACCCCTGAATTCACTCCCCAGTGCCACCAAAAGAAATAAACAATTAAAATAGAAGGGGAAATCGTAGATTAAGGCATTATCAAAACTAGAATATTTGACCAAAAACAGACTGAACTGACCCCGCTGCCTAGAATGAGGAGGTCCGACCTACCACTGAAGCTGGCCCCAAAACAGGAGGTGGCATTAGGGAGGACACCAGGCTCACAGACGTCCCAGAGACTCGGACAACAGGTACTTACGTTCTCTATTGCTACATAACACCCACCCCAAAACTTAGGGGCTCAAACACAACATCAGTCATTTAATTCGAACCTACAATTTGGGCAGGACCTGGTGGGGACAGCTTGCTGCTTCTCCATCTCGCTGGGGGACTCCACTCGGGGCTGGATGGTAGCTTTGGTCAAAGTGGCTCGCCTGGCCGGTCAGGTGTGCAGGCTGTCAGCCAGGAGCCCAGGGACTCTCTGAGGATTGTGTGGGCTTCCTCACAAAGGGTGGCCGAGTCCCCACAGGGCGGGGCAGAAGTGCATGCCGCTTTCATTAGCTGGTGCTCGAAGGTGAACGGTGTCACTTCAACTCCCTTCTGTTGGCAGAGTCCTAACAGATCTGCCTGGATTCGCAGAGCAGAGGGAGTGGGAAGCTTCTTGAGCTATGGTTGTTCCTGGGCTCTATTTCTTTTCTGGAAATGCATCGGCTGCAGAGCACACCAACCCAGGGTCAGTGAGGGAGACCTAGGCAGGGGGTCACTCAAGCTGTGGTTGCTGGGCTCCACCTGAGTGGTGAGACCAGCCCGGGAGTCAGGGCATCTGCAGGAGATGTAAGCCTCGTGGTGACAACAGGGCAGAGATCTGGAGCTGTGGTGCCTGGATTTGAGAACAGGTTAGCAGTTTATGATCTCGGGGCAAGAAAACGTAACCCCTCTCTGCCTCAGTTTCCCCATCTATTAAACGGGATAAACACTGTGCTTACCTCATGAGGCTGGGAGCATGGGTCCTGGCTGAGTCCCTCCCTGGGATGGAGGGGGCCTCAGAGGCAGGAGAGGCAGGGACTGGTGGTGACTCCTTGTGATGCCAGGACCCTGTCCTTGGAGTGAGACCTGGGGTCCCTCAGCCCTGCCTGGGGGTCCTGCCGCGCTTGGAGGTGACACCAAGTAGTTCAAACACTATAAAATTCCTGCAATGTGGTTTGAGCAGTGAGCAGTGAGGAGTCCTGAGGCCACAGAGATACAGAGCAGCTGCCTCCCTCACTGAGCAGCCACACGCAGCGTTTAATCAAAACTGCGGGGACATCCGAGAATGTCCACAGGAGGAGGGGGAGGGTGGCCATTTGTCTGTCAGGACTGGGCGCCCCTCAGAGACCAGGCACAGCCTGCCCTGCGTGTCCTCTGCCCTGCCTCTTCTCAGCAGCCCCCTGCTGTCACCTAGTCCCCCAGTGAACTGCTACAAGCCTCTCAACCTGAGGGGGCCCCACTCCTCCAGCTTCTAGTATGTAAGGCAGTGTCCACCCAGCAAATGACTTTCTGGGCCTCGGTTTCCCCGTGTGGGAAATGATGAGAAGGGGCTCTCTCCCTCAGTGTTGTTGGGAGTGTCAAATGAGTCACCTGCAGGGGCCACCTGACCTTCACCCGCCCACCCTCCGCAGCAATTGAGGCTGAGCTGAATGCCATGAGGGTTGTAGGCCTGGTTTTCTGAGCCATGTCCTGCAAGGTGCCCCTTGAAAAAGTGGTTCTAAAGTCAGAGAAGCTGGGGAGACCCCGTGCTCCACGGACGCCCCTCCCTGCTCAGAAGGTTGAGATGCCCACGGCATGTTAAAGGTTCCAAGTCTTGCTAAGAAGAGTCGTGCTTCGTCTAACCCAGGGTTTTCTAAAACCTCACTGTGGAAACCTTTCTGAGTTTCACCCATTAGCCTCCTTGAGACAGTCTCTGGAAGACTCTGGGGTGGATAAACCACAAGACTGCTTAATCTTTATTAACTCATTTCTCATCAGAAAAATGGCAGTAATTAATACCCAGCTTTCAGACTGCTGAGGATCTGGCTCGCAGAGGGTGGGCAAGAAGTAGCAGATGTTGGGATATAGACAGGGATAGAGCTGCAAGGAATGACACTGAGAGACACAGACCCTGCAGGTGAGAACTGAGGCAGGGGACTGACCACAAAGGCTGTCAGTTGAAGTGGGGGATGTGGCCAAGGGATCCTAAGTCTCCTGGATCAGCAATGGAGATTGTACTGGGCACATTTCACAATTATTTACAAGCACCTGCTATATACCAGGCATTCTTAGCCCCAGAGAATACTTTAGTGAACATGGAGTTTACACTATCAAACAAATTTTAATACGAAAGTAATATGTTGGACGATAAGTCCTATAAAAAAGCAAAGAGGTGATAGATGTTACGTTAAATAGGGTGGCCAGCAAATGGTGATGTGAGCGGCAAGTGCAAAGAGGCAAATGACTGTAGAACCACTGTCCCATCATCCCCATTGTCATTATAGACGACATCATCACTTTAAAACACGGCTCCCCACCCCCATCCCATTGGGCCAAGCACCTCTCAGGATTGGCTTTGCCGAGATGCAGTTCCAGGAATAGCCACAAGGTGGAGCAATAACTCTAACCCGGCGGGGGCTGAGAGTTTGTTAATGAACCCAGAAGACTTAATGCGAAGTCCCCTCCCTCAGATCCTCCCAAGGTTGCCGGTCACCTTGGGCTGTCTGCTGCCAGCAGCCACCAGTATCACATGGAATTGGCTTGTGAACTTGAGCATGTAGTTGGGGTCTTTGGCTCTCTGACATCCAGTGACTGGGAGAGCCACCCGGGAAGCCATGTCGGAGAGTCGTGGACAGGCCCACAGTCCAGGTTCCAGGGCTCTGGGGCTGGGGTTGGCATGGCCATCAGGAGAGCAGTTCCAGGCCAGACCTGCCCTCTTCATGACTGCGGGCACTTTAGCACATCCATCTGCCTCTAGCCATGGGCAGTGGGTGAGGGAGCAGGAAGTGGAGAGCCAGCCCTAGGTTAATAATCCGGTTGGAGCCAGCACAGACCATCTGCATGTGGCTTATGACCTGCTCAATGCTCCCATCAGCTCATCTAAGCTTGAAGCAGGGCTACCTGGCAGGAATTCTGGGGACAATGGAACCCGCAGGCCCTGCCCCACCGTCCTCTGCACAGTGGCAAGGACTGGCCCCTGTGGCAGAAGCAGCCAAGACACCCATTTGGGGTCTTCCCTGAAAGAGCCCTGCCTGGCTTGCTCCCTCTGCGGCCACAACTGGAGGACTGACTCTCCTCTGGACTCATCCAACAGCGAGGGTTTACAGACTCGGGTTTTCCTGATATTTGGTTCCCCCCAGTAACTTGGGAACTGATGTTGCAGGCGGGCTCCCCCCAAGGGTCCCAGGAAGAGAGGGGCAGGGTCTCCTCCAACCAGTTCTTTGCTTTTCTCTGGGAGGAAAAACTCATTTCTCCTTGCTCTGAGATTCCACCTGGAGTCTCTGCAGGGCTGGGGATGGAGGGGGAAGTCCCTCACCCTGCTTTCCTCCTCTGCAGGTGCCCTGGCACCTGAGCCAGCCCAGTGAAGGGCAATGGCCTTCATGTTTAGTGAGGGCCTGGCACGGCTTCTATCGCTGGCTGATCTTATTTATTCCACCGAACAGTTCTATTTGGTACATTTATCCTTTTTTATTTTATATTAATATCCTCACATAAAATTCCTGAAAATATCCTCATTGTAACTGTCAAGAGTGCATCAATATTTAAAGTAAAATACTCCTGGCTTTCCTAGCCCTCAGCACTCACCCGGATACCAACACATAATGGACTCTAATTAGCCAGTGGTGGCAGTTTGGTATTTATCTGTGCAAACTTAAATATATAGAGAGATTATATTAGTTATATATTTTAGATACTAAAATATAAATATAAATAATATATACTATATATGTTATTAAATAATCATAGATATTATGTAATTATATGTGTGTATATTTTATATATGTTATTTATCACGTGATAAGTACATATAGATAAATACTTTTGTTTTGCCCCCAAAGTCCTGGGAGCTGTGAAGTCTTGCTCCATTTCAGAGAAATCAGGTGGAGGCTGCCTTGGGCTCTGCTTACCAAGGAGTGCGAACACCCTAATCTTGGTCTCCTCATCAATCTCAATGTGCTAAATGAGCTTTATTTGAAAAGCCCCTGAGAGAGGCATGGCAACGCTTTCTAAGTTACTCAGCTGAAATCCTGGAGAGTCCTAGGGGTGTATGGAGGTATGTGATCCAGTTTCCCCCTGAGCGACCCTGGCCTCTATTTCAAGCTTGGGTCAGGGATGTGGCTGCAGACCCTGTGCAGAGGACTCTTGCAGCCATTTCCTGTCAATGCAAGGAGCCCAGCAGAGAGCATGTGCCTGGCTGCAGGGAGGCTGGGTCTTGGGCTCTGGGAGCAGAGTAGGCAGTGCCCTGTGGACCCTGGGAGGTGAAGGGCCAGATGTGGGTGCTATGGCCAGATCCCTGCTCACCCTGCCCCCAGCCTTCCTGACCGGTACTGAGTGTCTGCAGGGAGGTGATGCAGTCCCTCCCATTCCTTGCACCTGCTTTAGGAGGCGGGTACCATGCTGGGAGCCCCCTTGTGTAGATAGAGAAGCTGAGCTTGGAGAAGGGAGGCCCCAGGAACAAGGGGCAAGAACACAGCCTTGATGGGACTGGAGCCTGTGGTTGAAATCCCAGCCTCAACCAGTAGCTCGTCCTTGTTCAGTTTATTCCTTCTTTCTTCCTTTCTTTTTTTGTACACGAGCAATACTGATTATATGTCAAATAAAAATGGCAGACTTCTTCAATAACCCCTCCTTTGGCGACCATCATTATCAGTTGAGTACATCCTTCCAGAAGTTCCTTCCTCACACAATCACATATACAGAGTTGCCATTTTAAAAATATAAAAAGGAATGCTTCCAATTTTTCTCCATTTAGAATGACCTTGGCTTTGGGTTTAGCCCAGATAGCTTTCACAAGGTTGAGGTATGTTCCTACTGTCCCTAGATTTTCTGGTGGTTTGAACATGAGAGGGGCTGTATTTTGTCACATGCTTTCTCTGCATCAATTGATAGAATCATATGATTCTTTAAGTCTGTTGATGTGATGGATCATGTTTATTGATTTCCATACGTGGAACCTTACATCCCTGGGATGAACCCCACTTGGTCGTGGTGTGCTATTTTTTTTTTAATGTTTTGTATGTGATTTGCCAGAATTTTATTGAGAATTTTTACATCAATGTTCATCAGGGATATTGGTCTGAAATTTTCTTTCCTTGTCATGTCTCTGCCTCATATGATACTAGCTTCATAGAATGAGTTTGGAAGGGTTCCCTCCTTTTCTATTTCATGGAATAATTTGAGGAGTATTGGTGTTAGTTTTTCTTTGAAGGGCTTGCAGAACTCTTCTGAGAATCCATCTGGTCCTGGGCTCTTCTTGGTTGGTAGGCTTTTGATGGTGTCTTCTATTTCCTTGCTTGAAATTGATCTGTTTAAGTTACGTTTGACCTCTTAACTTACGTTTGACCTCTTAACTCACGTTTGGGTTGATCATACGCCTCTAGAAATTTGTTGGTGTCTTCAAGCTTTTCTATTTTATTGGAATATAAATTTTTAAAATAGTTTCTAATTATCTTCTGTGTTTCAATAGTGTCTGTCATGATATTTCCTTTTTCATTACAAATTTCAGTAATTTGAGTTTTCTCCCTCCTTCTTTTCATTAGGGTGGCTAAGGGTTTGTCAATTTGATTTATTTTTTCCAAGAAACAGCTTTTTGTTTTGTCAATTTTTTGAATTGTTTTTGTTTCAATTTCATTGATTTCCACCCTGATTTTAATTATTTCCTGTATTCTACTACTTTTGGTGTTGGTTTGTTCTTCTTTTTCTAGAGCTTTGAGATGTAATGTCAGGTTGTTTATTTGTTGACTTTTTTTTCTTTTAATGAATGAAAAAAAATTGGAAGCATTGCCTCTAAAAACTGGAACAAGACAGGGATGACCTCTTTCACCACTGCTATTCAACATAGTCCTTAAAACTCTAGCCAGAGAAATTAGACAGACAAAAGAAATCAAAAGGATACAAATACAAAAGAAGAACTCAAAACTATCATTATTTTCCAGACAACATGATTCTATACTTAGAGGATTCAAAAAACTCCAGCAAACTTCTAGAATTAATTAATGAATTCAGCAAAGTAGCAGGATATAAAATCAATATCCATAAATCAGATGCATTTCTATATATTAGTGATGAATACTCTGACAGAGAAATTGGGAAAACTACTCCATTAGTACTCTCAAAAAAAAAAAAAAAAAAAAAACTTGGGAATCAACTTAGTGAAAGACCTCTACAATGAAAACTACAGAATACTTAGAAGACCTTAGAAGATGAAAAGATCTCTCAGGCTCTTGGATAGGCAAAATTAATATTGTCAAAATAATCATACTACCCAAAGTGCTATACAAATTCAATGAGATTCCAATTAAAATCCCATTGTCATTCCTTATAGGAATAGGAAAAGCAGTCATAAAATTCATTTAGAAAAATAAGAGACCCAGAATAAGCCAAAGCAATCCTTAGCAAGAAGAGTGAAGCAGGAGGCATCACAATACCAGACTTTAAACTATACTACAGAGCTATAGTAACAAAATGGCATGGTATTGGCACCCAAATAGACATGTAGACCAATGGTACAGAATGGAAGACACAGAGACAAACCCACATAAATACAGTTATCTCATATGAGACAAAGGCACCAAAAACATATATTGGAGAAAAGATAGACTCTTCAACAAATGGTGCCAGGAGAACTGGAAATCCATATGCGGCAAAATGAAAATAAACCCTTATCATGCACAAAATTCAACTCAGAGTGGATAAAGGACCTAGGAATTAATCCAGAGACTTTGTGCCTAACAGAGGAAATGCAGGCTCAAATCCTCAACACATCAGATTAGGTCCCAACTTCCTTATCAAGACTCCTAAAGCTCAAGAAATGAAGAATTAATTTAAAATTAAAAATCAAGAATTAATAAATGGGATGGATTCAAATTGAAAAGCTTCTTGTCAGCAAAAGAAACAATCAATGAGATGAAGAGAGAACTATATTTTGGAAGCAAATTTTTGCTTCATGCATGTCAGATAGAGCACTAGTCTCCAGGATATATAAAGAACTCAAAATACTTAACACCAACAAACAAACAAACAACCTAATCAAAAATGGGCTAAGGAACTGAAGACACTTATCAGAAGAAGATATATAATCAATCAACAAGTACATGAAAAAATGTTCAACATCTCTAGCAATTACAGAAATTCAAATCAAAACTACTCTTAAGATTTCATCCCACTCCAGTCAGAATGGCAGTAATCAAAATACAAGCAACAATAAGTGTTGGCGAGGATGTGGGGGGAAGGTACACTCATACATTGCTGGTGGGACTGCAAATTGGTGCAACCAATCTGGAAAGCAGTATGGAGATTTCCTCAGAAAATTTGGAATGGAACAACCATTTGACCCAGCTATCCCACTCCTTTGTCCATACCCCAAAGACTTAAAATCAGCATACTACAGTGACACAGCCACGTCCATGTTTATAGAAGCTCAATTCACAATAGCTAAACTGTGGAAGCAACCTAGATGCCCTTCAATAGATGAGTGGATAAAGAAACTGTGGTATGTATACACAATGGAATATTATGCAGCATTAAAAGAGAATACAATCATGGCATTTGTAGGTAAATGGATGGAGTTGGAGAATATCATGCTAAGTGAAGTAAGCCAATCCCAAAACACCAAAGGCAGAAAGTTCCCTCAGATAAGTGGATGATGATCCATAATGGAGGCGGGGCATGGGAAAAATGGAGGCACTGTGATTGGGCAAAGGGGAGGGAGAGGAGGGTGCATGGGGACAGGAAAGATGGTGAAATGAGAGGGACATCATTACCCCAGGTACATGTGTGACTACACTTGTGGTGTGATGCTACGTTGTGTACAACCAGAGAAATGTACAATTATGTACAATGAATCAAAATGCATTCTGCTGTCATATATATCTAATTAAAATAAATTAATAAAAAACAAAATAAAAATATAAAGGGATCACATTATACATACACTTCAAAGGCACTGTCCCTTTAGCAGTGCTTCTTCCACACTCACATATCTGCACCTGCTTCCTTTTCTAATGGCTCCAGTGCTCCCCCATACGCCTCTGCCACAATGTCACTATTCCCAACTCAAGTTCAGTTTACTCCTCTGACAGCGAGATTAATAATAGTACCTGCCTCAAAGGATTATCGTGAGAGTAAGTGAGATAATACATGCAGGTTGTGCAGAATCAACCCTGGCACACACCCATGTCTATAGTAGGGGCTACTGCAGTCTTCACCAATACCCGTGTTATTATTGATGGACGTGGATATTTTTCCCAGTTTCTTCCATTATAAACAATGCCATCATGAAGAGCCTCCTACTGCTGTTTTGTGTGTCAGGAGAGTTTGTGGGTAGATTTCTGGAATGCTGGGACAGGAGACTGGAGGGTGAGAGAAGAGACACCAGGGCATTTTCTCCCTGCCCAGGGCCATGTCTGCGGCACGGCCATCCATGTCCTCAGGCTCCAGCTCCTGCAGGGCGGCCCCACTCCCTGTGCCAGCTCTGCTGGGCTCAGAGGGCCCTCCTTGTCCCTGCCCCTTCAGCCCTAGGGTGGGTGGCAGCCCCCTACTTTGCCAGTCTCTGGGTATTTTGCTGTCCCTGCCTGATCCCTCGACCCTGCCCACTTGGCTCTAAACTGGCCCTTTGTTATCCGCCATCACTCAAATGGTCTGGGCTGAATTCTGTATGCGTCCTGACACATTCTAGAAATTTCTAGAAATTTCCTGTTCCTATTCTTCACCCATTTTCTGTAGGGTTGCCTTTATAATCATTTATTTAAAAAAACTTTCTGCATCATAAGTATCACTATTTTGTTATGCTATAAATATGTTGTCTTAGTTTTTATTTATCTTAATTTTTTTTGGTAATGAAATACATTTTTTTGTTGTTGTTGTTGTTGTACTGGGGACTGAACCCAGGGGCATTTACCACTGAGCCACATCCCCAGCCCTTTTTATACTTTATTTAGAGACAGGGTCTCGCTAAGTTGCTGAGGCTGGCTTTGAACCCCTGATCCTCCTGCCTCAGCTTCCCAAACCGCTGTAATTACACTCTGTGCATGTGCTCAGGAAGGAATGGGGGAGGGGCACGTTGACAAAGGGAGGAAGGGGTGACTCTGTGAGCTGGACACCACTGCCGCCCTGGCTTTCCCTAGGTGGTCATTCCGTCTCTGTAAAGAGCCCTGTCTGGTTTTAGTGCAGGGATCCATAATGCCCCTGCCAGTCATGCTACCCACAGGGGCTGGGGTTGCTGACAGGAGCCACTGCTTGGTGAACAGTCTCAATTACCTTGACCTTGACCCACCTCCGTCTTCTGCCCCTGGCATTTGTGAACTTCCAGGAGAGAAGTCTCTAGTCCAAGCCTCTAGGTGTGCTGCACCCCCACCCTATGCCGGAAGCCTGCAGGGACCTGGATCCTTCAAGACACGGAGTTGCCCAAGGTTTACCTGCGGAGGCGGCTCCTCCACTCTGTGCCTCTGGTGCACACACCCACGCCACCTGCTCCTCCACCTCCTGCCAGACAGCTCAGGTCAGGGCTTGGCACCAGACTGTGCACACTGCCACAGCCTCAGAGGGCCCCACCAGTGCCTGGCTGGCATTGGGACTTCTCTTTACTCATGCCCAGTTTGGGGACTCCCAGGCCCTCTCATCCTCTCTGTGAAGCCTGCACCCACCTCTCCTCCTGAGGTTCCTCGGGCCCCAGTTCCTTGGCAGCTCTGGGCAAATCCAGCCGGCTGCCTGGCTTTGTCAGTCCAGTCACATACTGTGCTACAGTGGCAGAACCGAACCATTGTGACAGAGACCATCCAGCCTGCAAGACTGGAGCAAAATATTTGAAATATTCACTCTGTGGCTCTTGACAGAGAAGAGAGGCTGCCCTTCCTCTAGATGTTCTCCTATAAAGTGTTCTGACGGGTGAGAGATCACTCTAGGCTCTCCTGCCCTTGACCCTGTGACCTGGTCAGTAGCTCTTCCAGGAGGAAGAAGCAGGTGACTCTTGTCCCCTGCTCCTGATGGTTATAGTGACACACCCAATGTGACCCAGTCTCTTGGCACTTTCACTGCCTGTGGGCTACAGATACCCTGGACACCCGTCACATCAACCCCTGCTTCAGACAGGCTGCAACCCTGTCCTGTGGGAGCTGGCCAGTGTGCCCTCGAGCCCTCCTGGGGACCAGGGAAAGCCATACCCGCCTTAATCCCTAAGACCCAAACTCAAATGCCATAATCCCCAATATTGAAATCCCCAAAGATCAAAATCCCCGAAGTCTAATCTCCCAAATCACAATCCCAAAAGATTAAAATCCAGAACGTTGAAATCCTGAAAGCCAAACATAAACCTCACAATTCCCACCGAAAGAAAAGGGGTGGCAGAGAGGGGCAGAGGCTGGGACTCAGGGAAGGGCAGAGGCTGGGACCCAGGGAGGGGCAGAGGCTGGGACTCAGGGAAGGGCAGAGGCTGGGACCCAGGGAGGGGCAAGCGCACCCTCAGTTGTACGCAGGTGGCTGCTGTGGTTCATGTTCCACAAGTACCTGGATGCCTGGCAATGCCTGGGAGAGGGGTGAGCAGTGTGTGGTTGAGGGGACAGGGTGGTGGGAAGGTCCACCATGCAGAAAGGGGGCATGACCCCGTCTGTACCCTCTGGGGGAGGTGCCTGCTCTCTCTCAAAGCAAGCCTTCAGGATGGAGCTTGAGACCAGAGGCCCCAGCGCCCACATCTGGGCATGCTCCATCCTGCGATGCTCTTTTCATGTGTCAAATCTTCTTCTTCATTTTTAAAGGTTATTTTCTCCCATTTTTTCTACCAACACTTTAAACTTCAGCATTAGTTTTTACAATTCACTATGCCATGGAGGTCACCCTTACATCACTTCTAACGTGAAGGTGGAAATGGTGTGACAACTCTTTGGAGTTTTATTTTATGCATTTTTTGCAAGTCCAACTCAGCAAAAGTGCATTATTACCAAGGTGACTTTGTGCATAAGCACGTATGTAGAAATGTTGAAACTTGCCAACCAAAGGAGAGATATCCTTTTTGTGCATCTACAGTTGTGAAAAATGAAATTTCTCAAAATCCCTGTTGTTTGGACCAGGGGTCTAATATCCAATTGAATGCAGATCTTAACATAATCATATCATCTCAATGGCTTGCTGGCGTCACCTTTCAACCAAAAATGCCATGTGTCATTCCTACTTGGCTATGGCTCTCAGCATTGGACAAATGTTTATGTGATGGTGACCAATTGTGGGGTTTGGTGGGGATACCAGGGATTGAACTCAGGGGCACTTGACCACTGAGCCACATCCCAGACCTTCTTTGTATTTAATTTAGAGACAAGGTCCCACTGAGTTGCTGAACAACCCGCGGTTGCTGAGGCTGCCTTTGAACCTGTGATCCTGCTGCCTCAGCCTCCTGAGCCACTGATATTGTAGGTATGCACCACGGTGCGGGGACCAATTGTGGTTTTGATTGATTTTGTCAAAAGACCTTGGTTGTCCACTGTGGTATTTCCAATGTCTGTAGTAATAAACCTGGGCATCCACAATCACCAAGCAGAGTGTTTTACCTTTACGCCTTTTGCTTTTGACCTATTTCTTTAAGAATATATTTTGCATCAGACCGTCCACACTGCCGGGTTGGCTAACCCGTGTGACTGCTGTTGTTAGTGTTCCTGAGTGTGGATTCTGCCAATCGGTCTGACATTGCAGCCTATTTTACTGTGCAAGGTGACCCATGAAATGTCATGTTGTATATATTTCTAAATAAATCCCCTTTCGAAAATGTAAACAAAATGACTTCTGAAGAATTTTGAAATTATTTTTGTCCATAATTATATTGTCGAGATTTTGATATTTCAGGGTTTCAGATTTTATCTAAAGATCTTTCAAGACTCTGGGGAGTTTGTTCTTTCTGCATGTCAACATTTGGGACTATGGTGTTGGGATTGTCTTTGGGGATTGTGGCCCAAACCCCTCCTTTGATCCCGAGGCTCTAACCACCACCTATTTGGTGCCGCTTCTCCAATTTCTGTCCCCAGCCCCGACTTTCCAGGGACTCCAGACACCAGGAACAGAAGCGCCCACTTGCCACAGCTGCCTGAGTGTTCAATGACCTCTTGAGTTTAGTATGTCCCCAAGCAGAGGTTTTGATCCCCACGCCAAGCCTGTCCCTCTGCTTGTCCTCCCAGTCTCCGTGTGGCTTTGGTTGCCACCCCCTGCTCAGTCCACTGAGTCAGAAATCATTCCAAGTTTTCCCTCGTACTAGTCCCTGGATTTCTGGGATGACAGAGACGTTCCCTGTCTGTGTCTTCCAATGCAGTCACCACACGTGACCATTTAGCACTTAGAATGTGGCTAGTGTGACTGAGGGACTGGATTGTTAATTACAGCTAATTATAATTAATTTTAAGATAAAATGCCACATGTGGCTACCATATTGGAGACCGCCAGGCTCTGGAGCAGATGCCCCGTGGGCACAGCGTGCCTGGCACGGCTATGAGTCGGCTTTGCTCCTTCCCCCTCCTCGCTCTCCTCTCCTCCAGGGCTGCACCCCTCCCTCTGGGCCCCTCTTTCCCTTCTTGGGCCCCTCTCCTGCCCTTCTCCCCCACTCCCTGGCCTCAGGGGCCTCTTCCTCCAGGACCGCTGGCCTCCATGCCGACTCCTCGGCCAACTGAGCTGTCGCTGTAAATCAGCCCCGATAATTTGCCATCTGGTCTCAGCTCTTAGCAGAGAGCAGAGGGAGCCAGGTGGGTTCTGGCTGGAGATGGGCCGGGTAACTAGGCACCCGGGCAGCCAGGGACACTCCATCATGTCTGAGGCTGGCACTGCCCTCCTATGACACCCAGTGCCAAGAATCTGTGCCAGATTCTGAGCAGGCCACCAATCACGGAGGTGCCAGGGGCCCAGCGGGTGGAGAGTGGCCGGGAGCCTGGCTGCAGGTGCCTGGAGCAGGCGGCAGATGGGTGGTGCGGAGGCAGCGGTGGTGAGAGGCTGCTGGGCAGCGACGGGAGTCTCCCATCGCCCGGCATCTGGGACCTCGCTATCCTCATTGCAGCTGTGGGGCCTCGGGCGGCTGCAGGAGGGGGCACCATGGAGGAGCATTGGTGGAGAGCAAAGGATGGGCCAGCCTGGGGCACTGCTGCGCTTCATTGGGGGCCAGCATGTATGGGGACGTCCAGGGCCACAGCTGGAGGGCAGCACATTAGTCCTTAGTGAGGGTAGGACACTGAAATACAGTTTAGTGACGCACGGGGGAGTGGGCACCGCAGCTCCCGATTGTCCTCTTCCGAAAAAGCAGGTGGAGTGACTCAGGAAGCCCAAGTGACAGGCCAGCTCAGCTCCCTGCCCCAGCTGTGACACTAGGTGGTCTTCACCTGGAAGTGAAGACGTGGGACTTCTCCACTGATGGGCACCAAGTGGTAGGGCCAAGGAGGCCAGCCTCCTGCAGAGAGCGACGGTCCCACAGGAGGAAATCTCTCTACCCATATGGTGACCACACCCTGCAGAGGCGGTCTCCTTCCTGCCTGCTCCAGGAGGGACCCCAGATGACCTCTGTAGCCACCGTTTTCCACCCACAGGCCACTCCCGGGTTACCTGCAACTGCCCGTAGCTGCACGCCCTGGCCCATGCTTTCAGTGGCCACTGTGTCAAGATCTGCCCACGTGGCCAACAGAATGCTGGGAATGAGGAGCCCAGGGCGGGGGCAGCCCCTGAGCCACGGCTGATGCGAGTTGGAGGATGTGCACCCAGCTCCTTGTCACTTAGTGTGTCTCTAAGGCGCATGGCCCCTGTCTCCCAGAGGTCCCAGTGGAACCCTACCTGGGTTGCCCACACGGTTGATCCCAGGCCCATCAGCCTCCCTCCCTCCCTCCCCAGAGTCCCTCCAGCCACCCTCTACCCTGGAGGCAGGCTCAGCTTCTTCGGGAGCCCAGACTAGAGTGGCTGAGAGACCCTCTAGGGACACCTTCCACCAGTCCTTCAAACTTTGTCTGACATCCTATTGGCCAGGATTAATCCAACGGCCACACCTCCCTACAAGATGGGTAGGAAAATAGACCTTATTTCACAAGTCTATGTGAGCAGCTAAATATTGGGGATACTATCACCAAGAAAGATGAAAGGAGAAGAATGGGACATCTAGCCTGTCACTGTCACAAATCTTGGCTGAGAATGAGAGAAGTCTGAGCTAGGAATTTCCACCAGGGCATCTGATGTGGGCCGAGGGGACTCTGTTATGTTCCCTTCCTCACGGAATTTCAGTTTGCTTTTAGGGACTAGAGGACGGAACCCTTTGGGACAGGGCTCAACCCTGGGGCTATCAGTGAGTAGAGACAGCTGGACCCACCACCATGGAGGATTTATTCTAATAGAAGAGATAGCTACTGAACAAACTGTCATGTAAACTACTAGCTCAACGATTGCGATGCACTAGGAAGGCCAAGTGCAGGTGCTTCCCCCAACCTGGAGCTGCAGTGTGTCTAACAGAGCTAGAAGCCACTCTTGTGGGGACCTGTCCATTCATGCAGTGCCTTCTAAGCATCCAGCTGCTGGGGCCTTCACTCACGGAGCCCACAGTGCCGAGGAGAAGACTCAGAACAAGGAGGCGAGGTGCTGTGTCAGGTACTCCGGAGACTTGGCTCCTGTAGCGGTTCCCCACCGACAGGTGAGGAGACTGAGATTTTAGGAGGGCAGGAATCTCTGTGCTACCCAGGGCACAGGAATGAATGACCAATCCCAGCAGATGGGACGGAGTCCAGCCCATCCCTGGGGCAGTCACTGGGCTGCGAGGAAGGAGTTGGGGATGCTGGCTTCCTAAGCCTGCAGGCATCTCCAGGCCCAGGGCAGGCTCATTTCTTTCCTTGATGGCGACAGTTTCCTGGGGCCTTTGGGGGAAGTAATTTTGAATGTAATGATTTCTTTTTACATATGTCTATTGACTTTTCTGCACGCTGCATTGATATTTCCTAACACTTAACCACCAGAACGGCCACTGACACCAAGGCGAAGCTACTGAGGATGCCAAATTCCAAACGTCCCCTGTTCCTTTTTACCTCTTTCTCTAAAGTTTCATCGGGCTGCTCATGGCAGGCTGGATGGACGAGGGAATTAACAGCTGCCACCCTGTGGCTGAGAGACGATGTATAAACACCCCAGTGCCCTCCCCTCCAGAGAGCACACGGGTCCAAGGAGCATGTTCTGCACTGCACCTGGTCCCAGCAAGCAGGATTCCACTGGGAATCTGCTCTTTAATGCAGATATTAAAGAGTTCCTTCTCTTCCCTTCCCCTTCCACACCCTTCCTCACGTTTCTGAACTCTCCTAGCTAAGGTACGTGCACTGGAATCCTAGACTCAGACTAGTCAAGGACAAAAAGACAGAGGCATCGTTGCAAAGTGTATTCAAGTCCTATTTCTGCCACTCAGACCTGGGGCTGGTGACTTCAGTTTTCCTTGCCTCAGTTTTCTCATCTGTAAAATGGGTACAAAGACTGACCCTACCCCATAGCGTCATTCTGAAGGGTAAATGAGTGAGCACATGTAAAGCCTGGGCATGTTACAATGGCCCTGGGAGGCGGGACTCCACCCTCATGGAGCTTTGATTCCAAAAGAGAAGCCTGCTATTACACAAATGATCACATGGAATGTTAGTCAGTGTGGTTGTGTTAGTGGCACAAGGGGACAGCACAGGGTGCTTTATGTGAGATTAAAATCTCATAAAAAAATGAGTACATATCAGAGTTGTCACAACATAGGCATGTGGCAAATGCTCAAATGTCATTTAACCAGGAGCCCCAGCAGGCTAGGGGACTTTGCAGGTTCCTCCCCTCAGGTGTGCTGGTCACTGCTCCCAACAGGTGGCAGCTCCACTCAAGTGACTCCATGGCCGACAGCCCTGGGCACAGCCAGCCTGGTTTCTCCATGCATTCCTGACCACGTGCTCTGGTGCTGAGTCTGGGTCCCAGGCCCTGGTCTCTGGTTCCCAGCCCAGGCTGGTGCCGTCCCACAATGCACCGCTTCCCTCACTGCAGCCAAGGCTGTTGCTAGGCAGGGGCCTGAGACCCTGGCCTCTCAAGGCTCAGGACAGGTGGGGAGGTGGCGCCTGGAGGTGACCCTTCATAGGACCCGAGGCACCTGCTCTGGGCTCCTGTTCCCTTCACCTGAGCCAACAAGGGGTCCAGAGAAGCCCTGAGGATGCAGTTTCTAATTAGCCCTGATCTGCGAAGAGTGCGGTGCCCAGAGAAATGCGGGGAACCAGTCTTGCTGGGGTGGGGGCTGGGGTCCCCGGGTCCTCCTGGACCAAGGCCCTGCAATAGAAAACAGGACTGGAAGGTCGTGGACCAGGAGTCCAGGCCCGGCCTGAGATTAACTTGGCCATCTTGGATAGGCACGTCCCCTCTCTGGGGCTCAGTGTCCTCATCGATAAAAAGAGGGCTTTAAAGTTCCCCCATCTCCAATTCCGGGGAGACCTCGCCAAAGATTCCAGGCAGGAGGCCAGATCATTAATACCATGATGTGCCACAGGATCTTCACCCACGGTCACCCACGGTCTAATTCTGCACAATGACCCTGTTATGTAATGACTTCCTCCTGTTTTCTAGATGAGCACACCGAGGCAGAGAAATTACATAACTCACCTAATGTCACAGAGTTAGCAGTGATGGCGCTGGGGTGCTCCTTTCCCTTGTAATGAGACCTCCCTGTTGCCTCCGGCCACTGTGGGGCACGTCCTCATTCTCGGCTTGAAACTCAGGCAGGGCGGGCAAGAGGGGACCTGGGCAGGATGGACCCAGCAGGCGGGAAGAAGAGGGCATGCTTGCATTTGCGCATGCGCAGATGGTTTCATGTGCACACGTGACCTATGTGTTTTTGTGCACAGGCACGTGAACATATGTGTTTATGAGCCCATGTCTGTGTTCGCATATGTCACAATGCATGTGGCTGCACCTATGTGGCGTCTGATAGAAGTCCAGGTTCCTCTGAGACACCCTGGGTGCCAGGCGCTCTGGCCAGGTCTCACCTGGCGTCCTCTCCTCCTTTTGTCCCTCACCCCTTCCTTCCTCCCTCCAGCTCTCTAGGCAGAGTCACTGGAGTTGGTTTTCTTTTGCAAGCAAAACAAAGCCTGCCCTTTCCAAACTCCAAATGCTTTTTCCTTCTGGAAAATCTATAACAATTAACCAGATCTGCCAGGAAAGAAAAACCCAGGACCTGCTGAGATGGCTCTAGCAAAGGCTGAATGTTCTCCGACGCTGGTTAAAAATTCAGAAGGAGCCCTGGCATATGATACGAGGCACAGTCTTTTACTAAAGAGATTTAATGGCCCACAATTCAATTTGAACTGAAAGAATCCCCCCAATGACTCCTTATAAAGTCTTCCCAAGCCCTGAGTCGATATCTGTGGGGCTGGTGAGGAGCAGCCATTGATTAGCTGTCTCTGCCAATGAGCACTACAAGCCAAGGAGGTGGGGGAGGGGAGACCCACACACCATTACCCAGTGGTACCTAATAAAATCGACACCTATTGACTGGCTGCAGAGCCGTTCAGACCCCGTCAAAGGATGGCTAATGCAGGGTCCGGCTGCTAACCAAATCCCCTGGGAGCCCCCGTGGACAAGTGAATCCAGAATCTTCTACCCATGGGCCCAGAAATGATGTTCCCCATCATTTCAAATCCAAAGATCCTAGGGAAGAAAGACTAGACCTGATCCTATAAGACCTGAGATTTCACTGTGTTTCCTTTTGTGAACCAAACTGGTTAGAAAGAAAAAATTGGCTAGGACACCCCACTAATCCCACGACGTTGATTTGGCAGGCTCCGCCACTCCAGAATGCAACAAGGATTTCAGAGGGAGAAAACGATGATTCTGGACATCTAAGAAAGTGGTCACGATAAAGTCCATGCATTAAAATACACGTGCTATTCCAGGAAGAGCCACTTGGGTCCTCACTCAGAACGTGTTAACTCTTGCTTTGCACACAATTATACCTAACTTGATTTTTTCTGGTCGCTCGGGCCCTTTTAATACTGGTAAGCAACAAATAAGACTTAAGTGAGAAGAAGCTAGGTAGCAGTAAGAAGTAGTAACTGACCAGGAGAGTTAAGACAAAAGAAGGATGGCATGGAAATCTAGAACCTTCTAGAAGAAAGGCAGACACAAACAGTTCCTGAGTTCCTGATTCAGCCTACTCAGACGCCACGACAAACCATCACAGATGATGGCTTAATCAACAGACATTTATTTTCTTAGTTCTTTTGATTCAGGCACAAGCAGGGCTGGATTCTAGCACTTTCTGGCTGTATCCTCACATGGCCCTGTGGGAATGCAGACACACACAGGGCTCGGGTCTCTCTCTCTCTCTCTCTCAAGACACAGTTGTACTAGGGGAGAGCTCACCCTGGTGACCTCACTTAATCTTCATACCTTCCCTAAAGGCCATTCCCAAATACAGGTGCACTGAGGGTTGGTGCCTTGCCGTAAGCCTCTGTGGGGACACGGTTCAATCCATAACCGTGTTATGGTCTTGAGGTCTGCTGTGCCCCACGTGGTACAAGAGATGCCCGTGAAGAGTTTGTCAAGAGCAGCCTCTAAATCATGTGTACTTTCCTTTAAGATGGCAGGGGACTTAAGGGGCACATTTTATGAAGATTTCCCTTCAAAAGGAAAAGAGTGTTTGCAGAAACCATGGCTTTTAAGACAGAGTTCCAATTATGGGAAAAGAATGTCACTCTTGTGAACGAGTTCTTTTTAAATGATCTCTATCAGGGTCCTGCCAGAGCTATTAAGAGATGTCACCCTCAAATTAGGATCATTTGAAGAGAGTTGACGAAATCTCCAAGATGTGTGAAGACTGGAGAGCAGATGAAGAAGGCGGGGGGCCAGGGTGGTACTGATAGGGGGCTGCACCCCTCAACCTGAGGGCAGGTCAGTGGATTCTGAGGCAGAAAAGGCCCGGGGAGAGGGCTGTCCTGTAGGTGCTGGACTCTTCACCCTGGTCAGGTGGCCACACCACAGCGAGTCCTCAGGAAGTAACTACCTGAGCCTCTCTCCTCCTCCCTCCAACCTCCTCCATGGCTCCCCATGTGCTAATCCAACCAGAAGTCAGGCATCAAGGAAGGTCCCTGGGTGGAGTGTGCAGTTGGCCCCCAGGGGTGGAGAGGTGGCGTGGAGCCACGGGTGGAGGACGCTCTTGTCCCATCTTTCCTAGGATGCAACTTGGCTCTTCCACAGGTCACCTTGCCGTCCCACTGTGCCTCAAGCGCAGACTGGGAAGCAGGAGCTCCTCTCCTCACCTCTGGGCCCTGTTGGCTTCTCCTATGTCCCCACGGTCCCCTAAAGTGCTTTCCCAGCTCCCACCTGCCGTGTCCCACGATCAAACACACACATCCGTCCACA
The DNA here is from genome assembly GCF_047511675.1 of Marmota flaviventris. Lineage (NCBI taxonomy): Eukaryota > Metazoa > Chordata > Mammalia > Rodentia > Sciuridae > Marmota > Marmota flaviventris. The sequence continues at coordinate 113,540,270 of NC_092503.1, forward strand.
TCCTCAAAAACAAGAATACTCATTCCACACCACATGGAGCCCACCCAGCTCTGAGGTAAGCCCCGCCGACCCCAGGGACGAGCGCTCCTCAGTGGCCACCGCGTGGAGAACAGAGGCACCTTCCCACACCTGCGCCATTGATTCGCACCAAACTGCTCTAATTAGCACATCCCTCGCTATGATTAGGCTTCCAGGGAAGCATGCCAAATGCTATTAATTATGGATGTGATCTTAAATTATTCACTTGGAATGTTGTTGTTGTTTTTTTCCTTGATGGGCCCCTTTCATTTCCCACTGACTTTTTGTCACATCCAAGAATAGATCCAATTAAGCCTCAAAAAGTTGAAGTTGGTTATGTTAAAGAAAAGGTAAACTGAACATTAATCCCCTCCCCCAATGACAGTGTTGGGGAGGATCAGCAAGAGGAAACAGACAGACGTGGTTTCTTCTGTTCTTTCTGCAGCTCTCAATGGGCCATCAATGCCACCTTGCTCATTTCTGAAGGGAGCCTGGGTGGTGATGGCTTAGGCCAGTCCTGGGAAGCAGTTCTGGAGCCGAGGATACTTGTGCAAATGGTTGATGATTGATTGATTGATTTTTGTTCTAATTAGTTATACATGACAGCAGAATGCATTTTGTGGTGCACAACGTCTCATTCTTCCGGCTGTACATGATGCAGAGTCACACTGGTAGTGCAGTCATACACGCACATAGGGTGTGAATGTCCATCTCATTCCACATCCTTCCCACCCCTGGGTCCCCTCCCCTCCTCTCACTCCCCTCTGCCCAATCCAAAGTTCCTTCATTCTTTCCATGCCCTGCCCCCATTATGGATCAGCATCCACTTCTCAGAGAAAACATTCAGCCTTTAGTTTGGGGGGATTGGCTTATTTTGCTTAGCATGAAATATTCTCCAGTTCCATCCATTTACCTACAAATGCCATAATTGTATTCTCTTTTAATGCTGCATAATATACCACAGTTTCTTTATCCATTCATCTATTGAAGGGCACCTAGGTTGGTTCCACAGTTTAGCTATTTGTGATTGAGCTGCTGTAAATATTGATACGCCTTGCATCACTGTAGTATGCTGATTTTAAGTTCTTTGGGTATAAACCCAGGAGTGGGATAGCTGGGTCAAATGGTGGTTCCATTCCAAGTTTTCTGAGGAATCTCCATACTGCTTTCCATATTGGTTGCACCAATTTGCAGTCCCACCAGCAATGTATAAGTGTGCCTTTTTCCCCACATCCTCGCCAACACTTATTGTTGTTACTTGTATTCTTAATAGCTGCCATTCTGACTGCAGTGAGATGAAACCTTAGAGTAGTTTTGATTTGCATTTCTGTAATTACTAGAGATGTTGAACATTTTTTCATATATTTGTTGATTGACTGTATTTCCTCATGTGCAGATGGTTGATTTAGGAGACTGAAGGGCGAGCAGTGGGTGGGGCAGTAGAAGGGAGACGGCCAGCCAGGCTGCATTTCAGGGAATTTTCTTGCCTCAGCCCCATCCTGCTGAGCTCTGGGGCATCAATCACTTGAAACATTTATTTCTAAGATGAAGAAGCTTGTGCGCTAGTCAGTCCTTGGTTCTGGACCACCCACAACTGAAAGGGATGGAAGCCCCCAGACATCAGCCTGCTGACCCCACACACAAACTGAGCCTTCACCCTGAGTCTGTTTCTTGCTGTTTGAACCTTTGGGTCTCGGGGACTCTTGCTACAGAGCAATAGATAACCCAGCCCAAAGGCAGTGCTTTGAAGAGGGTATCCAGTGGGTTGTGGGCCTTTAAAAGCAAATAGGCAGATTCTGGAGTCTGGGCACACAGAACCGCTAGAGGGGTCCTGGTCAGGACCACACCACATCCACTAAAGGGGGAGAAACAGGACCATAGAACAGAAAATGGAGAGTGACTCAGCTTCAGCACCCCTGTCCTTTGGGCTGTTGAATTAGATGCTCTCAATACCCTGGGGACCAGTCCTGTGACCTGAGTTTTGGGGGAGACACAAGTGAATCCTGTTGGAGTTTTTCTCCAGCATCAGAAGCTGGTCTAATGGGACCATCAGTGCGAAAAAAAGTATTTGAGAGTGAAATACCCAGATGTAAGGCTGAATCGTAGTCACCACAAGCGTTCCTAAGTGTGAAGTTTCCTGCAGAAGCAAGAACTCAAGCTGATTGGGGGCAGGAAGCTCAACTTGGGCTTTCTTGCAGATATAGAGGGTTTTTGTATTTATGAAAAACATTCTCCCATCTATTTGTTCATTTGACCCTTTGAAATAAGACTCTGAGCTGATACAACATTCCCATTTTACAAATGAGAAAAAACAAGGCTCAGGAAGCTCACGAGATTGGCTTACCCAAGTTCCTGAAAGACAGTGTGGTAAAGCCCAGAGAGCTGATGGCCACATGTGTCCCTGCAGCCAAAGCCTTCGCCCAGAACCCTGTTATTTCTTGCTGTTTGAACCCTTGGGTCTTGGGGGCTCTTGCTACATAGCAAGAGATAACTAAGGCCAGCCGTCTCGCATTCCAGGACCTGCAGACCTGGAGATGGGCTTTCTTGGCTTCTCCTACGGCACACACCAACATGGCATCATAAGAAAATGAGCAGAAAACCTGGTTCCAAAAGCTTTTGAAAACAAAGGACTCTTTTGCTGAAGGTCCTGTGGAGGAAGGAGGAGGTAGACATGACATCTCACAGCAGAGAGCAAAACTCCTGAAGAATCCTCTGTATCCTCCTCTTCCTCCTGGAAAACACTCTCTGGAGGAAAATCCCAACAGGATTTGCTTGTGTCTCCACCACAGCTTGGGGCACAGGGCTGGGTCCCCAGGACATTGAGTGCATCAGAGTTAACAGATCTCCAGCCCCTCTGCTTCTCCATCCTGTCCCCTAACTCTTCTCTTGGGTGGACTTATCTCCCAGGGTCCTTCCCCCACCTAGTACCCAAGACCAGCACAGCAGAGGTGAGCCCCCGAGCAGCACCGACATCCCTGGATTGTGGGGCAGCTCTGATCTTTTAATAAGTTGTCATTGGCACAGGGGTAAGAGCAGTCTTGGACAAATGGTGAGGTCACTGATAGCACCATGGCAGGGGGTGACAGCTTCACAGAGGGAACAGCACCAGTACTGAGACGGGGAACCTCCGGAAGCAGGAAGGGTGTCCTGCAGGTTTACAAATGTGCCACCATGCCAGGGAGGACGGCAGGCTCAGGTGGCGAGGCCCTGCGGCCCCTGCACCTCAACAAGGAGTTCTGGGTTCCAAGCACCCCGGGCCTCCTGCCAGGCAGGCTTTGAGACTTTGGGAGCAACGTGAGCTCACCCTGACCTTGGGTTATGTTTCCCTTGTTGGAACTCGGCCCTTCCTGGGTTCAGTTTGGTGGCTCATTATCGGTGAGGCCTTTGGCAGCAAGCCCCCTCTCTGGGCCTCAGATTACTCCTCTGTAACACAGGAGGCCGTGGGGGTGGTGCCTCTCCAACTGAGATTAGTTTAGAAACAACTGAAGAACTGGGTCAATCCCCAGAGAGGCTGAGTCCTAGAGCCTGGGAATCTCCATTCTAGTAAGGGACCCAGCTCTTCTGCTGCAGGTGGCCTCACGCTGTAGTAGCTCCTCGGCTATCTGGAGGCAAAGGCTCAGCCTTCAGACACCCACCTTCCCGGGGATCCTGGCCAGTGAACAGCCTAGGGCATGGTTCTCAAAGTGTGGTCCCTCAGGCAGCAGCAGCCCACCTGGGGATTTGTGGCTGGCGTGGTTTGAACCTGGTTTGTCCCCTCTGAAACAAGTTGACTTTAAGCCCCACTGTAAAGTATTAAGAGGTGGAAAATGACTGTTATTATTTATTATTTTGATACTGGGAATTGAACCCAGGGTACTTTGGCACTGAGCTGCACCCCCAGCTCTATTTATTTATTTCTATGTGGTGCGGAGCACCCAGTGCTTCACACATGCTAGGCAAGTGCTCTACCATTGAGCCACAGCCCCAGCCCTTTTTATTTATTTTTATTAACCAGGTCTCATTAAATTGCTGAGGCTGGCCTTGAACTTGTGATCCTCCTGCCTCAGCCTCCCAAGTTGCTGGGATGACAGGCATACCTACTATGGAATTTAGAGGTGAGGCCTCAGGGAGGCAATTAGGATTCGATGAAGTCATCAGAGACGGCCCCATGATTGAAAACTGGGGACCCAAAGAAGAGAGAGACCAGGGCTCCCTGACTCTGCCATGCCATGCCCCGTGCCACTTCAGGGCCCTGGACTAGGGGCCAGAACCGTGAACCAGAGTCACCGTTTGTCTTTGTAACTTCTCGGGTCTGTGGTATTGTTATTAATGACAGGAAATAGACCAACACAGCAAGGCTTAGAAACTGGGGGGCGGGCAGCTCTTCATTGGAAGAAGGCCTGCGGGTGAATCCAACTCTTGCTGAGGTAAAAAGACCCCTGGGTGGGAGTTGGGTGCTGGGTGGTGCCCAGGATTGGGGAACACTGCCACTCTCAAGGAACCTCCTAGTGGCTGGAGCTAAGGCTCTAGGGTGGCCTGGATTGTCCTTGATTGGTCTCTGGGTCTCCAGAAAAAGCATCTGGGGAACAGCCAGCATCTCCCTGTGATCACCAAGAGACCCGCAGAGGAGTTGGGAGCCATTAAACCCCGGCCCAGCCCCCCTGCCTATTGGCGCCTGCTCTGTCCTGGCCTCTGGGTGCCTGGAGAAGGGGAGGGCTCCCTGAAACTTCCCAGACCCGAGCTTCCCAGAAACTGCGGCTGGGTCAGGAGGGTCCACTTCCTTTTATTAATTCCTTCCCTCCAGCTGACATCTCATTTTCTCACTGGCAACCCGTGGAGCCTGGCTCCCTGCCTGCCAATTTCCCCTCCACTCCTCTGCCCATCAGGCCAGAAAAACAAGGAGATTAGAGCAGACCTCGGGCCTGCCAGCCTTCAGAAAAAGGAACCACCCACTCTGTTCCACCTTTCAAATACTGTTTAATCCTAGGGCAGCTGAGAGGGGGAAGGGAGGTTCCTGGCCTCCCACCCCTGGGCCTTCCCAGCACCCCCCCCCCAACCAATTCCATGCTCCAGAAAACTCTCTTGCCCTTTCCTCTTAGGGTGTCGAAAATTCCACCATCCATGCAGCGTTCCCTCTCTCTCAGCTCCGCACACGCTTCATTTATTTATTTATTCATTCAACATTTATTTACTGAGCGCCTTCGGGCTCTAGGTGCTGTGCTAGGAATCCAAGATGCCTCCGATGGCGTGTGACCTGAAAAACATATTTTAAGCCTTAGCAGACAAAGTGGGTCCCTCATATCTTCATCAGAACTTCCTGAGGGCTGATCGGGAGACCTTGTAGGTAGAAAGGATGGGACTTTGGGGTGGAGAGTGAGAGGGGGCCATGGAGAAAAGTCTGAATTCAACTTAGAAATCTGTTAATTGAGCAATTAATGTGTCCCAAGACCTTCACTAGGGGCCTCAAGAGAGGCCAACACAGAGTCGGACCCTCCCATTCCCGGGCTCCAGAGGGGATGCCCTGTGGAGCTCTCCCTGGAGGCATTGCTGTGTTGGGGCAGAGTTCTGGCTGAGCTGTCAAGAGCTGACTGCTAGTTCCAGCAGGTTCTCTGACTGTGACCTTGGAAAAGTCACTTTTATCTCTAAGTGTCCATAGATTCTCTCATGGGAGAGGGAACGGGAGTTGTTATAATTTCCCTGCTGGTGAGAACCCATGGGCTAGAAATCGTGGCTGCGTTTTGTAGACCTTGAGGAGCTGTAGATAGTAGGTGCTAAATATATTCTTGTGAATAACTATGTGCCAGACACGATTTAGGCACTGGGGACCCATGAATGCAAGGGACGGGAATTCGTCTCCTCTTGGAGCTCCCAGTAGTGGGGAAGATGGACGAGGGGCCAACACAGAGTATATTGGAGGAAAGGAAACGGAACTGGGAGCCAGGAAGCATGGGTGGGGGGCATGGCGGTCCTACACAGAATGGCCAGAGAAGATCTTTTCCTAAGTGACTAAGAGATGCTGGGGAGGAACTTCAGGGAGGGCCTGTTACGGTCCCACGCTGGTGGTGCCATGGGAGGTGGTGGAAACATCAGGAGGTGGCCTAGAAAAGGTGCAAGAAAAGGTCATAGTGGGTGTCCCTTTGAAGGCTCCGAGTTGTCCTGATTTCTCCCTTTCTCTCTTTCTCTGTGAGCCTCCTGTCTGCCATGAAGCAAGCCTCTCTGCTCAGCCATGCCCTTCAGCCATGAAGCTCTGCCTCACCACAGGCCCCGGACAAGAGAGCCAGGGACTGTGGACTAAGCCTGTGAAGCTGTGAACAGAATACAATTTTTTCTCCTTTAAGGCGATTTCCCTCAGGGATTTTATCACAGTCATAGAAAGCGGACTCACAGGCCCTGAGGTGGAAGCGTGCCTCAGAGAGCCACAGGGTTCCTAATGAGGGGAAAGCCCGTTGTTAGAGTTTCAGGAATTTTGCCAGCTACTTGTTAAATGCTGCCATTATTGAACATTATAGTCTGTCAACTAATGATTAAGCATTATATCAAAAAGAAAATAAATATTCAAAACTCATCGTTTCTTAGTCATTTAGCTGCACATTTTGCTCACCCACATGCTTTAGTTGGTGTAGAATGTTACGTTCTACGTGATGGTGGGAAGGTGAAGTCGGGGTTTGCCCCTGAGAATCTCGTCTGGACTCTGCGTGTGAGGACATAGTGTTGGCAGGTAGATCTCGGCCATGGTGAGACCTCTGCATGGCGGGAATTAGCAGGACTCCCAGCTCCACCCTCTACCTGGGCTCCCTGTTTCTCTTGGAGCTGCTTCTCCTGCGCTGCTGTCTCTCAGGGCCTCTGCTTTCCCAGGGGACTGCTGCCAACTGGTTGTTCCCACAGTTCAGTTCAGGAGCCAGTCTGAGCTGCCCAGCCCTGACCTTGCAGCCCCGGGAAGGATGATGATCACAGTGAACAGCTGTTGCCTTTGACAATTCTCTTCACAACCCTACCAGGCAGATGTGGTGATCGGTGGTCCTCCTGTCATGGAAGGGGACTCTAAAGCAGAGAGATTTAGTAACTCACCAGAATCAACCCGGTAACTCAGAGTCTTTGGTTGAGCCCAGGCCACTGGCTCCAAAGCCACAGAGCAAATCTTTGAGATGAGCCAAGAGGCCCTGTTGTCAGAGAGCTTCTGCCGAGATGGGGAGATGGGGAGTGTCTGAGCCTTGAAGGACAGAGGGCGTCGTGCCTGGAAGAGGCGAGGCCCAGGGGGACGTTCCAGGTGGAAGGAACAGAAAGCACAAAGGTCCAGGGGGTGAGGAAGATGGGGTGCATGGGGGGAATGGTGGAACGTCTGGATTTAGCCGTCTTTCTTTCTATACTCCCTGGAGAAGCCCATCTTCAGATGCTTCAAATTATAACTTTCTAAAAATAATTTATTTCTGGCCTTGGCTTGGCAGGGTAGTTCCTTGTTCAGTGATCAGCACTTCATTTGAGTGGAAGTGAGGTCAATTAGTTCTTTGAGCAGAGATTGGTGGATGAAATGCATGTGCCCTGGGGAGGAGGGGAAATGCCCGGATGGAGACTGGCTGAGCCAGCCTAGCCCGGCATCCAGCCCTCCCCCCAGATCTGCCTTGGTGAGACCCAGGGGAGAGGAGGCCAGGAAGCGGTGGCTGGACATGGATGTACTGTCCCCCTCTCCAGTAGCTCCTAAACTGCTGTCCTGGTCACAGACAGTGGACATCTATGGGTCACTCCTTATGTTATCCAACGTCCTTTGTAAGAGTCTCTACGGAGCAGAGTCCCCCAGAATGACAAATGGCTCTTTCTGAATTCTGAACAGAGACCACCTTCTTTGTTGGGGAAGTCTTCATCTCTCCGACATCAGCTTGCTCACCTCCTTTGATCTGTTTCCACCAGCTCCATACCCTGGCCGTCGGCACCATGGCGATGGCATCCTGGAAGCTTGCTGTGGCTGCCAGTGGGAATGTCCACTGAGGCGGGCGTTTTCAATCTTCTTGTAAAAATACGCTTGGACAAGATGATTTAAATTTTTCTGTTTGCCTACAATCTTAAAAAGAAGACCATTGTTAGAACCAGCCCAGGGACTCCCGTTTCTCTAGAAGGTTCTGGGGATTTGGAAGATCTGGGTCACTGACCCCTCTGGGAAGAAGACAAGACCTCCAGGACTGAGGGTTCATGTTTGAGACCAGAGGACGCAAGTCGAGGCACGTTTGAGATTTTCAGGAGGAACGATGCTCCCGAGCAGGGCCCCCAACAGTGAAAACGGGGTGCGTGTGTCTGAGGGCCGGAGAAGACCTTCTGCACATGTAGTGATCGTAGGTGCTGGTTTCGGGTCTAAGACACCAATCAGTGCCCCAGTGTCCTCCGAATCAGAACCCTTAACTACATTGGATCTTTTTTTTTTTTTTCCCTGAGCAATTGGGACATTCAGAGGTAAAGTTAGTGTCCAGCCAGTGACAGGACGCCCCGGCACCTGACTCATCCATTTCCCTGGTGGCCCCTTTTTTGGGTCCTTGTCAAGACTGTGCCTCAAATGGAATGGAGGCAGCACATGACACCAGAATATGAGTCTCCAAATCAACCCCCTCTCTACTGGAGACTCCACGGGTGGCCCTGGAGAAGAGAGGCCATGGCCCAGCACCACAGGATCAGTCAGGGGGGCCTTGTCCCTGGGCCTGGTGTGTGGCTTCCTCACCTTCAAGGCCCCTACATCACTCATGCTTCCCTCCTCCCCACGTGGAACCTCTAGTAAGCTCACGTCCCCGACACTTCAGGCTCCTCCACGTTCCTCAGGCTTTACAGCCCTCGGGTCCATCATCTGTCCACTGTTCTGAACATCTCTCCCTTCCTCTGTCCATCCACCCACCCATCCACCCACCCATCCGCCCACCCTTACATCTACCATCTACTACCTACCACCCATCTACTACCTATTCACCCACCTATCCACCCACTCATCCATCTATCCACCCAATCATCCACTTACCCATCCATCTACCATCTACCATCTACCACCCATCTATTCACCCACCCACCCACCTACCCATCCTCTCACCCATCCACCCACCCATCCACCTATCCACCCATCTATCTATCAACCCACCCACTACTCATCCATCCACTCATCTATCTACCCATTCACCCATTCACCCACTCATCCATCCATTCATCCACCCACCCACCCATCCTCCCATCTACTCACTCATCCACCCACCCATCCATCCATCTACCATCTACCACCCACCAATCCACACATCCACCCATCTACCCACCCATCCACCTATCCACCATCTCATCCATCACTCATCTATCCACCCATCCACCCACCCATCCATCTACAATCTACCACCTACCCATCCACCCACCCATCCACCTATTCACCCACTCATCCATCCACTTACCTATCTACCCATCCACCCATCCACTCACCCATCCATCTACCATCTACCATCTACCACCCACCCATCCACCCATTCACCCACCAGTCCACACATCCACCCATCTACCCACCCACCCACCCACCCATCCATCTACAATCTACCACCTACCCATCCACCTATTCACCCACTCATCCATCCACTTACCTATCTACCCATCCACTCACCCATCCATCTACCATCTACCACCCACCCATCCACCCATTCACCCACCAATCCACCCATCTACAAACTACCACCCACCTATCCATCCACCCATCCATCCACCTATTCACCTACCCACCCACTCATCCATCCACTTATCTATCCACCCATCCACCCACCTACCCACCCCTCATCCATCCACTCATTTATCCACCCATTCGTCCACACATCATCTCTCCCTCTCTTCATTTCTCCACCCTGTTCCACTCTCTGAGCAAACATTAAGCACCTCTCCATGCCAGGAGTGGGGCTAAAATTCTGCCCCTGGCTTCCAGCAGCCTTGGCCTCTGGTGGGGTGGATCTGCCATGGATGTGAGAGTGGTCAGGACCAGGTTTAGGGAGTTCAGGCTTCAGAGCCAGGCTATCTGGGTTTTGAATCCTGGCTCTACTGCTCAGCCCTGTGTGACCTTGGACAAACTACTTCCTCTGCATCTTCAGCTTCTCATCTGTAAAATGGCACTCCATTGTGTCCTCCTCCAAAGTGGTGGCTCTGCTTACGGATTGCTCCATAATAAAGCCATTTTCTCCACCCATTATCTGATGACTTTGTGGGGAGGTTACTCAGTCTGAATTTGGCTGGTTAGAGCTTCTTCTCCACGTGGCATCAACTCAGGCCATAGTCAGCTGGCCTGGAAGGTCCCAGATGACTTCAGGCATGTATCAGGCATCTTGGCTGGAATGACTGACAGGCTAGGCCCCACTGAGACTGCAAATTAGAGTGCTCACTGATGGCCTCTCTAGAGCACGGCAGTCCCAGGCTAGACAGACTGCTTCTTCTTATTATTCATGGTTCTAGGTACTAGGGATTGAACCCAGGCATTCTACCACTGAGCTACATCCCCAGCCACTTTTATATTTTATTTTGAGATGTATTCTCACTACGTTGCCGAGGCTGGCCTCAAACCTGGGGTTCCTCCTGCCTCAGCCTCCCAAGAAGCTAGGATTACAGGCGTACCCAGCCTAATCAGGTTTCTTACTTCATGTCCCAGGACTCCCAAAAGGGCATGCCAAGAAATGGAAGTCTTGCCAGTCTTGAAGTCCTGATCCAGAAAGTGCCCCAGCCTATTTCTACCACATTCTACTAGTAAGAGCAGACGCAGGACTGGCCTAGATTCAAGGTGATGAGAGCAAGACTCCCTCTCCGTGTGAGAAGTGGGAAGACCCAGGGACCTTTCTTCAAGCTGCCACAGTTGCATAGAGATCTAAATGAGTTAATTCAGGAGCAGCAGCTGGAGCAGAGGCTGGGGAGTGGAGGCCCCAGGTAGGTGGTATTTGCAGTCTTTCTCGTGGGTGATGTCATGGGAGTGTGGTCTTTGCTAATTTGAAGTAGATGTACACTGACAGTGATAGTCACTGACAGTTCACACGCCTCTTCTAGGACATCCTGGGACAGCAGAGGGGGACAAGGAGGGAGCCCTTGGAGGCCTCTCCCTTCACTCAAGTCGTGCCATATAGGCTTGGAGTGTCTACTCCTGCAGTGTCCTGGGCTCACAGGATCCAGCACACAGACGTGATGCACCGGTGCCAGGCTGCCTGCCCCGGCCCCCGCCGCCCAGAGCTCACAGCCTAATTGGCAAGGGCCATTTCAACATCTTAGCAGAAAATGGAGTTTTTCTTTCCTTGATGTCGTGATTTGACTGGGAGTTAGCAAAGCATCAGTAGAATCCTAAATGTCTTCTTAAAAAAAAAAAAAGAAAGAAATCCAGCCTTCATCCGGGCCTGGCACCGGGCTCTGCTCTCCCTTTGTGGGAGAAAGATAAAACGCTCTCATGCGTGTCCTCCCGCCCGCGGACGGGCTGGTTAAACATCTCTGGTAATGGCTTAGTGGTGCCAAGGGTTTTATCTCTTCCCAGCAACAGTTTCTGCCTTTCAATGGCTTCCGTGGGGAAGAGACGTAACACACATGCAGAACACGGGCTCAGAGGCTGGGAGGGGGCCCTGGCGGGGGCAGTGAGACCACAGGGAACTCGCACCCGGTGCCAGCCAGGCCCTTCCTTTTGGCATCACCTTGTTTGGTCCTCACTAGATGGGGGTGGGGGAATGGGATGAGGATAGTTGAAAAACCCGGAGCCCAGAAAGGTTGCAGAATCTGCCCAAGGTCACGTCCACGGCGTGGGATGGAGCCGCAGTGTCCACTCCAGCATGTCGAACGTCTGCTTTTTACCCTGCAAGGAAGCACGGGGACGTCCCCATCTCTACCTCCTTGACCTGAACCCCATTACCAACTCGTGAACAGACCCAGGAGCTGCTGGCTGACATTCCAACAGGTCATCAAGTCACTGAGCCTGGCTCTCGTGGTGTGGCTGCACAGCGCTCATGAGCTAGCCAACGCTGCAGTGTTCAGAGGTGGAAAGATTGGATGATGAGGGCTCTGACCTCCTCAGTGGATTAATCCACTTGATGGATCATAATTTGAATGTATTTACTGGGAGGTGGTAAAAATGATAGGCAGGTGGGTCCTAGTTGGAGGAGATCTTAGTTGGAGCATGCCCTGGAAGATTTCTTCTTCTCCCCAGGCACGTCCTCTCTCTCCCCCTCCCCCCTCCCCCTCCCTCTCTCTCTGGTCTCCTCTGCCATGAGCTTCCACCAGGATTTCTCTCCCTTGGAACCGATGGACCATAGACTGAACCTCTGAGACTGTGAGCCACAATGAATCTTCCTTCTCTAAGCTGTTCTTGTCAGGCATTTTTGGTCATAGTGACACAAAGCTGATGAACACAAAGACTTTGAAAAAATCTTTTCTCCACATGGAGCCTCAATTTCTTCCCTTTTAAGTTGAGAGATTATGATCCAGGCTCTCTAGGGTCTCAGAGCTCTGAATCTCTGGGAGTCTTTCAGGGCTGCTATATACAGCTACCCTGGTTGTACACTGCACAACTCCAGATAGATGCCACTCTCAGGCTGTACACTCAAGTGGCCTTAGACTCAATAAAGGGGGACAGAGATAGAGGGGATGCAAAGAAAGGATATGAGAGGGCAGGAAAGAGGTTTCAAGCCCATTGAGGGGATAAATAAAAATGGTCTTTGCCTCTTTCCTCCAGTCAGGAGGAAGACAAGTCTATACTACAAAGGAGGGTGAGATAGGTCACCCTATCGCCACCCACCTGGTCACTCAGCCCCGTCAGCTCTGATTCAGAGGGCAGAGTCACTAGGGAGAGATCCCCTTCGTGTGGGGTGACATTCCCCCAGACTGGCGCTCCCGTGCCCGCCCCAGTCTGCAGGGCAGTCCAAGGGCCATGGTCTCCCTGATGCTCCTTCACCTGGATTTCCTGTTAACTGGAAAAGCGGGGTCCTTCCGCCATGACGCTGGGTACTGTGTATCAGTGCTTACCTGAGCCAGGTGCCACCCAGCCCCAGACCTGGATTTGGGCATCCCGGGTCGGCTGCCACTCACGCGTCTTTGGCCAGCCACTCCGTCCGTGCATCCACTTGTTCACACAGTGAGTCAATCATTCGTCATTGAGACCCGAGCACTTGCCCAACGTCAAGTCTGAGGACAAGATGCAGGCCATGCCTCCCAGCGCCTTCCCACAGGGTGGACGGCCACACTGGCCTGAGGCAATCCAGTTAGGAAATAGGATGGAGGCCCTAGGTCACGACAGTGTAGACAGACAGATGCTCCCACAGGCCTCAACGTCTTCATCTGAAAATGGAAGGTTCCACCCCATGAAACCACCTCTGGGTCACGTTTGGGGAATCCGAGTCTGGAAGTCGGGTGGAGCCCAACCAGGGAACCATCGTGGGCCGTGCGAGCCCAGACGCAGGCGCTGTGACCCCACCCTGCTCCCCACCCAGTGGCCTGCTGCTCCTCCAGGCTGCCTCCTCCGAGAGGGTGCGGTGGGGGATCCACCTTGAGCTGGGGTCTGGGCTCAAGGTCTTGGCTGCTCCAGGCTCCAGGGCAGGAGCCTCATCTTTGCCTTCATCCAGACACAGTTGGTCCAGGAGGCCAGGCTGAGCGCCAGGCCTGAAAGAAGAGACATCCACCTGCTAGAAAAATCAGCAAACTCATTGAAAAAGCCAATCACCCACTTTTTCTCACCCAGCCGTGCCCAGGCCCATGACCTTGGAAAGGGCCCTTATCTTTGCTGCAAATAATTGCCAGGAAAATCTATGGTCAGTTAAACAAGTCAATGTTCCTCTTGCACTTTTTACTCTTACTCTCTTAAATAAGCTTGGGTCTGACCTGCAGGAGAAGATGCTGGATGCTGGCTCGTTCTTTACATCACGCTGAACGTTTTCCCCACAGCACAGACTCCAGGGTTTGGGTTATTAAATCAGCAAGACCCAAATGCTCCCAAGATGAACTCCCAGTGATGTGATAATAGCAATTACCTTGGAGGATTCCCCTGGGTGCAAATCACAGGAGAAATGTCATCAGTGGGAAATCTCCTGGCTCAGGCAACCCAACAGGAAATTGGCTGGTTTATCACCCAGATGCTAAAAAGGACAATGGGGTCCTGTGGCCAGTGGAAAAGCGATCCTTTTCCTCACCTGAGCCAGGGAAAATCCCAGGGACTTGGAGCACCCCTGGCTGTAGGTGGCTCCTCTGTCCTTCTCCAGTTTGAACCAGTATAAAGGAATACAGAGGCAGACCTGGGTACCTGTGGGGCTCATGTTCATGGATTCAAATCGGCGCTGGTTGGAAATATTTGAAAAAAAAAAAATACTTCCATACCAGACATATGCAGGATCCTTTCCCTTGTCTTATTCCCTAAACGATACAGTGTAACAACTATTTACATGGCATGTACATTGTATTTTGTATTATAAGCAATCTAGAGATGATTGAAAGCGTACATGGAGATGTTGCCTAGGTTATATGCAAATACCTCATCATTTTATATAAAGGACTCAAGCGTCTGCAGAGTTGGGTATCTGTGGGGGATCCTGGAACCAAACCCCCATGGCTACAGAGGGATGCAGAAGGGATTGGGGGTGGAAGGCCAGAATTGGTATCCCTATAATTAGCCAGGCCTGCCCTGACTTTTCCCCGGGAAGCAGCCTCTCGCTGTTCTGCCTCCCTTCCCTGCGCCTCCCCCAGGACTCACCTGACTCTGAGCTTCCGGACTCAGCTTGTCTGATTCTCTGTCATCTGCTCAGTTTTTCTGCCCTGTGCTCTCCCTCCTCTGTCTCCTCCTCCCTTTCCTGAGGTGGGTCCCCTGTGTGCTTCAATCCATGGGACTCCAGGCCTCACCCCCAACGAATCTGCTCGCCTGGGTCCCCTGAATCAATCAAGCACAATTTGATTGTCCCTGGTTCCCCAGGGCAGGGACCTAAGATCATTTTGGATTTGCATGTCCTTCAAAATAATTGTATTACTTTATAAGTTTTATACATGTAATGCTGTGAGCAGGATATTAAGAAATAGAAGGGGAAAAGCTAATGAAGATAAAAGTAAACAAATGGAAATTGCAATTTTTTTCTTCCTGCTGTCCTAATTATTATTATTATTATTTAACTCCCAGGGTATGTTCTTCCCACTTTGGAAGCCATAGCCACGGGAACGGGGACAGGAACTTTAGCCATGGAGGACAGGGTGACATCACAGAGGTGGGCCCTTCTCCCCTTTAGTCTTCCCCTTACCTTCCTGGCCCAATCAGCTAAGCTGATTCTCAGGGGGGGACCCTTAGGATCAGGGTGAGACCTTAAGACTTCTGTGGTAGTCAGTTTTTTGTCACTATGACAACATACTTGAGAAAAACAACTTAAAGGAGAAAATACTTCATCGGTTTCCGAGGTTTCAATCCATGGTGGGCTGGCTCCATGGCTTTGGCCTGAGATGAGGCGGAATATCATGAGAAGGGTGTGACAGAGGAAAGCTGCTCAGTTCCCAGCAGCCAGGAAGTGGGGAGGGGGGGGAGAGAGAGAGAAAGACGGGGGGCAGGATGGGGGACAGGATGGGGGAGAAAGTGTGTATGTTTGGGAGCAATATATAGTTCCCCAGGGTATCACCCCCTTCAACTATGACCCCCCTTCTACAGTGGCCAGCACCTCCCTGTGGTCCATCCCACTGTGAATCCATCAGTGGACTAACCCACTGGTGAGGTCAGAGCCCTCAGGGTCCAATCACCTTCCCAGAGCCCCACTTTGGGACCCTGCTGCATGGGGACCAAGCCTTCAACACCGAGCCTTTAGGGGACAGTCCAGATCTATCAGTACCTCCCACCTGATAATTCCTCATGATATCATTGCCTTCCAGGCCAGGGGTAGCCATGGTGGGCCGTGGCCGGACACCTGCTGCCTTTCGAGGTGCTCTGTGGAGGCTGCGTGCCCGGTACTGCCTGTGCTGCAGGAGGGTCGCACACTCCTCTCGGGGTGCTCGGCCTGGCCCAGGGTGCTGTGAATCAGGCCCACGCTGATTTAGTGGCATACCGTATTCCTGGTGACAAGATTCCTCACCTGTAAATGAGAGGGTTGGACCGAGTGACAGCCAGGCCTCCGTAAACCCTGGCAGCGTGACACGGGATGCTAGAGGCAGCTTGGAAAGGACCAGGGAGAAGGCAGGGGCTGGGAGGAAGTGGTCTGCCTGCCAGCTCCTTCCACCCAGAGAAAGGCTGTGGGGGCCCCAGGTCCCCAGGAAAGGGCAGCGTCACGTTTAGCCTTGACCCTTCAAGCGGGGTCAGTGGTCACTGTTCTGATTTCTAGTCCATTGCTTCTTTTAGTAACCTCAGCTGCTTTTCACAGGAAAACAAGGCTGCTTTGCGCCATCCCATGGGGCTCTCCATGGGTGTAGTTGGAATTTTTTTTTTTTTTTAAATAAAAGCCATGTATACATTTTAATTGTTTGGTGTAGCAGGGTGGGGCATGGGAAAATGGAAAATGTTCAGATGTTTGTTTCTGGTGTGTGTGTGTGGGTCATGTTTCCAGTGTGCCAGTTAGTATTCCAAGAGCACTTAATATTTAATCCATCCTAACTTAACAAATATTTCCCATTGTTGTTTTGGTAGTACTGGTGATTGAATGCAGAGGCATTCTACCCCTGAGCTACATCCCCAGCACACCTCCACACATGCACACTTTTTTTTTCTTTTTGAGACAGGGTCTTACTAAAGCTGACTTCAAACTTGCAATCCTCCTGCCTCATCCCCCCGAGTCACTGGGATCTCAGGTGTTCTCCACCTCACCCAGAAGAGCAGGGTTTACATAGATGAGAATTACAGAAGTGGGGAAGAGGGTCCATGCCGGGCCCAGGGTCTAGCAGCAGACCTGACCCCCCCAAGCAGGAGGTCACAGGGAATGGTGCTTTCTGGAACCCAATAAGGGGGGTCACATGTAGAAAGGTAACCTTGAGAGGATTAGCTTCCTTCAGCTGAAAGACAGTTGGGGACAGAAGCGAGGGATGAAATGTCCAGCCCCGTGTCCCATTTCCTGCTGATGCTTACCTGTGGCCAGGGTCCCCAGAAGCTGGAAGGCATGAGGTTATTGGTGCAGTACCTGACTGCTTTGGGGGCAGTGGGCTGTGTACCCCAAGGGTCAGCGGAAGAGTTTTGGCAGAGGGTGATGCCCCAAATCTATTTCTTTTACCATAAATTGCAATCAATAAACACTTAAAAGCCCTTGTCTATAAGAAGTGCATGGAATTTGGAGCCAATTTGGGCTCAGAGTCAGCTAGAGCAAGGCTTGAATCCTGGCTCTGTGGCTTGCAAACTGCATGATCTTGGACAGACTCCTTAGTCCCTCTGAGCCTTCGCCTGTGTGCATGTAGGAAGAGAGATCATAATGCTGGCTGCGTAGGTTTATCCTGGGGATTAGAGGTAATAATTGAGAGACGGCTGGCACATAGGAGTGCTCAGTGGGGACTGCATTAATCCCAGTCCTCAGTGTTAAAACAGGAATTATTTGCGGAGGACAGGCGACCCCATTAGCTCTGGGCCGGAAGGAGCCCGGCTGCTCTCAGTTTCTTGAAGCATCACCAGGGTGGAGGATAGCCCTGCTTTATTTTCCATCCTCTTTGGTTACTTTGTTCCTTCTGCAGGCAATTATTGATGGAAGGATTTATAAATTACAAGGTGTTTATTGCCCCTGGAGAAAGTGCAAGCCAGTTGTCAATGGAATTTACTACGAAATTAAGCAGTAAGAAGGATTAAAGCCCAAGGAAGGGACCCGGGCAGGAATAGCTGCTATGCAGGGGGGAGAGCGGAGGTCGGAGCCTGTTTTCTGTGTAATTCTCAAGTGCCACAGCAGCTTCTATAAGATAGGAGGCCTGCTCTGGCTCAGAGGGAAGTCAGCCAGGCAGCTTCCGCTGCACCTGCAGACATGGCTTGAGCAGAACCTGCATTTCCCCTGCCCCTGCTGTGAGGAACCCAGTCCACAGGATCCCAGGCTGGAGCTCATGGCAAAGTCACTGTATGGTAATCCTCCTGTGTCCAGAGGGGACAGGTTCCAAGACTTCTAGTGGATGTCTGAAGCCATAGATAAAAACAGCATCTATAGGGTTTGGTGTTTTCTTTTCTTTTTCCTATATGCTATGTAGTGTTGCCACATAGTATCACAGTATCTCTGCATCACTACTCTTGCACTTTGGAGACTATTAAGTAAAATAAGAGTTACCTGAATACAAGCACTGCAATATCAACTTTGATCCCATAACCAAGGCAGCTACTATGTAACTAATGGGCAGGTAGCATATACAGCATGGACACACTGGAGAAAGTATGATTCATATCCTGGATTGGATAGAGCAGGACAGCAGGAGATATCTTCACATTACTTAGAAGAGCACGCAACTTAAAACTTACGAATGGTTTATTTCTGGAATTTCCCACTTAATATTCTGGGACTCTGGTGACTGTAGATAACTGAACTAGGAAAAATGAAACTGGGGACCTCTATATTTCTCTCTTTGGTAAACATTGGGGTTCCCTTTGTCCTGATAAGTTGAGCTGGATGGCTCAGGCTTTCATTAATAGATACATCCTATAAGAACCTGTTTTTCCACCTGAAAAATGAGCCAGATAACTGAAGCTCAGCATCACATATGTGAAGATCCTGGGGCCGTTGGAGTGACCCTGGTCTGGCCATCCCTGGGCGAGTCCTCCTCAGCAGCACTTCTGGCCTCCTGTCTGCTCAGATTGGTTCGTATGGATTCTCCTTCTATGATTAAACCCTCCGGGTGCCACTGAGGGCTGCCTGTAGTTCTGCTGAAAGACACTGATAATTATGCCCAGTGCTCCGCCTTGGGGAGGGCAGCAGGAGCATGCTCTGCAGGAGCTGGGGCCCCAGGCTCATCTGCATTAAAGTGGGCGGCTTCCCCCACATTCCAGCCACACGGCACGCATGCTCAGGAGCCCGCAGCCAGGCGTGTAGCAGAGGCTTTGGTAACAGATGAAGGGGAGGAAGGCAGCCAGCCAGGAGCTCTGCCTTGAAAGGGATGACAAGACAGCGGCTCAGAAGTCACCCTCCATGCAACGCAGCGCCGTCCTGGGTGCCGGCGGAGACGGGTTTCTAGAACTGAATTTCTCAGGCTGGGCTCTCATCCAAGCTTCCCCCCTTTCCAGCTGGGTGGCCTCCAGCAAGATATTTCACCTCTCGGTGCCTTGCTTTCTTTAATTAAAAACGGGGAGAGAGATGTGTTGTGATGAAGCTGTCACACAGGCCAGCTGTCACCACCCTGTTCATCTGCATGGCCATCTCCACCTTCATCCTCGTCTTCTCCACTGATGATCAGCATTCTCTTGGTCCTCCCTGGGGAACAGAGAGGAGCCCTGGACCAGGGGAGTCAGGGCTGACATTCACTCCTTATTATTATTATTATTTCCCCAAATGGATCGTTTCAAATAGGATCTGAGGAGAGTTCTAAACATTCTTATACTTCACCAAAAGCAAGCAGAATAAAGACCTTGGGAAATTTGGAGAGGGGCAGCTGACAAGGGGTGTCCAGAACGCCTCTTTGGTACTGGGGAGTTTCCAGAGGTGGCCGCCATTCTGGCTCTGAGCTCCTTAAAAATATGATCGGTTTCAAAATTCACTGACAACTGTAAGCCCGTTGCAAAATGCATGAAGCTCCCGAGCAGAAGGTTGAATGAAAGAAGTCAGAAACAAGAGCGCATGCTGCGCGTTCCATTTATATAAAGTACAACAACAGACAAAGCGAACGTGCTCGGTTAGAAGTCAGGAGAGTTATTGTCCTGGGCGGGGGAGGTGAGGCGTAGCTGGGAAGGGAGCCAAAGAAGGTCTTGGGGTGCAGGTCATGTTTTCTTTCTTGGTCTGGGTTTGGATGACAGGGGTGTGTTCGTTATGAATTCATGATGTCTATGTGTGTATGAGGCACACATGTAGTTATGCCGGAAAATCGTAAATAAAGGCAGTTGCTTGGTAGAAGCCGAGGCGATCGGTGCACTGAAGTCTATAAGTAACACTTATGGTTAATGACAGAAATAAATAGCTGGTCTTCAGTGACCGAGCCTTCTGCATGGGGCCCTCTGGTAACAGGGGCAGGTACTTCCCTCATGGCCATCTGTGGGAGGTGGGGTGGCACCCCATTTTCACAGATGGGGCCACTGAAGCTTAGGGAAAATAACTTCCTGTGTCCCCAGATCTCTTCACAATTTGTGTCATGTGCCCCCACAATTCACCTCACAGCACAGAACTTGGCACAGGAGGGAGAAGAGCATGTTCTTGCACTGTCACCAGCCACCGCTTCCTCACATGCTAGAGTCCTTTCTGGGGCCCCTCTGATCCCCGCTGTACCAAATGGCACTTAATTGCCCTCTGTCACTAGGTCTGGACCAGGCCTCGGAGTGCACAGTTGTCCTGGTGATTGAGGCGGGAGGAGCCCTGCGTGGGGGAGGGGAAGATGTGAACTAGGGTGTGCTGGGGGCTGGGGGCTTCGCCCCAGGGCCTTGGTTCTGTCTGTCCCCTCCTGTGGCCTTCTCCCCACTTATGAGATTCCTTGTCCCAATCCCTGGCCCATTTGCCACCAAGTCCACATATAAACTTTCCCTGCCCCAAATTCTGTTTCTTTGGGAAGACTTCATGGGCTCACCTGGGCTCCAGGTGGGGTCCAAGGAGATGTCATCCTCCTCTGATCCTAGAGGCCCTTTACATCTTTCTAGAAGTGTCAGGGATGTGGCCCTCCAGCCTGTGGAGCGCGGAGTCTTTCCCCAGTGCCTGGGTTACACGGAGTCAACATCTAATAAATAAAGAATTATGATAATAACTTGAGGAAATTGATGCCCAGCATTGAGGAGGTCCAAAACAAAGGGAAAACCCACTGTGAATCACACTCTGGGACCAGCGAGTGAGGAACACAGGCGTCCTCCCCAGAGACCGCCAACTCATTTAAATTAATAAATCCCACTTTCCTCGGTGCCCGAGTATCAGACTTATTTATGCATCTTAGAATTGGCCAAAATGTCGAGTGAGGGAACAAAACAATTAGAGCTCCTTCTTTGTACAGAGAGGTTTCTGAGCTTGCTCTTATTTTGGCTGAATGTAGGAAAAGGGAGACAAATTGAATTCCAACTGACAAATAGATGGCTTCTAAATCTACAGGCTGCCAGATAATCAAATTGTTGGAAATTTTCACTTTTTAATTGCTTCTTTTGCCTTTCTGGGTATAGGCCTAAAACCCTAACACAGACTGGTCTTTCTTGAAAACATCCTAGCAGAGCTCAACACTGGAAAATGTGGGTTCGTTCTGACATGTCTCTATATGGAGACTCTTTGCACAAAGTGGGGACATTTAAAATCTTTAGAAAGTCATAAAGCATGGCTCTGAGCCCCTGATATTTCTGGGTCTTAGGAAGGTCAGTGTGGGAGAGACCAAGAAAGAGAGGTGTACATTTAGGGTATGGAATGGCCCTCAAAGGCTCAGGTGCTGGAGGCTGATTCCAAGCTGGAAGTGTTATTGGGAGACAGAGGAAGGAAGTCAGGGACATGCCCTTGAAGGGTTTCTATGACCCTGAGTCTTCCCTCTCTCTCTTTCTGCTTCTAGATCATCTGCTTCGCTAATCCCTCTACCATGATAATCTGCCTTACTGGATACAATAGAGGCAGCCAACCATAGTCAGAAACCTCTGAAATCATGAGCCAAAATAATTCTTCTCTCTTGTAAGTTGTTTTTCTCAGGTATTTTGTCACAACTATAGAAAGCTGACTAACACAAGAGGTGAGACAGAGGGCTTGTGGGGAACTCAGGGCAGCAGTGTATATCAATACCCATGGGGATGGGTATTTCAACAGTACAGATGACTAAATACCAGACCTGCCCACCTCTATTCTTACTGCACAGCTGGGGTGGGGAGAAGGATCTGATTAGCTTTTTGTGGGTCATTCCTGTTCTTTTCCCTTGAACCTTTTTCTCAGATATCCCTGATAAGACTGTCATGCCTACCCTAACTCACCTAGTTAGGGCCAAAGCAATTCCCAATCTGGATACCCAGAGTTCATGCAGATTTTACAATACTGCCTCATGTCAGACACCAGGTGTGTTACCAGATTTTCATAGCTGTTACCAAAATTCCTGAAAAGAACAACTTAAAGAGTTGTTTATTTTGAGCTCATGGATTTTAGGGGGTCCATTCCATGGTTGGTCAACTCCATTGCCTTGGACCAACATGAGGCATAGCATCATGGCAGAGGACATGGTGGAACAAAGTTGTGCAGCGCCTGGTAGCTGGCAAACAGAGACCATGAGGAGCTAGGGACAACATGTAACCCCCAAGGGGACACCCCAGTCACCGACTTCCTCCAGCCACACCCCTACAGTTACTTCTTAGCGATCCACTCAAAATAATAATCCATCAAATGGACTTACCCACTGATGAGGTTAAGCTCTCATGATTCAATCACTCACCTCTGAACCTTCCTGCACTGTCTCACACACAGGAGCTTTCAGGGGATACCTCATGTCCAAATCATAAAGCCAGGCAGAAGCTCTGCAGTCCTCAGACCTTCCACACGTCTGACCCACTGGCTACCAGTTGGGGCTTCCCAAGGCTCTCTCAGGCTCCATAATTCAGTACAACAACTCACAGAACTCAAAGAAGCTTTATACACTTGCAGGTTTATTACACAGGATCCAGGTCAGCACCAGCTAAAAGAGACCCAGGAGCAAAGCAGGCAGGGTCTCGAAGATGAGATGTCCATGTCCTCGGGTCCCATCACCCTCCTGGCACACTGCTGACTGGCATTAGCCATGGAAGCCTATCTGAACTTCAGTGTCTGGAGTTTTCATTTGGGTTTATTTACCAAAGCATGATTGAAATGACAGAATGATTCAACCCCAGGAGGCCGGGTGGGCGTGACAGCCCTCCAGGAGACGCTGGGCCACATGGAGGTGAGGAACCATGGCCTCAAACATAGGAAGTTCTCAAGGAAGCTCTGCGGAGAGAATGGAGGACCCTGGGGGAAGATCTTCATCCCACCTATGGAAGCAAGTTCTGTGGTTCCTCAAATAGCATCTGTCTCGGTATTGAAGATTTGTCACTTTTGGCCACAGAGGAATTTCTTTTCCAGTCTGGGAGCTCTAGAGGGAGAAACCTGGGCTCATCATAATTAGCCCGACGCAGGCTGCCAGTGTGTGGTAGAAGTCATCTTGTGCTTTTCTGCCTCCGTATGTACAAGGTGTTCTCAGAAACACAACTGCCCTAACATTGTCTCAGGACACCCAAGCTCCTTTCTCTTCTTTTATTGGGGAAAGTAATATTATGTTGTGTTATTTCAAAGGGTCAGCAGTGGGTGAAGCAGAAGAGAAACACCTGATCTCCAAAACATTCTTGCTGCAGTGGGAGGGAATAAGGCTTGTTGTGGGCCAGGCTATATGGGCAATGACCAAACAGACTCCATTTTACTCTGAGACTCCATATCATGTAAGAAATGCTTCTCCCATGGGAAAGCCCCGCCTCTGTACCCATGAATAGTTACCTAACATAGCATACTTGGCAACACAAAAGAGCAAGTCTTACACAATGTAAAATTGCTCTCTTTGGTTTCCATTTTTCTTGGGCAATGTACCTTGCCAGAGATTGATTCTATAGACAGTAGTAACCATTCTCTAACTAGTACTGAACTAGGGTCATTTTGACCCATTTCCCTTCTGCTTGCTTGCCGCTTTGCCAACCTGGAAAGTCCCATGGGAAATATCAATGTACCCATTGCATTGTCTCGCTAACTGCCCAATTCAGCTTCTGTACCTGCTTGTTTGCAGCTACGTCAACCCGAATGTGGTTTTTGGCTTTAAATATCCTAAAATGCTCCGGCTTGAGGCTGTTACTTGCAGAGACATTTATGGGTCCTGCGGGGGGCAATCACCGGCTGGCTAAATAAAAACTCTTCAATTTGGACAAAACTGGGACTTGGTGTGTTTTCTGAGCAACCTTCCCCACAACATTTGGAGGCCGCAGCGAGATCTACTTTTCTTGCATTCCAGAGATCTCAGGACCACCAAGGGAGGTGCTGTGGCAGAGAGATTGCCTAGGGAAAGGCCTCTGAGACGATGTTCCTAGTCCCGGGCCATCCCTCCACCAACCCCCTCCCACCTAAAACTACCAAAAGTCGTCTGTTTCCCTGGGGAAGGTAAGTCTGGTCTGTGTGGATCCGTATCTGGAGAGGCTCAGGGAAAACTGGATGCAGCATTATTTCCCAAAGTCCAGGGCTAGCAAGACATTGCTTGGTCCTCTGGTCCGAGTCTGGTTTTTACTGAGTCCTCTGGTCTGAATCTGGTTTTCTGTCGGTTACATTTCTCTGGTGCCTTACCTGTTGTGTGTCTGATTTTGTGTTTTTTGTCTTGTCTGGTTATTTGTAATTGTCCCCTTTTTGTTGTGTGTTAATTTCTATGTCAGTTTGTTTCTAATGTTAAAAATGGTTAAAAAGGCTTTTAACTGTGCTCACTAAAGTTTGCATTAACATGTAAATGGCTGCCAACAGGACTAAAAATGTTGAAAGTAAAAGCTAGAGGTTAAAAAAAAAAAAACATTCTGGAGATTGCCTTTATTTAGGAACTGGGCCAGGTGGCTGACAGGGTAGACCAAGTCAGTTCCTATAGAGGGCAGACTAGAACTAAAATGTTTTATAAAATTATTATTTCTAAGTTGTGTAACAAAAAGCATAATTTTGTCTAGGAAATTTGGCTTTTGTCTCTCAGTATTTGTAAGCATGAATAACTCCCAGCTATTAAAAATGGTCCAAAGATTTTTCAATGTCAGGCTAAACTTTGGTGGCTACTCTCCAAGAAACCAGAAAAACTAGAATGGGATCCCTACCTGGGGGGACTCTCGAGGAGACCAATGTGAGCTACCTCTTTGGGAAGTTCCTTCAGGGAGGAATAAGACCCTGTCGTTTGTCTATGTTCCCTTAACTTTTTACCTTTGATGAGCAAGACCACCTCAAGACAAAGACCAAGAAAGCTTTTAAAATTTTATGTTTGTTAAATTCATGATTCTGATCTGACATACCTAGGTTAATATGTTTTTCTGATTACATTTTGCTTTGCTCTAAGGCCAATTTACAAGGGTTAACTCTCAATCGAATAGGTTTTTAAAAAATGACCTACAAGACCTTTATTTGTTTTATGTAGGGACACCCATGTACTCTCAGTACTCTCAGTCTATGTGTATTGCCATGTCTATATATATTGGGTATCAAAAATTGACATATGAGCTCATAAATGAAAATTTTAAAAAATGGATCCAAATGCCTTTGTTCATATGATTTAAAAGGTTCAATATAAATTGGGTAAATAAATAAAAGTAAAAATGTCTTTAAAGTTACTAACGCCCAGTTTTGTTTCTAGGTGCTCGAACAGTTGCTGATAAAATGGTAATGTCTATAAAGTTTCTAATATCCATTGTCTCTATGATTTTTTTTTCCAACAGGAAAAAAATGACAATGCTATTCAATGCACTTGTCTGATACCTTGGCTTTTTCATTTTTAAATAAGTAAATTAGATCTGACATGTATGGAATTAATTATGGATGTGTTTGTTAGAGACATCTGATTGGTTTACAGAGTTAAAAATGCTGTTAAATATAATATCAAGTACTCTTAACTTTAAGTATCATAAAATAAAATACTTAATAATTGGTGTTTTCATAAATTGGTAAATTTTAAAAAGAAGTTGAAAATTACTTTGTGTCATCACTAAAACAAGGTTACTAAAAGTTAAAGTCATAACAGGTGTAATTCAAAATATAAGGGGTCCAAAGTTTTCAACTGCATTTCAATTGGAGTCCTGTAAATAACATAAAGTCTTATTTATCAAATGTTACATATTAAAATGAAGTAATTTATCTAAATTCAGAAATTTATAAGGGTTATTTCAAAGTATAAACAGAGGGATAAATGGATTAAAATTAAAAGGTTCTAAATATCATATATATTTAATAAAAGGAAAAATGCTTCAGTTAAGAAAGCCTTTACATGGTAAAATAAAATTGTCATACAGCTAAGTAAAAAATAAGAGTGCCTAATTAAGTAATATAAAGGTCTATAAATAAAGGATAAATATTAAAAGGTTTATGTATAACTAAATTGGTGATACATGTAACACAAATAGTTAAAGCTGTCCAAGTTTTCCCTAAGGCCAAATATTAATGTACTGATATAAACCAAGTTTGGACCTATATATTAAAATGACAAAAACTTCTTAAAATATTAATTACACTGTGTCTGTTAAGTTTTATTCTCTAGAGCAACTACTCTTGGAGAAATTAAGGTTTGAACATCTGGTTAAATAGCAACTGTTATTTTAAAGAATTGTACTGTTGTTTTAAAGAATTCTGTACATTACAGAGTCTACATTTTTCTTTAAAGGCTAAACTTGGTTAATATAAAAATATCAGATTTAAAGGAATGTTTTATCAAGCTAGTGTCCTCCAAACTAAAGCTGTCTGAAATGATAATTTTAAACTAATCAGGGTAACAGATTTTATTGGGGATTTATTTATATCATTTGATGTTTTGTAACCAAACCTTATGCTACCTTTTACACTGGGATATAAAAATTTAAAGGTATTTTAAAAGACAATGAGAGCCTGAGCGGTTTAAAACATCCATATTGTAAAACATTTTGCCACTTTTCCACAGAAATGGAAAGTTAAAAGCTCTCAGCCGTTCCTTGATTCATGTTTTAGATATATGTCATTGTGTTAGCTAACATTCACACAGACTCAGAAATCATTTTATAAAGTTTATATATATTGTTATCTAAAGAGACAAAGTTCAGCTTCAAAACTAGAACACTTTACCTAAGATTTGTGAAGAGCCCTGTCTTACCTGAGATAAGGCTCTCCCTCCCACCTGACTACATGTCAAAATGACTCCAAAATGGGCCAGAGTTCAGCTCATTTAAAGTTGTATTCAAAGACTGATTTTATTATAAAGATTACTGTGATCTCAAACAGGGGATATAATGTATAGCTCAGCCAAGGTTCAAGATTATATACAAGCTAAATATATTTTTACTGTTAATTTCATTTTGTATTTTCTTTATAACTTCTGCCTGTTAATGTTCTGCAGAGGTAATATTCAAAACCACACAACCTAAGTTAATTTGAGATATTAAGCCATCATCTATAGACAGATAGTAATTGAAAGGGATAAAATTAACTGTAAAGTTACATACATTAAAGTTAAAGCCCAGTACTCTTACTTTAAGACTGATAAAACTGACTTGCTGGATGTTTAAGGCCAAGGCTTAAAGATTAAAGTTAAAATAAAGGGGCCAAGGAAACCAATATTTGACTCTTGCCCTCTGAGTCAGCCCAAACCCAGGGAACAGGGGAAGAGCTTTGCAACTCTGGGCCACATAACCTCCCAGTCAGGGAGAATAATGAGACCACTGGAGAACAGCAAGCCAATCAGTGCACGTGCTGCAAAAGAGGAGGGTCATTGAAAAGGGGAAACATTCCTGATTCTTCCATGGGAAGCCACATGGTCAGCAAGACCTTGACCCATCCTAACGCAGATGGCACTAGCAGAGCTAAAAGGACGCTCATAAGTTCCCCAAGAGTGACCCCCAAGGAAATTCAGCTGACTCTTAATAGATTGGAACAAGGTCAGTTTGACCAGCTTGATCTCAAACACATAGCAAAAACAGTTAAAACCAAAGCACAGCCATTCCTGGGATTTAAAAAGAAACAATAGTTATTTTAATGTAACTTAAGATGTACACTTGTATTAGCCCCCCAAGAATAAGTAAGACCGGAGGCAACAGAAGAGAGATTCTTAAACAAGAATGCCTGTTAACTATCAATATAAACTGCCAGAGCCAGAAGTTTTTAGTCAGTTTAAGGCCTACAGACCTTCCTAACGTCCTACACAGGTAGACTTAATCAATGTTTGCTGGTATGATTATCTAGCCCTAAGCAACAAGGATAAAGGGATCTCTACTGAACACAGAGGTCATGCCAATAAAAAGATATTTTTCAAAAATCAGATGACATTAAGTAACAAAAAGTTCTGTCTACATTCCTGATAACTCTGACAACATTAAAGATTTACAAGACAACATGAGGGCTGACTCAGAGGGCAAGAGTCAAATATTGGCCTTATTAGGCTTTGCTCGTTAGGCCTTGTTATGGGGACAATTTCTTAGCTCTTCCACCTCCTGGTAAACAATCATTTATTTCTATCATTTTCATGATATTCATTGACAGGTTCCAGATGCTACAACTGCTATTTTGTATTAATCTTATTTCAGTACTCATGTCTTTTTGTTTCTCTCATAGAAGTGCCCACCCCCAGGTGAATTTTCAACCTGTTCTTCCTGAACCAGATTTTTACCATGGACCCCCTTGACCAATCCAGTTTCTAAAAAGGAACTTCAAAGTGTTTGCCCCACTGAATGTCCCCCCACCCCACACCCCAGCTCGAAGCAGTAAGAGCGGTCATCGCCCTTTGTTTCCTTATAGCAGTAGAAGGTCCCTAACATTAGAGGGGAAAATTACAGTCAGTATAGATAAATAATTGGGTTAAATCACAAAATGGAGGCCAGTTTGGGTCCAGAAAATGTTAATCATTTTTTTTTTCTTGCTCAGACTATGATTTTAGATCTCATGATATTTGTTTATGGTTTCAAATCATAACAACCACCACTTATGATTAATGTGGTTTTAGACTATGAAAGGTGGACTCAAACATGAGGAGACTTACAAGAACGAGGCTTTTGCTTCTCTTCCCCAGGTTTCCAAATACACAACTCCCCCTATCAACATTCCTGTCTTTCCACCTAGGTGTTAAATACACCCCTGGAGTCTAATTTCTATGTGGCTCCAGAAGGTATTTGGTTTGCCTGCCTCTCAGGAGTAACTGCCCACTTGTCCCTACAACTTTTTGGCACATCAGGATGGAACAAATTTTGTGTGACTATTCATACCTTCCCAAAGTGTGCTACTACAATGGAGAAGCTAGATGAGAATATCTGGGGCTCATACACCATCCTAGGAGAATAGCCCCCCCTCCCAGTTCCCCTACTAATGGGCCTAAGGGTTGCGGGATCTTCAGCCCCTGGGTACAGCAGCCCTTTTAACTGGAAATGAAGATTTCAAAGCCCTGAGCAAACAGATTTGAGTCTGGGGGAACTTAGAACAATCAGTGAGCAGACTTGAGACCTCTGGTGACTTCCTGGCAGAAGTGGTGTTACAAAACAGAAGAGGTTTAGATCTCTTGCTCTTAAAACAGGGAGGCCTGTGTATGGCATTAGGGGAGCTTCTGTACTCATCACTCAGGAGGGCAAGAGACAGCCTATCTCTGATGGGAAAGTGATTAAAGGGAAGAGAAGAAGCAAGACAACATGAAGGAAATTGGTATCAAAATTTGTCCTCCTGGTTCCCTTGGCTAACTACTCTTATATCAGCTATAGCTGGTCCATTGCTGTTAGTCCTCTTAGTTTTTAATTGGACCCTACATTTTCATAGTCAACTGTGTACCCACGATGATTGATCAATGATTTGGTTAGTTCCATAAAACCAGTGGGGAATGTTATGGGCCAGGCTATATGGACAGTGACCAAACAGACTCCACCACAGGCTAGGCCTCAGGAAGGACTTTCTGGAAGTCAGGGAAGAAAGTTATAGGAAAATGATAGAAACTTAAGGAGATTAAGAAACCCTCTCTCATGAGGGCCTGAGTTGGGGTGGATCCTATCAGTGGGCAGAAAAACTGACCGCAAGATTTTTCAGGATTCATGGAACCGAATTGAGGGGTGGCTGTCAGGAGTCAGAGGATGGCATGAGAATGTGAATCCATTTCTCCCCATTTCTCTACCCCAGGGTCGCTCAGCCTGGGTACTATTAACACTTTGGACTGGGTCTTAGTGGAGGGTGGCATGCTGTGCATCATTGATGGCTAGCATGTCCCAGTGAGTTGGACACCGCCTTATTGCCCGTGTTGAGAACCACTGATGGCCTGTACCATCAGGCCAGGAGATGGATGAGGTCCTTCTCAGCACTAATATTTAAGAATTCAACAAAATTGAGCAAATAACACTCCATAGTACAAAATATTATGGCAGGGCCTGATCCCAAAAGAGAGGTTGTGGCCACTGTGTCAACAAACATTGTGGACCACCATGAGGCCAGCCTGACCCCGATTGGAAAACAAGCATTTAAAAAAAAAAAATCAGAGTAGATCTTTTTCAAAGACCACCTAACCTGGGTGGTCTTTAAAAATTAAATTCTAACTTGGTTGGCAGCCACATATCAGTGTAGTCTCCTCCTCCCGTTGGATTCTCACACAAGAACCAGTACCCCAAGGCCAAACTTTCACATGAAACTCGGGGCCCAAGGTCCTCATGAACAAATGGAGGTTAGGACTAGACTTCCAGTCCGAGTTATTTTTGAGGCATTATCTCCAGAAGGTCCCTTTAGGTTGGAGAAAACGAAACAGGCTCATGGAGGTGCAGGTTGGGTGACATCTGTAATTTCAGGTGGTGATGTTCTGCTCAGCAGGGATCTCTTTGCATTCATTTTGATTTTTTAGAGATTGTCTTATAATACTATTTGGTTTCTGAGTTTGGGGTGGTCCCCTTAAAGTTGTATCCTAGCAGATGTGTTTCCTCCTGGTCTTGACCCTGATTGTCAAGGTTTGATGATGCAGAACAGCGAGGTCCAGGGTGTGGATTGTGGCAAAGGGAGCCACTGAGGCTTCACCCGAGGGTCCTGGACTCCTGGTGTTGCAGAGGTTCCCAGAAGCCATTACTCAGCATGTGTGCCCTGAATATGCCCTGATGGTCCCCGACCCCTAATAGCCAATGAACACATGGTTCTAGAAACCACACGTCATTCATGCAGTGACTCCCCAATCATTTTTGGAGACCCGCTCTGGGGCAGACACCTGAGAGACCAATGGAATGGTGCTCACTTCCCATGCAGGAGAGACAGCTCGTAAACACCACTAATGCCAGTGATAAGGACTTTACAAAGCACCAGGGGAGCCTCTCGAACAGTGATTCATTTGATCTGATCTTGGAGGACAGAACCCAAATGCAAGATTCATTCTCAGCCCGAGAGAGGTCTTGTCAACCACAGGTCATTTTCCAACTTTGCTAACAAGCCTGCCAGTGTCACCATGGTGAGATATGAGCTGGGGATTTACTTCGCTCATTTCCTTCAGTCATTTAGGTAACCATCAAGGGACTTTCTACCCCTCTTCATGTCTGGTTGGGTGGAAACAATTAATGAAACACTTTCCACATAACTAGAGGGCTTAATTGATACAAAGCCAGAGTATGGATTTTGAAAGCTCATTCTCTTTTTGTCTGAATTTTTTTTTTTTCCTCCTTGGTAAGGAGGTGCAGAGAAGAAACAGAAGAGATAATAGGCTATGAACAGTGATCTAAATTCCCATTTGACAGATGAAGAAACTGAGCCCCAGAGAGGGCCAGTGACTTGTTCCCAGTGCTGGTTTTAAAAGAGAACTTATAATACAGCCGGGCTGCAGGTGGGGGAGAAGGGCGAGGGGACCGGTTGCCTCCACTCACTAGCTGCACAGGGACATGCTCTGCTTTCTTCATTAAGAAATTAATTAAGCAGCAGCTAATACCTGCAGTGGCAATGGATGGTTGTCATAACCACACATTTGCAGGAGATGGGCTACCTTGTGGCTGGTGCCAGGCCACCCTCTGGGGCACAGGGCCTGAGGTTAGCTCATAAGAGGTTGCACTTGGATGCATGGGACCTTTGGCCTCCTCCCCAGCATCCCTGAATATGCCTTGTCCCCTGAGTTCCTTGTGACTTAGACGGCCTCTTTCTCACATCCTACTCGCTTTTCCTGGAAAGAGGGAGAGCAGGAAACACCCTAGATTCCACAGTCTGGTTGGGAAGATTAGTATTCAGAAATGTCTGGACATTTGCCAAGAGCAATTTGCTAAGTCAATTGCTGGCAAAGCGCCCCCTGGAGCCAGGACCACGGCCTTTTCCATCTTCCCTGGGCCCTGTGGCTCAGCCCTGCAGAGGTCCTGCCCCTCCTTGGCCACAGTCTGGGCATCTCCCTCGGACAACAGGGCTGGGCGTGGTCCTCTCTCCCTAGGACCAGCCAATCTCAATGGACCTCCTTTGCTTCCCCCTCCCAACACTGCGCAGTCTCTTTTTGAAGCCCTCGGCTGACAAGAAATGGTCATTTCCTGGGTTTGCTTTCTCTGTACAGACTCACTCATCCCCTCTCAAGACTCCCTAAAAGACAGACTTTGTCACCCTTGTTAGTCTCCATGCCTAGCACAGTGCGTGTGTTTGGGAGACACGGCTCCCTTCCCTCCCCTGAGCCTGGGATCCTCTGATCTCCAGTTACAGTTGATCCATTTCCTGTGAGCTGTCACTTAAAGGAACGGAATAGCAAACCAGTGCCTGGGGGATTCAGACAGGAAGCAGAAGCAGAGGAGCCAGCCTGCTGGGTCTGTAGCAACCCCCAAGCTCCACCTGAGTGAGATGCAGGCCCAGCACGTCCAGGAATCTGGATTTCTATGAAATTCTCAGATGTGTCCATGCTGGTGCTAACTTTGTCTTTCAAAAGGGACACTTTGCAACGAAGCCAAGCAAAACACAAGTCTGGGCTGCTGTTTGCAAACCCTGGGCTTGGCATTCTCTTTGGTTAAGGTAGCACAGGCCCCAGCAAAGGGCAGGGTGGGCAGGGACTGCAGAGAGGGGCCACAAGTTGCTCCTTACTCTCCCTCCCACTTTCTTCCCCCCTTGCAGGGGCAGCAGAGGCCCAGGCTCAACCTCTGCTTCCTGCAGCCAGGTTGGGTCCTGGTGCCTTGTTCGCAGAGTCTCTCCCCCCCACCTTTCACTCTGCTGCCTTCCTCGTGGGTTAACGAGAGGAAAAGCCCATCAGAAAGACCCTGCGTTTTCTGGCAATGTTCATCTCCAGTGTCTTCTCAGCAAATCTGTGTTTTCAATTACCTCCTAACACACCTCCAGGGAGCCCAGCCAAGCGGGAGGATTAGTAGAATAATGAGTTTAAATTTTTTAGTCTCCCCTCCCTCCCCGTCTTTATTCTGTGGCAATATTGAATCTAATCCAGGTCCAGATGCATTGGATGATACATGACAGGTTATGCCTAATAACTGATCTCATTTTCAAATTAATATGCAAATTCCCCCTCAGAGCTGAGGAATAAAAGAAATGAGTCGGGGACAGCAGGGCAGACAGCACTGTGAGTAGGGAAGGGGACAGGAGAGAGCGGAGCATCAGTGTTCTCTTCCCCCGGCGTCTAATCAGAATTTTCATATGAGAGACAGGGAAGAGGGAATTTGGAAATAAGGTTGAACACGGTCCCCAGGTGTACTGATGTCTCCCTCTGCAGGGAGCATGTGGGATCTTGGAGCCGGGAAAGATTCCATCCCCATTTTACAGATGAAGGAATGGAAGGCTGAAGTCCCACTGTGTGTTGGGAGCTACGGCTACAACAGGAAAACAGAGGCCCCTGTGCCACCAGGAAGCCATCATATTTCTCTGTAGGAAGGAGTAGGGGGTTGGGGACTCCTTCCCTCCTGACTCTGGCAATCTTGGAAGCCGCAAGCCTTTATTTTATGGGGGTTCGTGAGCCATGTTTGGTCAGAGTGTGGACCACTGCTAATAACTGCTGGCTGGAGAACTGAATCAGTGAAGCCATGAATGTGGGCACCCGCTTTAATTTAGTCACCAACGCCACATGGCATATAGGGGAAGTGGGGTGTGTACCTGCCCAGAAATTCCAGAGAAAGGTGGGCTCCTCCGTGTGTCTGGCACCTGCCGTCTTCCAGGCTAGCTCTTTGCTCTCAGATGGGTACCCATGGATGTCATCGTATCTAACCTGGATCCCCTCAGCCCATTTTGGAGATACCCACGGAAAATTGAGTTATCATCCTCTGTTTACCTTGAAAGATGAGGAGCTGAGACAGATGGGGTTGCTGACAGCAGATGACCCTGAACTTGTGAGAAGGAAATGGCAGCTCTCTGGCTGAAAGCTGGGCCCAAGTATGGAACCTCTTCTTGGCCCAGAGATTGACACCTGCCATGCCTCATTAGGCAGAACTGCCTCAGCAGGAGCCCTGTTCCCTTAATCACTTAATCTTCATGGTGGTTTCTTTAATGCCTTTTACCCTCCTGTTTCCCCCTTCTCTGGGCTCACCTTTGCTGTCATGATAACTGCAGATCAGATTTGGGGGCTGTTGGACGTGGGGGGGAGGAGGCTCTGGAGTGAGGGGCTGCCATGGAGAGAAGGACTCAGAGGACAGATTCCTGGGGGGAGCTGGGGAGGAGAGACTAGGTGGATCCCCAGGCTGTGCTGTCCAACACGATTTCAACCAGCCTTGTGACGACTTCCATTTGTATTTTCATTAATTACAATTTAATACAATGGAAACTGTGTTCCCCAGTCCCACTAGTGTTCTTGCTAGGGTTGAACGGCTACTGGCTACTGCACTGGCACAGACAGAACAATTCTCTCATCACTGAGAGTCACTGGACAGCTCCCTGTTGGGGTTTAAGAATCTGACTCCTGGTTTCATCCTCAGTAAAGTCTTTCTGGCTCTCTGGACCCCAAGTCCACTTGCAACACCAAGTTCGGGGCTCTTCCTGGGGTTGGGGTGGGGGGATGAAGTGATCCTGTTTAGGCATCTAAGAGGCCATTTTTATTCCAGTAAAAGCCACCCACACAGAACAGCTTGAAAGTGAAAAATTCTCCCACTCATCTTACAGCCACCCCTGGGAGGGAGGGGTGGGGTTCTCAGTCAGGAGAATAGAAAACACCAAAGATGCAGTGGTTTGGGGTTTCCAGGGGCAGCGCTGTGCCTAGGATTTTTTTCTTCCAAAATGAAGGAGTTTCCAAAAGCGTCAGAGAACCACACAGAGGAAAGCAGGGTCAGGAGAGGGGACAAGGGAGTAGGGAGAAGAGGGAAGGCAATCGGGGGAACTGGGAGGGTCCTGGTAAGCCCCAATCTTGGACAGCCCCTTTGACGGACCTGGCAGGTTTCCACAGTCACTTTGCCATCTGGCGTGGTCTGAGGAACAAGCACATTTGTTACCATCACAACTGTCTGCAGAGGCTGGCGGGGCTTGGCGAACACGACCACAGCCAGGGGCTGAGGGCTGCGGCCAGAGCCTTGTGCAGCTGTGAACATGCAGCAGAGTCTATTTTCTGGCTGGGAGCAGCAGGTGAGAGGCAGTTTGGGGCGGAAGCCACTGAGTGGGCGGCAATGCTGCCCAAGGCAAAGACATGGAGGTGGACCAAGGGCACCACACTCATGCAGATCTTGACCAGCTCTGCATATGGCTGTAGCTGGCCACTGGACGTGAAGCCATGATACCCCAGGTATTGAGGGAGCAGCGAGGCTGCTGGAAGCTTCCAGGTGTACATTCATCACCTGGGGAATTAAGTTAGTCTCCCCGAAATCCATTTTTATTGCAAGTTGTATAGCAAGGCAATTGTCAATGTTCTCCCACACCAGAATAGGAGGCTGGGTATCTCGATTACTATTTTTCAAACAGTTTTTGCAGTGATGCCAACAAGTAGTGTATTTGACATTGTGACCCTGTGTATGCACATGCGCAGATGCATGCCCGCACTAAGGGAAATGACAATTCCTCAGAACAGTGGCTGCCTCAATCTCTGGGAGGGCTAGAACCATATGGGCTTCAGGCTGGTTCCAGGGGAGTTCCTTGGGACACCTTGGACCTGAGCTGTCAGTGGAACTGCTCCTGAGTTCACCACTGGAGCTATTTAATTCAAGGCCACAGCCACAGCCATGTTGAGTCCAGGAATCTAGAATGGGGGCCAGCCCAGTAGCTGTGCCCTGCGCCTATCCGTTTTGAACTGCTCTCAAGGCTGGAATGCGATTATCAGCCTTTGTGTCCAACAGAGTTGCTTCTCTGCGCCCAAGAAGCTGAAGAATGGGCACCTGGCTATTTTTTCTGGGAGAAAGGAGAGCCCCACCTCTACAACTGCCCCAAGGCAGTAGCTAGGTGGCCTCCATCTCGCTCTGTCTCGGAGTCTGGCATAACAGCATTTAATTAGAGAACTTAATTCATATGCTGAACAGGAATCACAAAGAAGTCTAAGGAATGTAGATCTGCAGGCTTGGCAGTGCAAGGCACCCTGGGAGTAGGGCAGATTGAAAGTGAGCAAGCTGATCCACGGTGCCTGCCGCAGTAGCTTTTCTGCATCAGAAGGGGCTGTCTGCATGATTGAATCCCCCTTGGTGTTTGCCAGCCTTCTAGTACCTTCTTCCTTTTTCTGAGGGGTATAGTAGACCCAATATGGCTCGATTCCGTATGTTCTATACCCATGTTGGCAGTTGGGCAATAAATTAAATCTGGTTTGATTTAGTAACTCTATGGTGTGTGTGTGAGAGGTCCAGATGTCAATGCCTTGTGTTCATCTCAATGCTAATGTTTAACTCTTCAAAATTTTAATGTTTCCAAGACAATAGAGGCTTTGGATCTATGAACAGACCTGGGTTTAAATTCCAACTTCGTGATCACATGACCCTAAATAGTTGCTTGACTTCTCTGAGCTCATTTTTTTATCCATAAAGTGGGACGAACACTATTGACCTCATAGGGTTGTGAAAAACGGTAAATGAGATAAACCTGTTCCATGCCAGGTGGAATGCTGGGTCCATATCACAGGGGCTGTAATGAATGTCCCCATTGTCCTGGCTCAGATATCTTGAAATAAAAACCAGTCTCCATGGCAGAAAATGGTCTCTCGGATTGATAGCCATTGCTGGATGAGAAGCAGAAGTGATATTTTTTCTCAAGTGCTTCTGGGAAACCTCCACAGACCCTGTCCTGCTGTTGTGTGCAGCACAGGTGACCAGAGAGCATTTCATCCACACAGGTGGCGCAATGAGACAGAAGGGCAGCAAAGGGTTTGCATACAATTCATCAGCACCGGTGTTTGTTAAACTGCAGGTTGAAACCCATTAGTGAGAAGCCAGATCGATTCAGTGGGTTGTGATCAGCATTTTTTTACAAAATGAAATTGAATGAATGAGAAGAGAAAAGACCAGGCAGAGGAGACAAGGAAAGACAATGTGAATGAGCATCCTAGAGGCACTCAATTCCATGTCTTAAATCTCTTTCCACTTCAATCTCCTAGAGCCGTCTTTCATTTCTTGCATGGAAGCTGACTGATACATTTCTTGGATTCCCTGAGTACGCAACCCCCTTCTCAATATGCCCATTGAGGAAGTACTCCCTATACAACAAGGATATCCATCCCATCCTCAGGTGCTGATGCTCAGTCTCCACTGTGTTGGCTAACTGATTTCTATAAAGCTATAAGCATCTATTGTTTACAAATCAAAATGCTTTGTCTCATCATGTGTTGGTCAGAACCCTGTTCAGTTCTGGGGAAGCCTTAAATACTTAAAGGGCTTTTGTAAGGGTAAAAGAAATTGAAGTTAAAGTGTAAAAAAAAAAACGGGTATTGTAAAGTTTCTAAGCTGCAAAGCCTGAGTTAAAATGTAAAGGACCAGGTATTGTTAAGTTCCTATGCTACACCTAAAACCTGAAATTCCTGTAGCTGTTAGGACAATTCACTGGACTGTCCAGTAGATAAATAACCTAGGACCCTGTGCAGCTTGGCACATAGGCATCGCAGGACCTAAACCAATCAGTTTGAATATACCCACCTTCTTAGGATTGACCTATCACCCCCGCCTGACCTGTTCCTGCCAATGAATGTGCTAATCAAGTTTGAGAGTTGTTCGAATTTCCCGAGCCTCATGATGATTTGCTCCGATGTATGCAAAGCCCCCGCCCTCCCCAAAAAGTGTACTTAAGCACTGCTCAACCCCTGCTGGGGGCTCTGGGCTGCTCTCCCTTATTGAGTGAGCACGGAGCCCCAGCATGCTGGATTGGATCCTCAATAAACCCCTTTTGCTGTTGCATGAGCCGATCTCTTGGTGGTCTCTTCCTCCGACGTTCGCCGGACCCTTACACTTTCTGGCTTCCTCTGGAAAACTGAGAACCAGAAGGCTTCATTTGGAAAGATATTCCCAGGAAAATTCCCATAACCTGGAAAGCCCTGAGGATTAGTGGTGTCATACCAGCTTCCATCTGAGCACTCAGAAAACAATGACAGAGCACATTCCTATCCCCGAGTTCCTAGGAGGGAAAGGGATATGCTTGTAGGTCGCCTGAAGGAATATCTTATCTGTTCCCAGGATGAGAGGGAGCCATGGGATTCTATACTGATGACGGGTCCCAAGTGGAGGGACCATGTCATGGCATCTTGGATGCAGTCATGAGCAGAGCTATCAAGCATGGCAGCCAGCATCAGTTTAAAGACTAAACAGCAGAAGTGACTGGCCCAGGGTCCCATTGGGAATAGTGGGAAAACAGTACTAACCAGCCAGAACTCCTGGCCCCAAGCCATGCTCCAACCAGCTCTTTATCCAGGGCAGGAGACAGACATCCTCCTGAAATCTGGGAATGGGCCAGCGGCCATCACCGAGGAAATCTGTACGAGTTCCCTGAAAAAGTGTCCCACCCTCCATTTGAATCACTTGGGAGATTTAAATAGAGACTGTATTAATCAGGGTTTTTCAGAGAAGCATATCTTTATGCATATCTTATGGGTTGTAAGAGGAGATCTACCATAAGGATTGGCAGACATGATCATGGATGCCGAGAAGCCCCATAATCTGTTCTCTAGAGTTGCAGAATAGGAAAGCCAGTACAAAGGCCCAAGAATCAGGAGCTCTGATGTGAAAAGGCAGGAAAAGATGAAGTCTCAGCCCAAGGAGAGCGAGAGGTAATTCACCCTTCTTTTGCCTTTTTTTGTTCTATTCAGGTCCTCAGTGGATTGGATTGCCGCATCCTACATGGCCAAAGCTGTGGTACCAGTTAGAGGCCATGGGGGATTAGAAGAGAAAAAATTCACACATGCAGATATCAAGAGTTGGGATCAGGTGGAGTGCTGCTCTGATGGAGAAGCAGATCTAAAGAATTATGCCAGGGATTACCAAGATGGTGGGCCAAATGCAGCATCCTGTGTTGCTCCATGACCCAGATCTCACCTAGTTGAAATACTGTACCTCATAGAGTGTAAGAGGACCACTATACAGCTGATTTCCACAGAAATCACCAGTGCTGTGACCCCCCCACGCAGGGCTCAGAGCCTCAGCATTTGAGCAGGACTCCGGACCCCTGGCTCCCAAAATCCAAAGCCCACAGTTCTAGCCCATGTATGGCTCTCAAATGGCTTAGCAGAATCACTTATCAGCACCTCTGCAGAACTCTATACTGTGCTCTGATCCCACTCAGGTCATTCAGCTACTACCTAGCCACAGCACAACACCACTATCTGGTCCCCTCACCTCAGACACCCCTGCACTGGAAGCAGACCAACTCCATCTTGGAGAACCTTTCTCGCCCCTATTTGGTGGGGGCAGCTCATAGATCGGATCTATCTGGCCAGGTACCAGGTATCCAACTCCCACCCCTAGTGGCAACCTTGGCACAGTGACCACTCAACACAAAAACAGCTCCCAGTAGGGCAGGTGTGCAGTGTGACCAGGGTGCCGCCCATCTGTTGTGAGCCTGGGTGAGAGGTCCTGCAGGTGGGACCTGATAAGTGAGAGGGGACAGGACTAAAGTTTGGAGCCTACCAGAGAGACCAGGAGCTGGGAAATATCCATACAAGATAAACAGACCAATGTCAAGTGATGAAATAGAAGAAGCCATCAGATGCTTACCAACCAAGAAAAGCCCAGGACCAGCTGGATACGCAGCCGAGTTCTACAAAACCTTTAAAAGAATAATCAAGACCAATACTCTTCAATTTATTTCAGGAAATAGAAAAAGAGGCAGCACTTCCAAACTCATTCTATGAGGCCAATATCACCCTGATCCCAAAATCAGGCAAAGATACATCAAAGAAAGAAAACTTCAGGCCAATATCTCTAATGAACATAGATGCAAAATTCTGATTAAAATTCTGGCAAATCAAATACAAAAACGTATCAAAAAGATTGTGCACCATGATCAAGTGGGATTCATCCCAGGGATTCAAGGTTGGTTCAACATATAGAAATCATTAAATGTAATTCATCACATCAAAAGACTTAAAGAATCATATGATCATCTCAATAGATGCAGAAAAAGCATTTGACAAAATACAGCATCCCTTTATGTTCAAAACACTAGAAAACTAGCAATAACAGGAACATATCTCAACATTGTAAAGGCTATACGTTAAGCCTCACGCCAACATCCTTCTAAATGGAAAAAGAATTAAAGGCATTCCCTCTAAAAACTGGAACAAGACAGGGATGCCCTTTTTTCACCACTTCTATTCAACATAGGTCTTGAAACATTGGCCAGAGCAATTAGTAAAGGGATATGTACAGGAAAAGAAGAACTTAAGCTAGCACTATTTGCTGATGATACGATTCTGTACCTAGAAGGCCCAAAAAGCTCCACCAGAAAACTTCTAGAACTAGTTAATGAATTCAGCAAAGTAGCAGGATATAAAATTAACATGCATAAATCAAAGGCATTTCTGTATATCAATGATAAATCCTCCGAGAAGGAAATGAGAAAAATTATCCCATTTACAATAACCTCAAAAAAAAAAAAAAAAGATACTTGGGAATCAACTTAAGAGGTAAAAGATCTATACAATGAAAACTATAGAACCCCAAAGAGAGAAAACAAAGAAGACCTTAGAATTTGGAAAGATCTACCTTGCTCTTGGATAGACAGAATTAATATTATCAAAATGACCATACTACCAAAAGCACTAAACAGATTTAATGCAATTCCAATCAAAAGCCCAATGGCATTTCACATAGAAATAAAAAAAATCATGAAATTCATTTGGAAAAATAAGAGACCCAGAATAGCTAGAGCAATCCTTAGCAGGTAGCATCACTATACCAGACCTTAAACTATACTACAGAGCAATAGTAATAAAAACAGCATGGTATTGGCACCAAAACAGACTGGTAGACCAATGGCACAGAATAGAGGACAGACTCACCCACAAAATTACAATTATCTTATATTAGACAAAAGTGCCAAAAAATGCATTGGAGAAAAGATCATCTTCCACAGATCATCTTCCATGGAAATTCACATGCAACAAGATGAAATTAAATCCCTATGTCTTACCATGCACAAAACTCAACTCAAAGTGGATCAAGGACCTAGGAATTAAACTCTGTCTAATAGAAGAAAAAGTAGGCCCTAATCCTTCATCATGTGGGATTAGGCCCCAACTTCCTTAATAAGACTCCTATAGTGCAAGAAATCAAACCAAGGATCAATAAATGGGATGGAATCAAACTAAAGCTTCTTCTCAGCAAAACAAACAACAACAACAACAACAAAAAATAATATCTGAGATGATCAGAGAGCCTACATCCTGGGAGCAAATTTTTACCCCTCACACATAAAAGCACTAATCTCTAGGGTATACAAAGAACTCAAAAAGCTAAGCACCAAAAAAAAAAAAAAAAAAAAAAGCAAATAACCCAGTCCACAAATGGGTCAAGGACCTGAACAGACACTTCTCAGAAGAGGATATAAAATCAAATAACAGAGGTAATGAATATTTTTTCATATATCAATTAGAAAAATGCAAATCAAAACTACTTTAAGTTATCATCTCACTCCAGTCAGAATGGCGCTATTATAAAGACAAACAACAATAAGTATTGGTGAGGATGTGGGGGGGAAGTTACATTCATACATTGCTGGTGGGACTGCAAATTGGGTGCAGCCAATATGGAAAACAGTATGGAGATTCCTTGGAAATCTGGGAATGAAACCACCATTTGACCCAGCTATCCATCTCCTTGGTCTATACCCAAAGGACTTAAAATCAGCATACTACAGGGACACAGCCACATAAATGTTTATAGCAGCACAATTCATGATAGCTAAACTGTGGAGCCAACCTAGATGCCCTTCAGTGGATGAATGGATAAAAAAATGTGGCATATACACACAATGGAATTTTACTCAGCAATAAAAGAATAAAATCACGGCATTTGCATGTAAATGGGTGGCATTGGAGAAGATAATGCTAAGTGAAGTCAGCCAATCCCCAAAAAAACAAATGCCAAATGTCTTCTCTGATATAAGGAGGCTGACTCATAGTGGGGTAGGGAGGGGGAACATGGGAGGAATATATGAATTCTTGATAGGGAAGAAGGATAGGAGGGAAAGGGAGGGGGCAGGGGATTAGTAAGGATGGTGAAATGTGATGGACATCATTATCCAAAGTACATGAAGATACGAATTGGTGTCAACATACTTTATATACAACCAGAGATATAAAAAATTGTGCTGTATGTAAGAATTGTAATGCATTCCACTGTCATTTACTTTTTTAAAAAATTTAAAAAGTTGTGTCAGCATTCTTTATTTAGATATGTCTTATTATCAGGTTAAAGACTATGCAAACATTCTTTGTACTCAAGAAAGTTATAGAACTAGAAACATCTATGCAGCTTTTCCACACTTGCAATGTGCTATGTTTGGAGCTTTGTGTAGTGCTCAAGGAGGCCCATTTTTATAGTTCCTGTTAAGTGGGCAGGCTCATGAGTAGCAGAGCTGGTGAAACATTGTGGTTGTCTAGCATGAGAATTCCTCTATCCCTGGGAGCTATGTTCCCAAGATCAAAGTCAAAGCTGATAAGACTTTTGCACAGAGCCTCTTCAGGCAGGGCATTACCATAGCAGCTGGAAATATGGGAATCTAACCAAAAACATTCCCAGGCAGCAGGCATGCCACATCCATGAAGTCAGATACCCCCAATCTTGGTCACTTCTCTCCCATTCTGTCACTACTCTCCACATTGGCTGCCCACATTGGTGGGAGTGGATTTCCTTTACTTCATTTACTCACTCAAATACCAATCTCTTCCAGAAACACCTTCACAGACAAACCAGATATGTTTTACCAGCAATCTGGGCATTCTTTAGCCCAGTCAATGAACCATCAGAGGTATTTCCCAAGCTGTGATAGGGTGTGGGAAATGTTAAGTGATGCTTCAGTATTAGTGTGGGGGGTACCATTCCACACTGTCTACAGAACCAAGAGGAGGGAGTGGTACCGGATCCCAGAGACAGGCGGGTGTATGGGAAGGTAGAGATCAATACCCTGACTTCTCTCTTTTATGCTCTCTAACCCCTGACATAAGCTGAACTCAAAAGTCAAGGGCACGGGAATTACAGAAAAAGAACACAGAAAAAGCAAAGAGGCAGAGAAGGAGTGCCTAGGGATCCCTTCTTGGGCACACAGCAGGGTGGGGACTGGATCTAGAGAGGATGTTTACTAGTCCAAGGGGAATTTGTCCTTGGAGGAGGTAGAAAAGCAGTTATCTATACCCTCTGGGTGCTTGCTGTGTGGGAAATGGAGAATGTTTAGGGAACCAGCCTTCCCCTGCCCAATGCAAACCCAATTCCCCTGTGGAGACATTCCCCAGAGGGATACTAAGTCTGAAATGATCTGCAGAGAAGTTAAATGGCTTCAAGGGCACTTTAAAAATTCCTTTTACTCCTTATATTTCTCAGGGAATGGGAAGGAATAGGTTTCAATCAAGGGGGAACCCCCTACTGGTCTAAAGAAAGAGGCATTTAGAGATGGAGATAAAATAAGATCTAACACACACTCCAGGGAGGATGGGATGCAGACTACACCCCTGGACAATTCCAGAGTAGCTGGATTGGTTTGGGGGGCATCCTTCAGGCTAGGTACCCGCTAACTGTAATTGCCTGCAGCTTCCATCTAAAGAACCAAAAAGATGGACCTAGGTGTCATCAGCTGCTGTGGGAGATTAAGGTACCCTGCAAAACAAAGATAAGTTAACAAATATGAAGTAGTAACTCATTTTAGTGGTGACTTACCACCACTAATACATTA
Organism: Marmota flaviventris; assembly: GCF_047511675.1. Lineage (NCBI taxonomy): Eukaryota > Metazoa > Chordata > Mammalia > Rodentia > Sciuridae > Marmota > Marmota flaviventris. Next base: position 113,584,207 of record NC_092503.1, read on the forward strand.
AGTGGGGTTGACTCAACTGCACCCATTTCCAAGGTCCTCTCAGTTGCTGGCTGTTTATCTCCCTCTGCCTTTGGGACTGTCTACCGCCCCATCTTGCTGGATCACCTCCCTCCTGCCATGTAGATCCTTCTTCCTCCGCTGGTGCCTTACTAGCACAGCCCCTGTGTGTGAGGGGTACTTGGCCTACCTCCTCAGCTTTAGGTCCAAATGGACATGTCACATACAGTATGACAGTCCAGGTCCTCCAAAATGCAGGTACCAGGACGGGATTAAATGTGTGACAATTTGAAAATATCTGGGCTAGAAAATGAGGCAGGAGCTGGGAAAGGCTGGAGGAGCCAACAGATCACAAGGTCACACTGGGCCTGACTGAAGGACAGAGAAGGCAGCTGGAGGAGAGCGTCCTAGGCCACCTTGCAAACTAGTGAGGGGCCAGCAAGGTCGCTGCCGAGTCCTCAGGTCAGTCTTCTGGAGAGATGTCGCAGTCTCCGGGGATGGCCTGTCTTTGTGTCCCTGCTGTACCCCAACACTGGCTACAGGAGCCTTGGCACAGATGTGGTGATAGATTTGATGGCAGCTGGGGTCCTTGGACAATTAAGCTCCCTGTATTGGAGGGTCTTCAAGACACATTCCCAGGGCTGTCATAGTCCCCCATCGTTTCCCCTTGATCACCCCATTCTCCACCGGCAGGGACTTCTCCACTCTCTGCCTGATTCAGTGTCTGAGGCCAAGTCTTCCATCTTGCAATGTGCTCTTGGTGCCCATCGACTTTCCAACGTTTATGTGGCTGGCTTTTCCTTCAGTTGTTTCATGTGCCCTTACCACCTGATCAGACCTTTCACTCTTCAGCTCATCCAGCTACTTCTCACCTGGCTGGATCCAGTCATTCCTGGAGGTCTCAATTCTCTCTGGAGTCTGCAGTCCATCATCATGAAACCTAGTTCACCAGTGCTGGGCAGAAACTCCCTCTTCTACCTGTCTACTCCAGCGAGTGGGTGTTCTTCATTCACCATGTTTATATTTTCACATGGACACTTCTCATTCTCATCTCATCCCACCTTAGCTGGGGTTCCCCTGAAAGGAGAGCCCGAGTCAAGAACTTGGGAGCAGGTATTTTGTTTGGGAGGGGATCTCAAGAAGCAGGGGGGAGCAAGTAGGGAAGAGATGCGAGGAAGAAGGGACAGATTATGAAAGTTCATTATTAGTCTAGGGCTAGATGGCTGCCAAGGTAAGTTCTACCAAACACTTCGAGAAAAATCAACACCAATTCTTCTCAACCACCACCCGCCTAAAAAAATAAAGAGCAAGGAACACTTCTTAACTCTGAGGCCAGCATTACCCTTATACCAAAGCAACATAAAAACATTGCAAAAAAGAAATTTATAGGCCTATATCTTTTAGGAACATAGGTATAAAAATCCTCCACAAAACATTATCAATCTGAGTCCAACAACATATTAGAAGGATTATTCATCATGATCAAGGATGATTTATCCTAGGAATTCAAGGGTAGTTTAACATAAGAAAAATATCAATGAATATAATATACCACATTAATAGAGTGAAGAGGAAATTCCCCATGATTATCTGAATGATGCATGAAGGCATTTGACAGAAGTCCACACCTTTTATGATAGAAATACTCAGGGAACTAGAAATAGAAGGAAACTTCCTGTGTATGATGAAAGGAGTTTATGAAAAGCCCACAGCTGACATTAAACCGAGTGGTGACAGCCTGAACGTTTTCTCCCCAAGAACAGGCACTAGGCAAGGAGGCTTGCTCTCACCACTGCAGCCACATTGTTCTGGCCAGAACAATGCCAAGGAAAGAAACAGCATCCAAATTGGTAAAGAAGTGAAACTGTCTTTGCAGACAACATTCTAGACAGAGAAAAAGATCCCAAAGAAACTGCAAGTAAACTATCAGAGCCCGTAAACAAATTTGGCAAAGTTCAGGGTACAAAAATCAATGCACAAAAGATTGGTTGTTTCTATGCCAGAAATGAATAATCTGAAATTAAGAAACAGTTATCACATACTCTCAAATTCTCTAAAAGAGTGCATTATTGAAAGATCAGTAGAGGGAAGGGAGCCCTGGTGGGGAGAGGGAAGGGGAAGGAGAGGTGCTGGGGTCTGAATTAGAACCAGTCTATTCCATGTTTGTATAATTATGTCAAAATGGATTCTACTGCCACATATAACTAAAAAGAACCAATTAAAAAAAAAATGCATTACTGATATTATTGAGCTGGGGACCAGAGTAGGAAGCTGGTGTTCAATCCTGTGAGGGCCACTTGGAAGAACTATGTGGAAGATGTCTCAGAATTGCCCTTTGAAGGGAGGAAGGCTGGGATAGCTGTCCACTGACCTCTGTCCCCCAGTGAGGGCTGCCTTTGGGATTAAGTCCCCCACGTTTGCTGCTTACTAGCTTTATATTTTTGAGCAATTTATCCAAGACTTCAGTTTTTTCACTCTAGAATGGGGAAACACTGGCATATAGAGTTGTTTTGGGGATTAGCAATGACGTATTTAAGTACCTGATGAATAACACATGTTCAATCACAGTGAACTATTATTCCTTGGGAGAAGGGAGAGTAAAGGTTATGGTTCTTTCCATTGTAAGCAACAGAAACTGATAAGTTAGGTTCAATGAAAAAGGAACTTTGAAGAATCCTGGGACAGCCTACAAAAATCCAAGGATCAGCCAAACCAGGATGTGGGGTCAGTAAGCAACAGGACTACTTCAGGTATCTAGATAGCAGAGAAGTACATTCTCTCAAGAATCCCCTCTTAGGAAAGGTCAGCTCCAGAGAATCCTGTAGGGCAAAGCACACAGCACAGACATGCCTGCAGGAGTCCTGCCCCCTCCTGGGTACCACAGCCTTTACCAGCACTTAAAGAGTCTTTGAGGCTAGAGTCCCATCTCAGGGTGCACTTACAGGGATGTCGTCATGAATGACATCCAGCTTTGGGCTCAAACTTTGCTTCTGAGGGGACCCTGGAGGCTGCAGATGTAGACAATGTGACTTCCAGCTGCTGTGAGTGAGCTCTGACCGGCTGGAGCTGCCTTCTTCTCCCAACACGTGCAGCCTTAGCAAGCTCGAGGATGATTGATGGGTGTCAGCCCTGTTCATCACTAGCCATGGCAATTACCAGTAACAAGCACAATTCAGAAAGATGGCGATCTATACTTTGTGTTCATCGATTTCTACATGCTTCCTTTTTGCTTATGGCTCATCAATATAAATAATTGCATCACAGAGGTTCTTGTGTTGAACCCTTTGCATGCTTCTTAGTCCTTTAGAATACCAAAGAACAGAGTGCTACTGACCCCAGGTCTGACTTATTCAGGGAAGTACCAATACTTAGAATTCCAAGTATGAACACAAACTAGAGCCTCGGAGATCACCTACCTGGTCCAGTGGTTCCCAATCCTGGGTCTACGTGAGACTCACCTGGGAGATTAATGCTGGTGCACAGGTCCTACCCCAGAGATTCAGATTTAATTAGGGTGGGGTCTGGGGTGATTCTTACGTGTGATTGGGGCCGAGAGCTATGGTTTGGCTGAAACACTTGGAAGAGGATGAAGATAGGGCTTAAGGGATTTGACTAGGTATTTGCCAAACTAGGATTTGAACCCAAGTGTTCCTGTTATCCATTCAGTCCTCTTCTCCCTGCGTAGTTGATTGTTGTTCTTCCATAAAGAGTTGGAAAGCTTTAGGAAGAAGTTACTGGATTTGGCATGGAGCCAAGAAGAGGCTCTTCAGCTGAGGGCAAGACCAGGGCAAGCAATCCCTTGAACTGAAAGAACTCTGGAAGAAGAGTCACAGTGAGACCTTCCCCACAAGACCCCTTGTAAACTACATTACATCACAACCATGTCAGTCTCTGGTGTGTCTGGGATGGTAACTGAATGAGCTCTTGGTTATTGTGCTTTAAACATAAAGTCATGTTAAGAAAAAGGTTGTCAGTCAATATTTGAAACAAACCCATGACCAAGAGGCCCCACTCTGCTCAGCTTCCCCAGAGCCTCAGTAACTGAGGCCATGTAATCTTGTCCTTCTGTGGCCAGGTGCATGCCTGATCCCTAGTTTACACAAACATAAGTAAAAAAATAAATTATGAGCTGGGTGCAGTGGCACACACCTGTAATCTCAGCAGCTCAGGAGGCTGAGGCAGGAGGATTGCCAGTTCAAAGCCAGCCTCAGCAACAGCGAGGCACTAAGCAACTCCGTGAGACCCTGTCTCTAAATAAAATCCAAAATATGGCTGGGGGTGCGGCTCAATGGTCGAGTGCCCCCGAGTTCAACACTTGGCACCAAATAATAAGGGAATAAAATTTTTAAAGTATAATGGTTACATGTAGGTGTAAGAGCACACAATTGGGAGAATCACATAGGAGTTTGCTTCATTATTTACTTGAGAATGAAGAGAAATGCTGGTTAGGGAAAATCTCTCCAGGCATTGCAGTCTGCTGATTTATGCAAGGTTCTGGAGTCAGGGATTGTTTTGGGATTTTGTTGGTTTTAGAGATGGGAGTAGGCTGACATCAACCTCAGAAGTGCATTTCCTTACTCAAGACTTCACTAGTGTAAGTAAATCGGCTGCTGACTCACCCTCAAAGGTTATCATTGATGGGTTGGTTTTTTAAAGTGTGTTCAATGAAGCAAGTTTTCATGGCTGGATTACACTGAGGCAAGTTGTCACCCATTGATCAGACAGGTTTTAAACTGGCCTATAAAAAACAGTCTTTTTCAGATGTAGAGGTTCCAATTTTATTCTTTGTTGCTGGTTTGAAGTGATCAGCAAAAAGAGTTGTGTTCCCAGATGAGAAGACCAACCAGAGGTCTAGCTAGCATCGGAGATCCAAGTAGATCTGAGGTGAGATATTATTGTGAACTTTTGGAAGGCTATCGACAAGGAAAAAAAATCCTCAAGGTTTCCAAGGAGAATAAACCTTACTTATAAAGTATTAGGGATCAGGATGTCTACTGACTTAGTAGCAACTGGAAGCTAGAAAGCAATGAATGAAGTCAAAGATTCTGAAGGAAAATTATCTTCAACATAAAATTCTATGCCCAGCCTAACTATCACTATAAGGGCAGGATAAGATGTTTTCAAATATACAGAATGTCAAAGAATGTATTTTTGCATTGTTTCTCAGTAATATTCTTGAGTGATATAGTCTACCCAAAGAAGAGAATAGACCAGAAAGAGGAAAATGGAACATATTTCGGAGAGAGGCGAAAAAAATAAAGGAAGCATTCAGGATACAGCTGTATAGCAGTCATGGAGGACTATTTGTCCAGATGTGTGTGACTCATAATATGTTGAGGACACATGAGAACATGGGAGAGCTATTTTTTAATCTACAGATGAAAGTTTATGATGTGCCTAACCTGGGTTTTTATCTGCTGTAAGTTTGTGTTAGCCGAGTTCCCTGGTTTCAGACTATGATGAGACTGTTCAGCTGTTGCCCTTAGAAATCTTCATCCAACAGGGCCGTGTTGCCCTCTCCTCACAGTAGGTTTCACACCTACTCGTTTAGGGATACATGCACAGGTGGTAACAAGTAAAAACAATGATGAAACCCAAATGCTCACCTCTGATGGTGAGGGATAAGTAGTTAGGATATATAGGGGATTCTCAGTTACAGCTCCCCCTCAGTATCTGCAGGGTATTGGTTCTAGGATCCCCAACCCATAGATGCTCAAGTCTGTTAAATGAAATGGGGTAGTATTAGCATATAACCTGCACACATCCTCACATTGCTTTAAATCATCCCTAGATTACTTGTAATAAAATATCAATGCCATGAAAATGCATGTTATACTATATTGTTTAAAAAATGATGAAAAACCATCTGTGCATGTGAGTACAGATGTAAGCTTTTTGATCTGCCATTGGTTGAATCCACAGAGGCAAAAATCCACAGATAAGGAGGTCCAACTCTACTGGTATTTGACATTAAATAAGCTTATAATGCTTCTTTCAACTGTAACTCTATTTTATGCTCTTCTGGATATATGATACATTTCTTAATCTTAGAAGTATGTATCATTGGATATAAATAAACCAGCCACAATGCTTGCTATACTTCTGAAGGTGCATTATTCTCCATATTAAAAAATGCTCAGTGAAAATCCCAAATGTTAAGATGAACAGCTTCACTGTTATCTTGCTGCTGCAGAAGAGATGATTGAAAGAAAAACTGATTTCTGCATGTTTTTCAACCTAAACATAATGAAATAACAATATTAAACATTATCAGCTATATTTATTAATGGCCGAACTAGTGTCCATTCACACATACACATGTGTGTGCACACAGTTATATTGGAGAAGGTGGCAGAATCTGTTACTATTCATCATGAAATGACACCTGGAAGCTCTCTTTAAGTAACTGAAAGAAAATGGGAACAGAAAGCAGAGGAGGGTATTCTCAGTCCCACATGAGCAATGGCCCCACCTACTAGTGGAGCCGAGAGGGAAAGATGTTGGCACTCACATCCATCAGAAGACCAGTAGCAGTCATTCCAAAACTCAGCCATCCTGGAGAATATAATGAAAGTCCCCTTCATGGATCAGGAAGGAAAACTGACTCCCTGCCTGTCCATGGTGTGCAATATGCTAGATGCAGAAAGGAGGAACTGTATTAGGATTCAGTGAAAGAAATGGATTTACCTATGGTGACTTTCAGAGAGGAAGCATTACCATTTCACTTCTGCCTTCCAGACTTGACTCAAATTTCTCTTGTAGTCAACTCTAGCCGGAAACCATACATCCTAGAGAATGCAGTTCCAACACAGCTAAGTTGACACATTACAAAGTCACCACAGTGAGCCCCTTAAGACCTGACGTCCACAGACATCTTTCTCTTTTACCGACCATAAATGGAGCAGCACACTTACCATGTCTTACAATATCACCTCACCTCCACGAGCCCCTGGTCTTACTTGTGACCCAGAGTGGTGTTTGAAGTGAAACCAGTTTCTGGAGACCCCAGAGTCAGTGTCCAATCCTTGAAAAGCCTGATCACTTCCCTACCTCTCCACATATCCACACTATAGATGGTGTCCTCTGGACCACTGGAAACAGTCATTAACATCTTTGCATCAGAGAACCCATCAATATGATTTGGTTTTCTGGAATCACTTCTGATATCCAATTCTGTGTGGGTCAGAGACCCAATAAGCCAGTCACAGAATATGGGTGCTCTGGTTTAAAAGCACCCTCTTTGGGACTTAATTGCAACTGATGATTTGGGGGAGGTGAGACCTTAAGGAGCTGTTTAGGTCATGGAGTCTCCACTTGGAAAGCTGAGGCAGAAAAAAATCGGGAGTTCAAAGGCAGCTGTGGGAACTTAGCAAGGCCCTAAGCAACTCAGACCCTGTCTCTAAATAAAAAATAGTAATGTATAAACATGTATAAAGACATGAATTGGCGTGAACACACTTTATATACAAAGATATGAAAAATTGTGCTCTATATGGGCTGGGATTGTGGCTCAGTGGTAGAATGCTTGCCTAGCACGTATGAGGGCCTGGGTTCAATCCTCGTCACAACATTAAAATAAAGATTGTGTCCAACTATGACTAAAAAATAAATATAAATACAATAAGAGTTGTAATGCATTCCGCTGTCATGTATTTAAAGAGATTAAAAAATTAAATAAAAAATAATTATATGTATAAATAAAACGAATGGGCTGGGGAAGTGGCTCCATGGTTAAGCACTCTGGGTTCAATCCCTGTTACAAAAAAAGGGCGGGGATTCATACCATTATCACTGGGTGGGTTAATTGAGGGAATGAATGAGTGATAAAAAGGATGTGGTGGTCTCCCTTTCCTATCCCACCCAATCTCTATCCCCGAGATGCCTTCTGCCATGGGATGATACAGCAAAAAACCTTTTGTCAGAAGTGGCCCCTCAATCTGGGCTTCCCAGTCTCGAGAAGTATGATCCAAATACACTTCCCAGTCTGCGGTATTCTGTTACAGCAGCAGCAAACAGGCTGAGACCATGGGTTTAATCTGAGGGATTTAACATGTGGTAGATGATAAAAGTCTAAATTCAAGTGAGAGAGAGAGAGAGAGAGAGAGTGTGTGTGTGTGTGTGTGTGTGTGTATCTGCCTGCCTGCTGCTGAGCTCAAAGTAGCAGAGCAAGTGTTGAGAAGGATAAAGTGTAAAGCAGGAGAAGCAAATAGAAAAATGTGCAACCTGTGACCGTCAGTCCCATCTCCCAGCCTCCACCTCCCTCTGTTGAGGACGTGCAGGAGAACCCGGTCTTTTCACTGAAGGTTGGCACTCACGCCTGGCTCAGGATCTGGGGGAGCCAGAGGTAGAGATTTCACAGGAGCTGGAGGAGATGGTGCTTCTGCTGCTGCCTGTGGCAGTGAAGGAAGTCAGAGGATTTGCAAAAACAAAAAATGTCACCCTGCAACCCAGCCTGAACTTTATCCTTCAGGGAGAAGTGAAGCAGGAGTCATGCTTCCTACCTTCCAAGCTCCTCCACGTTTCCCTTGTGGCTTTCACCAAGAGCACACGTGGAAGGGAATTCCCATTTTCTCCCTCTGGCTTCCCTGCAGGACCCAAAAGATGCCCAGTTTTTACGGCACCTGGGGCTCCACCCAAGGTCTGATGTTCACCCCTTTAGCCTGGAAGGGGGTGGACAGAAGGTACATCAGTCGTATAAGTGGGTGATAATGATAATGACTATACTTCTTGGTAAGTCATCTGGCATCTTATGGCTTTCAAATTTCTATCTGTGCTAAGTCTGGATCAGTTAGAAAAAAAAATGAGCTGCTTCTAAGCAGCTTGGGGGTCCTGTAAGAGACCCCTATGTAAATTATGGGTAAGAAAATCCTGTAACAGTTGGAGAAACAATGAAAATAACCTCCCCCCACCTCCCCCGAAGGGTTTGTTTGGTTCTACTCATTAAATGTGTATAATTACACCTTGAGCTTAAGCTTGTTTTCATTTGCATTTCTTTAATCGATAGGGAAAAAAAGGGCATTCACACCGAGATGATTTGCCAACTACATTTCCTTGAGTTAGCACTTTCTTCCCATCTTGTTTGATCTCTTATTTTCTGGAATCTGGGTATCAACCTTATATATTTATCAAGTCTTCATGTATTTGACAGTAAATATTTCTGATTATAGTTATCTAATAAATATTTCCCCTTTTCTGTTGTCTTCCTTCTGATGTTTATTTTATTGCTTTTTATTGTACAAAAGTCCTTGGTTTTATGGATTTCAACACATCCATCTTGTTCATGATAGCCTCCATTTTTAATATTCATAAATTTGTTTCTTCCCAGAACCAAGATAAATATTCTGTTCTATTTTCCTTCTAGATAATTTTTTATTAATTGGATTTTTATGTATATCTTCGATCCACTGGAGTCTATAGAAAGCAGTATTCAAGCATCTGGACTCTAGAATTTGAAGTCATCTTTTTGACACTATTTTTTCTCCTGACCTTAGAAATAAATCATTTTTTATCTATGAAACCATTTTCTCCATTTGCTCATATTTCATTAAAATATTTAAGAAAATATGGCATATAACATACAACAAGTATGTAAAACAAATGCACACTCTAACTTTTCCAAATAATCTCTTCATCAGCATTTATTCTTCCAATCGGATTCCACTCTACACCCTTCTGTGGAGTTTTAACTTGAATGGCATTGAATCTCACATTTATATTGTCCAAGTGCACTAGGGCACTGCTGGGTCAAGTAAGACCCAAGAAGTGAGGGTGTTTGGAGGCTGACCAGTGAGATCAGCCTCCAATGATGATCTGACCATCAGAATAGCTTATGGTGGGAGGCTCAACATAAATAAGCAGGAAAAAAAATGAGCCCAAAACTCAATGAACGGGAATCATAACTGGACCTTTCCAGTTAGTCAGTGGTTATTAACAAAAAATAAATAAGTAGTGCCGCAGTCTGGCTGGGCACAATCAGGAGCCACTTGTCAAAAGAAACTAACTTTATTTTTAGAACCACACATGCCAAACAAAACAGCCTCTCAGGAAAAACCCTCAGAGCCCCAATGGCATCACCGGCTTCCCACAAGCCTCTCTCTCCAACACCAGCCTCTCTCCACCTCCCACAATCCTCCTGCTCTTGAGGCCGATTGGCTGGGTCACGTGGGCGGAGCCAAAAAAGTCCCCCAATGAGCAGCCCCGTGGTCTGAAAGGGCAGGGAAACAGCCCAATGAGCATCACCGCAGAGGAGCCAATCAGCTAGATGTTGCTGGGGCTGCTGTGAGCCAATCATCAGCCGGCAGCTGGAAGTTTGCTGGGGCCCCTTAGGCTGTGGCTCTCAACAAAGTAGATAAATAAATAATTTAAATAAATAAATAATTTAAATAAATAAATGCAGTGGAAAGCTGGCAAAATTGATGACAGTGTCTACAATTCCAGGCACCAAAGAGGGGCTCCTCTTACAATGACCTTGGCAACCTCTGTAAGCAAAGGGTGAGTGCTTCAGGGCTGCAGAAGGCTGAGGAAACGCAGGGAATGCTTACCTTTGTGCATTTGGTATTCCTAGGTATGAGGTAGCTCTCCCCCACTCTCAGTCATTAATGTCTTTTTGCCATTACATATTTATAATGTTATTTGAATAAGTCTCTTATGGTACATGTTGATATTCAAAATTTTTTTTTATTACCATAAATGGCGCTTTGTTTTCATTTAGTTTCCAGTGTGCTGCTGGTATATAACACAATTGATTCTGCATCTCATACCCCCATAACTCCAGAGGATTCATTTATTACCTCTAATAGTTTTTTGGTTGATTTCTTTTGATTTTCTAGGTCACCGATAAAAAGGAATATTTGTATTGTTTTCCTTTATGTATTTATATTGTTTATTGTCTTCCCTCTCCTGCAGCTGGTGGGAGCTCTTCTGGTACTATATTAAATAGATACCAGACACCATGAAAAGGGCATCTGTTTTGATCTTGTTTTTCTTCTTTTTCTTTAGAGGCAATGACTCTAAATGTTTCTCCAGCATGCATAATGTGCCTCAAATCTGAAACTCAGTATAAATGTAGGTTGAAACAAGGTGAATAATCAATTGTAAATAACTAATTTAAAGAATCTATCCTAATTATGAAGAATCATACACAATGAATTTTTAAACATGTCGAAGATATTTGGGACACACATTAACCTGATGATACTTGATAGTTTTTTCTCCTAATATGGTCAATTATGTTGAGGCTTTTAATTTCTATAGGACAGCCTAGAACTCTGCAATTAAACTTGGTTTGGGTTTAGTGAATAATTCTATTAAGAAGGTGCTAATTTTATCGCCTAAGTTTTATTTGGAATTTTTGCTTCTTTTTTTGGACTGGGGATTGAACTCAAGGACACTCAACCACTGAGCCACATCCGCAGCCCTATTTTGTATTTTCTTTAGAGACAGGGTCTCACTGAGTTGCTTAACATCTGGCTTTTGCTGAAGCTGGCTTTGAACTCGCCATCCTCCTGCCTCATCCTCCCAAGCCACTGGGATTACAGGTGTGTGCTACCGTGCCCAGTTGCATCTGGGTTTTCAAAGTGAATTGTTCTCATGTGCCTTCATGATTGGTATCTGTTAGACTTGAGAATTAGCCTATTTTGTTTAAAAGGTATTTGCTAACATTCCATCTTTTTAAAAATATTCTTAAAGACCACATAACTTTCAAAAAAAAAAATCAAGGATATTTGAGTTTTAAATAAACCACCTATAGGATCCATCCAGAGATAAATCCTTATCCTTCACAAGGAACTAACAACAGAATTTAGTATTATGCAGTCAGACTAGTTTTGTTCTTTCTTTTCACATTAGTTCTAGGAATTGAAAAATATATGAGGGATTGTATACTTTGGTTAGCTATCACCCTTATTACCATGTAATTGAGAATAATTCTACAACTAAAATACAATAAACACAAAAATATCTCCTTTCTCATTTGCTGACTATTGAGGTAGGGGCATTTCTTCGAATTTTTCTGCAAAGTTTAAAGTTATATTGTTATAATAGCAACAAATAGACCAATACAACTGAAACCAGTACAACTTTCTTTATAAAGGAAACTATGGGTGGTGGCCTTCTTGGTGGCAGAGTCCTGGGATGGCACAAGGTACCATGTAGAGAGAGACAGGGAGCGTGTGTATGTGAGAGAGCATTTAGTCTCTCCCCTTCATGTAAAAACCCACCGGGACTCATAGGGACTCTACCCTAATGACCTTATCTAATTCTAATGACTTCCTGAAGGCTCCACTTCCACACTCCAGAGATGCATTCAGTTTTCACCCTTAATGCTTTACAACGGGATTAAGCAGCAACACACAAACTCTTGGGAGATACCTTTAAGTCATAACTAAACCAAAGCAAATATCAGACTTATTGTAAGCACTAAGCAAATGTGTACAGAATGAGTGAAATACAGGCCCATTCCCCTTCTGTGTGCAATATAAATTGAGTCTGCAAATATTGTCCCTCTTTTATTCCCATTCAGACCCATCTTTTTATCTTGGGAGACTGAATGCCTTTTATGAAATAATATTTTAATGATTCCTATCTTGCCCACTCAAAAAGATTAAGATAGGAAAGAATATAAAAATATTGAAGATAATAAAAAGTGTGGAAAAATATTTAAGTGTCGATGTGGCTTAGATATTTGTAATAAAGTGGTAAAAATTAATCTTTACATCTTGCAGTCTCTCCTACTGTGCATTTAGTTTCCTGATGTTTATTTTGTGTGATTAGGTATTGATATTATCAAGGTGCAGAGCTACTCCTCTCGAGTCTATTCTTTCTTCCCTTTGCTTAGTTTTTCCACCTTCCTATGAAGGTCTTCCCACCTGGAAGTGATCTCCTGCCCGTGTCGGGCTGTGTAGGGGCCAAAGTTCCAGTTGGCTGTATGCCTAGAGATTTATTCCTAAGCAAAGCTTCAGTCTTGCAGTCTAAGAGGCCCAAATTTGTTGCAATGCTGCCAGCTTTTTAAAATGCTTTTTTCTTTCCTTCTTGGCCACTTTAAAAATTCTTTGACTTTAAAATGTAAAAAAGATTAGTCAGTTGGTTTCTGGGGAGTGGGAGGAGCTCTCTTGAGCAATGTCCTTACTGTTCTCCCCCTTTCATGATTCTTTTGCTTAATGATTTTTTAATGAGTCTTAAGAACTTTTCTGTGCTTCTTGTGGCTTCTTATACACTTTCAGAAGTTTTTTTGGTTTGCTTGAGTTTCATAAATTTCTCTTTATCCATTTAACAATATATGTTTGCCTGCTATAGTACAGGTTTCTCATGGTGAATCTGAAGGTTTGTAACCCTCCAGAATTCTTGCATTGAGCCTCTTCACCAATGTGATAATGGGAGGTGGACAGGAATTGGTTAGATTGTGTGGGCAGAGCATCACCTGTGGGATTAGTGCCCTGATAAAGGGGGCCCCAGAGAGCAGTCTCACCTCTTGCATCAGCAAGAGGTCACCATGTATGAATCAGAAAGTGGGTCTTCAATACCCTGCATCTGCCAGGACCATCATCTTGGACTTAATGCTCAAGACTCAAACTGGTTTCAGATTGGGCCTGTTTATTCTCCAGGCTCTGAGTCAGAGAGGGGAGTTACTGAAATCCACAGGTTTAGAGTTAATCTGAGTTTAAAGGCATGCATATCTCATGATGACACCAGATAAGAGGCCAGGGGGTTGGGAGGTGCTGTGTGATCAACTGTGTTCACCAAATATACATGTTGAAACCTAACCCCCCTGTGACGTTGGGAGGCAATTGGTCCTGAGAGCGGAGCCCTCCTGAGTGGGATCAGCGCCCTCCACAGGCACTCTCTGCTCTCCACCAAGCCAGGACACAGGAGAGGGTCATCTGCAAACCAGGAAGTGGGCCCTCCCCAGACATATGTCCTGGCACTTTGATTTTGGACTTCCTGGCTTCCAGAACTGTGAGAAATAAATGTTTTTGCTTAAGCCACAGTCTGTGGTATACTTATTAAAGCAGTCAGATCAGAAACAGGCCAGAAGGGAACAGGGGGAGTCAATGCAAACCCATAGTGCTGCAAGCCACAAAGGCTGCCTTCCCATCCTCCGGTTGTACCAGCCCCTGTGCCCAAACAAGTATGTGTAACAGCACCCCCGAGTGACTAAGACCTGGCCAGAGATTGCTGGAGGCAATTTTAGGGTGCATGTTGGACCCATAAACCTTACACTTTGGAACAGTTTGCATCTGGAATGTCCCCCAAGGACCCACGTGTTAAGTGTTTATTCACCACATAGGCTATAGAAACATGAAGAGCTGGGGCCCATGTCTTCTGATCATTAGGGGTATGTCCTGGAAGGTAAGTGTGGGACCTACTCTCTTTCTCACTGGTCATAAGCTGAATAGCTTCCTGGGCTTCACTGCATGTGCCCTGCCATGATGTTTTGCCTTGCCACAGGCCACAAAGCAATGAGTCATTCTATCAATGACCTACAATTTCTGAAAGTCAAAGTAAACCTTTCCTCTTCTTAATTCGATTACCTTCAGTTATTTGTTACAGTAACAGAAGGCCGACTAGCATACTTGATCAGATTTTCCTTTTTAATCTGGAAATAATTCTCATACTCTATCTAGGGTCAGGTGCTGTGGCAATTTGGTGTCCCAGAAAGTGGGTTTGAGATAGAATTTAGCAGGCAGGATGTTTATTTAGGGGAACCCTGGTAGTCAGACATGCACTGCAGGGAGGGGAGGAGGCTGGAGAAGGCAAAGGGAGAGCCTGAGCTATGATACCGGCCAAGGAAGCTGTGGGGAGTGCTGGCACTTCAGAGGAGTTCCCCGGACTCCATAATAGGGCACTGGGGTGTGGACTGCTCTGGGAAGGGGGACGAACTTGGCCATGTCTCTCTGCAATAGTAGCAATCAATTGAGTTTCTCTTATGTATTTGAAGGCCTTAACACTAAGAAATCCTTTAAGTATTTAAACAACTCTAGTGAATTGATTGATTTATAAATCAGGCAAACACTAGCATCTTCACAAAAGTAGTAAAATGATTTTGCCACTTTCAACTTTAAAAATCTCACGAATTTTCAATTGGTTTCTTTAACAAATACATTACAAGGAAGTTTAAAAAATATGAACCTGTGATCCAGGTATTAAATATCTGAAGAAACAACTAATCTTAACCCATTGACCTTATTTACTTGATTCAAGAAACAAAACTTACAACAATATCATAGCATTCATGAGATAATGAGAAATTTGAACACTGACCAAACCCTTGATTTTTTGCTAAGGAAATTATCATGACATGCTACGATTCTCTCTCACTATAACATACAATTTTCTTATAGATTAAATGGGAGGAGAGAAGCAGATCAGGATGAGGAAGGATCATCCATGAGCAGGCCGTTGCTGAAGGGAGGCAGTGGGTTCATGAATGCTCATTAGACGATGCCATAACTGCAATTCTGCTTAATAGACAAATTCTAAAACATCAAATGGGAATTTAAGAGATTTGTGAGATTCCTTAACATATCTTATTTTCAAGAACCCATTCCCTATTTTTTTGCAAGATGTATTTCTTAATTAATCCAAAAAGCACTCATGCCATAGATTTGATTTATTTCACTACCTCTTCTAAAAACCTTCAGGGTTGACAAGACACTGCCCCTTCCAAAGCAGTGGGCCTCAGCCCTGGGAATGTGCCCTGTTCTGAGGCTCCCCTGGTGATTCCAAGGTGCAGCCAAGGCCGAGCACCTATGTGTTACTCAGTGTATGAGAGTCACCCGAGGGCTGGGTACAGCATGCCGAGTCTCATCCCTAGAGGTCCTGCCTCCTATGTTTGTGACGAGGAAGAAGAATTGGCACTTACCACAAGTTCCAGGTGATGCTGCTGTGGCTGGTTCAAGGACCACACTTTGAGAATCAGTGTTGTAAGGCAAGTGGATATTTACTACCTCAAGAGCATCAGTTACCAAGTCAATAATTCAGGTCCATCACACTGAAGCTGTCATGGTTTGATGTTGGAGTGTCCCCCAAAGACTCCTGTGTTGAAGTGTTGAAGGCTTGGTTCCCAATGCAGCAAAGTTGAGAGGTAATAATTGGATCATTAGGGCTCTAACCTCAGTGGATTAATCCATTTGATGGATTAATAACTTGAAGGAACTATTGAGGGGTGGTGGAAACCCCAGGAGGTGGGACCTAGTTTGAGGAGGTAGGTCCCCGATTTGATTTGTTTCACTTCCTCTTCTACAAATCTTCAGGGTTGAAAACACACCCCCAAAGCAGTGGGCCTCAGCCCTGGGAATGTGTCCTGTTCTGAGGCTCCCCTGGTGATTCTAAGGTACAGCCAAGGCCAAGCACCTGTGTTACTCAGTGGGCTCTGGAAGCCCTAATGTCGTTCCTGGTCCCTTCCTCTCCCCCTCCCCTTCCCTCCCTCCCTCTCCCTCCTGGCTGCCAGAACTGAGCGACTTTCCTCCAACACCCTCTTCTGTCATGATGTTCTGCCTCATTTCATTTCAGGCCCAAAGCAGCTGATCATGGACTAAAACCTCTGAAACTGTGAGCCAAAATAAGTCTTCCCTCCTTAGAGTGGTTTTCTCAGCTTTTTTATCTCGGTGACAAATAACCAACACAGAAACTATCTGATGGAGGATGAAGTTGTTTAATGTCCTGTCTCCTAGCTGGACAGAGAGGCTGTGGCAGTTCATGGGAACGAGTGCACAGACACCCTTGTTCCTCCTCATGGGTGCTGTTAAAATGGCATGGAGATTCCCCTTTATAGTGGGTTTTTGCAATTCATGTCCCCTGCATTCAAATCACACCCTTAACCAACCCTTTCTGCAGAGGGCCACAGGGGGAAAGCGTGGCCGTCTCCCTGTACTGAGCCCACCTCCTACTCTGCCTGCCAAGTGTTTCCATCTTCAGTTCTCAATGCAAGCCTTGGGGCCCGAGTGTCCTCACACTTTGCCTGGCGATATATTGTGTCCTGGTTGTCATAGAGCTAGAGCACCACAGCCTACCTGGGGCACCTGGGAAGGCTTCACAGAGGAGGTGTTTTGAGCTTAGCCTCAGAGGACGAACAGGAGGACAGGGCACCAGGAAGCAGAGCAGGGGGAAGAGGATCTGGAGGTTTCAGGATTTCTGGGATGTCAAATGGGGTATATTGGGGGAGAGGAAAGGGAGAAATGAGGCAGAACAAAGAGGCAGGCAGGGTCCCCGTGTTGTGGAGGGAGAGCCTCTTCTGTCACACGAAAGAGTTCAATTTATCTCCAGACATTGAGGGAACTGTTGGTGACTTTGAGAAGGGAGACCCTGTGGGATGTGCCAAGAGGAAGATCCTCTAAGAAGTTCTGTAGAGCGTGGATCAGGACTCATTGTGACCAGAAGCAGGAATCTCCCTATGATCAGGGTGGCTATTTAATAGCAAAGAATAGCAACACATAAGGACCAGAGAGGGGCAGTGAGATGGCAGTGGGAGAAGATGATATGTATGCACATCTGCATCCTGATATGTGGGTCTGTATGTTTTGTTTCAAAGGGATTGAAGGCAGGTTGGATGAATGCATACAACTTTTAAAATCTTAAATACAGAAGGAAGCAGGATAAGTAGAAAAGCAACATAGGAACAATTATGAGGTCATGAAAGAAGTTCACCTTGGGACAGGAAGGTCTTTTACATGTGCCCAAGATAGGCCAGGAATTTGACTTTCTAATACTCAGTATTAGATTCATCACTTGATTTCCAGAATCTGTAAGATAAAAGGACCCCAGCTGCTTGAGAGGAACACGGCAAGTATTGGCTCCAGAAATAGAGAAATTTCTCCTGGGGAGCTTCAGAAAGAGAAGGGTTGAGGACCCAACAACAACCTCAGCCTCTCAGGGTAAGGGCATCTTGTTTCTCCGAGAAATGGTTCCTCTGGGTAGAGGCTCAGGAAGGCAGAAGCTGGGGTTTGGCACCGTCTTTTCCCCAGTTACCAGGCCAGGCTGTTTTATAGGCAAAAATCTGTCTTGTCAAGGAAGGAGTAGATATGTACCTAGAAGCAAAATGATGACAATAAATAGCAGAGAGACTCTGGGTGACAAGCCATAGCCACCAGGCAAGGAAGGCGGAAAGCCTCCTAGGCATGCTCAAAGATGACCGGGGACAGAGGACAGGAAGAGGACAGCATGCCTCGTGATTCAGGGGATGGTGGGGACAGGTTGCATGGTTATTCAAAAGCCTAGAACAGGAGCATGGGGATGTAGCATAGTGGCCAAGGACTTGCCTGGCATGAATGAGATGTCCACAGGTTAGAGCCCTAGAAACAAGGGAAAACAAAAAGACCAGAACAGAACATGAAGTGGAAGTAGTAGTAGTTTGGGATTGGGTGATAAGTCAAGCCATGAGTTCACACTGGGGCCATGTTCCTGAAGATATCCAGGTAGTCAGGTTAGCAGGGTTTTGAGCTATAGCTTTGGTTTTAATGGGCTCTTGGTGTCCCCAACCATATCCTCTGGCCTCCCCAGGAGGTCACTTGTGAAGAGTTTTGCTGGCCACTCAAGGTTTCCTGCCTCTCTGCTTTACACGGGCTGGAGTAGGTGGGTACATGCCACAGCTTCTTGCCCCTCCAGGTGGACAATTTAAAGGTCTATTCCTATAGCAATTCAGTTCCCAGCAGGATTGATGCCGGTGGTCCACAGGGCTGACCTACTCATAAGTGTTCCTTCCTACGGGCTCCCTGCCCTCCCCCACATCCCCACCTCCCCAGTCCCTTCTGAGCTGTTTGCCCTCGTTTTCCAATAACCCACTTTACACACCTCCTTGTCTGCAGAGTTGCCACATCTGGGCAGTTTTCACAGTGCCCGTGCACTTGTGATCACCTCACATGGGCGCCTGTTGTGGTTTAGATGCGAGTGTCCCCAAAACCTCATGTGTGAGAAAATGCAAGAAAGTTTAGAGGTGAAGTGTTTGGGTTATGAGAGCCTTAACCTAATCAGTGTGTTAATCCACAGGGTGGTGACTGCAGGCAGGTAGGGTGTGGCTGGAGGAGGTGGATCCATGGGGACATGCTCTTGGGTTTTATGTTTTGTCCGTGGGAGGGGAACTTTGTTTCCTGATGCCATGTCTGAGTCATTTTTCTCCACCACACTCTCCTGCCGTGATGTTCTGCTGTGATGTTCGGCCCAGAGCTATGCAATCGGCAGTTTATAGGCATTTCTGGAACCATGAACCAACAAATTTCCTCCTCTAAAATTATTCTCGTCAGGTCTTTTGGTCATGGCAGTGATAAAGCTGATCAAAACAGCACCCAAGGAGCAGAGCCTGGGAAAGGTGCTGTCTAAATGATGTATACTGGTGCACACTCAGGAGAGGAATGGGGAGGCCATAGGGCAGGGAATGAAGGGGCCAAGAAGGATCGAGTTCAGTGGAGGTGGAGCCTCACTTCAGCCTGATCCATGGGGAGATCTGGAGCATAAATTGCACAGTGTTGGACCCAGCTTGAGACCAGCCCTTTTGTGTCCCCTGTGTCAGTCATTGGCAGAAGTCTGGAGTGGGTAGAGAAAACAGCCTCCTCCAGCCAAGGCCCTGGTCAACTTCTAGATCAGTCTTGAGGGATGGGGCTTATTGCTACCAGCTACACCTGCAGATGGCAGGTGGTAGGGCACTAGCAGCACCCTCTATAGGCCCCCTGCAGTATTACAAGCTTGGCCTGTGGTCCCCCCGCGAGCCCCCACCCCAAACCCTATAGTCCTTTTTATATTCACTTCAGGGGACTCTGCCAGGTGGTGTATGAGAGGAGGAGATAGATGGGGCTTAATTCCTGCACTCAGGAGGTTCCAGTGTAGGAAGGGAACCAGAAATTCACAATGCATACAAGTAAAAGCAAACACTGGGAACGCTTGCTCAAAAGAGGTGGAGAGGGGATTTCCACCCAGGAATGACAAGTCTTTGAGGCTTGATATGGAAACAGCATATTAGCTGGCATCACCTTGAACGTCACCTTGAAGACTTGGCCGATGCTAAAATATCCCTTTGACTCCTTGTGAGGGTCAGGCTGCTGTATTTCTGTCACCAGCTTTCCTTGCACACCACCCGCTTGTTCCTAATGTTGAAAATCAGGCATTTGGGTTGGGTAGTACTGTTTTATTATTTCTTTTATCATTAAAATATTGGGTCTTTTTCTTGGTGCTTGATATCATCTGTGCGTTTCTGAGGTTGCTACTGTACATGCTCCTTAGCCATCCTACATGAGGTCCCCTGTCATAGCCATAGTTGTCACTCAGCTAAGAGTCCCTTTCTTGTTGAGAGGGAAATCAAGGATTGCTTCCCTAAAGCCTCCCCCTGCCTCACCCTGAACAGCAAAATATGTTTTCCCCTGTCATCATCGTTTCAACTTCCTGTCTGGCCCCATGCCATCCTGACCAGTCCTTAATAAGGTCCACATGTCAGATCCTGCTGAAAGCCTGTGCTGGGTCCGCTGTGGCAGGCTGGGAATCTATTAATGACTTCTTCCCCAATTGTCCCTACTGAGTGTGAGCTCCTGACCTGCCCATCTCCAGTCCAGTGGCCCAGGCTGGGGAGAATGTGCCTTTGACAGGAAGTGGGGGCTGGGAATTTCAGGAATGCACAGGGGTCCACGGGAAAGGAAACAGGTTCAATCTCCTGTCCACTTAATCTCTCCAGGTGTCAACCAACCAGTCTATAAAGCCCAACCTGCTTTATAGACTCAGAGCAGCCAGGTTTCCTCTTGTGCTGCCTCTTGAGTGAGTCACTGCACACAGCCTGGCTGCTGCCTTGGAGCTGGCCCCATACCCATGGGAAAGTCTCCCTCACAGAGCTCCCTTGTCCTGGCCCCCTCCTGGACTACCACACTCTGAGTTTCCTCCTCCTGTCCCAGGCCCAGCAATAGGCTAGGAGCCGTGAGAGACAGACAGGCTGATCCCTGGAACATGAACAGAGATGAGAGGACACAGGGGTGGCAGCCACTTTAAGTAGCCTTGGAAGGAAAGGCTCCCTAATCCTGATCTTCAGGCTGTTGCCCCTGCTGTCTTCCAACAGGAAAGAGGGAAGGTGGGAGGGGATCTAGAATTTTCCAAATACCCTGCATATAGGCATTTTATATGCACCAGGTCATTTCATTCTATTCTTAGTCTCATTTTTCCAATGAAGAAAATGAAGTGGAGAGCAGTTGCCCAGAGCCACAGTGTTGGCAGAGGATTAAAGACAACCGTGTGCCCAAGTCCAAAGCTAACACCACTTCACTGATCAAGTGGGTGGCGCCTTATTATGCAAATATTGTAGCACCTCACCCCAAAGGCTGTGGGACTATCTTTCCCGATGCCAAACACGAGGGTCTGGAGGAGGAGGGGAGTGGTACTCTCATGAGCAGGCACAGAGCCCCATCATGAAATGTTCTTTCTTTTGCAGGGTGCTGAGCTCTGCTGGACTGGGGGAGAGCTGTCCCACCAGGAGACATGCCACCAGGGCCAGGCGAAATAGGTCTGCATGCCACACACCTCCCTTCTGAGGTCCCCCAGGGAACCCCAGAGACAAATGGAGCTCCTCTCCCTGGTTCCTGTTCCCAAATACTCAAACAGGAGCTGCCCAGAGCAGACCAGCCGCAGAGCCCAAGACCGCCTGACGTTTCTGCATTACTTCAGACTTCAGTGTACACTGTTGTGTGACATTGGATTCAATCCTCACATGCCCCTCCTAAGTTATGCAAGCTTCCTTTTCTACCAGTGGGGTGGCTCTGTGAGGAGCCCCTTGAGGGTTGCCTCAGCACAGGAGTGTCTTACCCGAGGTGGCCTCCCTCCCAGAGCAGCCCACCTCCCATGACAGAGGCCTGTGGGGACAGATTTTTCCAGACCATTCCCATCTTCATATCTCCCCATGGGCTTGGCCAGGATGTCCATTGAAAGTACATCGCAGCCCAGCTCCTCCCTCTGCCCAGCCCTGCTTCTGCCCCGTCCCTTCCCCAGGCTCCATCTTAGAATCTGCTCCCCAAGAAAGCTGAGGTCCACACTTGTGACATCCAAGAAAACAGAGGACATTCCAGGAGTCCCAACTTCTGTTTGATCTCAAAAAAAAAAAAAAAAAAAAAAAAAAAAAAAAAAAATCAAGGAATCACATCAAGAGCTGGAATTTGAGCCCATATTTCCAGCACCTTCCAGAATCTTCCCTCTAACCCGCGACTTGGTAGTAGGGAAGGAGGATGCAATTCTGGTCTCTTTAGCACATGGTCCCTGGAATTTCTTGACAGACCACTCCTGGTCCTGAGCAGGCAGCTCAGGGACCATCCCTAGGTTTGTCCCACCTGGTGCTCATCTGCACCCACAAAAGCACCCCTGGCTTGGGGGAAGCATCATTCTTGGAGCCACTTCCTCTAGCTGGGCCTCTTACATGCCCAGAGGGTTTTTCCAGCAGCCCCCTCCCGATCACAGACCCCTGGAGCATGGTGACAAGGTGCGAGGATATCAGCACCCAGTGGCAAAGCAAGAAAAGGAGGCTTCAATTACAGCTTCCAGTTCCAAAAGATGCTTCAGAAAAATAAAGGCCAACCCTTTGTCTCTCTAGCCCCTTCCCCTCCCAGGCAAAGAGAAAGTTCCATCCCTCAGTCAAAAGCAGATTTCTCTAAGGGACAGTCTGGTCTCTTGTCCCTAGAGTTCTCCAAGTATTTATTGAGCACCCTGCTCTGGTGACAATAGGGAGCTACAAGGATAAAGGAAACACCCTAGCCACATCCTCTGTGGGTGGATCCTCTGTGGAGGTAGAAAAGTAGGCTCCCACCGAATCATGGAGGCTGCTCATCTGTACCAGGGAATCAGGAATTGCAGATGTGCCCTGGAGTGGCCGTAGCCCTATCGTGGGCTCCAGCCTGGCTTAGTAGACCTGGGTAACCCCAACACCCGAGTAGTTCCATCCTCTACTGCCCCTGCTTGTCCAAGCCTGGGGACCTCCTCTGCCCTACCTCTACCATGAGGAAGGAGCCGGAGGCCAGGAGAGGCAGGTTGCCATGCTGTGTGAGGGAGAGATGGAGTCAGTGTGTGTGCGCGCTGGTTGGAGGTGTGGGTCTCCAAGGCAATGAGAATCCAAATGTTCAGCTGTGGGTCTCTCCTCTGCCTTCCCTGTGCCCTTGTGTAGGATGGCCTTCACATACCTGCCAGACCACTCTAGGCCAGGCATTTCTAGCAGCTGTAGAGTTGGGAATGCACTGCTCTTGGCACCAGGACCCCAACCTGCACCCAGTCATGCTGTCCCCTACCTGCCCTGTCACATTAATGGACCATGATCCCTCTCCCACACTCCTCCTTTACTTCTTGGCTAGCTGGGCACTGGCCACCTGACCTTTAGCCCTTGGCTTGTTTTTTCCAACTTGAGCATGATGCATAGATTACAGAATTAGACATGGTTGGCAGTCTGCGGAGAGCCCATATTGCAAACTGACCGTGCAAAATGATCAGCCTGTGAGCTGAACATCTGCGAGCAGCTTAGGCTGACAGGCGTCATGTCTTGGCATGGGCTCTCCGAGCAGAGAAAGCCCCTCTGAGGGCCTTCTGTGGCTCCCTGAAAACTTTGACTCCACAATGCACTAATGAGGACTTGGGGCATTGATGGATCCCTGTCTCAACATTTCTGGGACTGGTCTCCATAATGACCCTTTGCAGTTTACAACCTTAACAAAAAAAAACAAAAATAAAAACAACAACAACAAAAAAAAAAATCAGCATTTCTGCAGTGCAGGATCCCATCCCACACCAGATTGGGGTTCCCCGAGGACCAGGCCATGTCTTGCCCCTCAGCTGGGGCTCCCTGAAGACAGGGCAAGACCCTAGTTGTAGTGG
Organism: Marmota flaviventris; assembly: GCF_047511675.1. NCBI lineage: Eukaryota > Metazoa > Chordata > Mammalia > Rodentia > Sciuridae > Marmota > Marmota flaviventris. Next base: position 113,608,018 of record NC_092503.1, read on the forward strand.
ATCTTGCAATGAGGCCAGGCAGACCTGGTCCCTGTGGAGCACCTAGTCTTGCTGAGATGGTGGACACACACATATACATACCAGTACGTGTGCTCACTATTAGGAGAGAGGAGTGTAGACTCCTTGTCGTGCAGCACAAGGGACCCAAAGACATGGCGGAGGTGGGAATACTTTAATAGATAATCTGTCTCCAGTAAAATGACTAAGGTTCTCCATGGAAATCCAGCCACTGTTTTGCTTGCCTGAAAACGCACCATTAAATTCCAGGTCTGGGCTATTCCTCAGCCCTCTACCCCATGCACACTCTTCCTCTGAATCCCAAGCAATCCCTTTCCTAGGGCCATGCTGCTCAAACAAATTGGCCACAAACCACGTGAGAGACCAAAGTCCCAGGGACCACATGCTCTCTGGAAAAATGTCTAAAGTCCCTTCCCAGTTGGCTTGCTGACTCTCGTTTGGAAGCAGGTTCTCTCTTTTTTTTTTTAAATTCTTTTTAGCTATGCATGGGCACAATATCTTTATTTTGTTTATTTTTATGTTGTGCGAAGGATCAAACCCAGTGCCTCACATATTCGAGGCAAGTGCTCTGTCCCCAAGCCACAACCCCAGCCTTGGGACTCAGGTTTTCAATAAACCTTGGGCTCTTCTCTTTACTTCCCTACTGTGTACCTCTGCACAGTGGGCCATTTGTCCTCCAGAATGCAATGTGTCCTAAGCTAGGAGGGACTCACAGGGTGCCAGGTAGCTAAGACGAAGTTACGGGAGAGGAGCCAGGGCTTGAATCTGACTTCACTCTTTGTATTCAATCGAGGAGTGAGTCTGAGCTCCTAGCTCCTGCCCTTCTTCTATGTCCAAACCAGAGCTTTCCCTCCCCTTCACCTGGCTCCTGAAAACGCCAATTCATCATGGAGTCTACTCTCTCCATGCCGTCCTCGCATTCCATCAGACTTCACTTCTGACACTCAGAATGATCGCTTCCTACTTGCATGCAGAAAGGTCCTTAAATGAGTTCTACCAGGTCCCACTTTCCTGCTGTTCCAAGCTCTTCTCTCCACAACCTCCCTTTCTGGTCACATGGTCTTTCTTGTATTTCCTAACTTCTCTTCTGTAGTTTAAAAGGTACCTGGCTCATAACGGAAAGGAGATCCAGGTGGGGATATCCACAGAGGAACCACTTATAATGGTAGAGTAAGGTATGCTGCAGTGACAGGATGCTGTCACCTCCCCTGGGCCCAATGGAGCAAAGGGGCACAACTGCAGATCGTAGCTCTAGGGAAAAGGCTGTCACGGCAGCTGTGGTCTTTGGGAGGCTTAAATTTCCAACCCACAGAGACTTGGATAGGGGGGTACTTATTCTCTGCCCTCCTGCTGGTGGCTGCCACCTACTGCCACCTAGTTGAAGCCTGAGGGCAAAGAGCAGCAGGCAGAGGAGGGTGCAGAGGGTCAAAGTGGGCCTGAGAGCACAAAGGAAGTGACCAGGTAGGTTTCTTGTTGATATTGGTGTTCTCTGACCTGTTAATTACACTCTTTTCCGTGAACTGACTGGCAGTGTAACTCACATCTGCCAAAGCTTGAGGTAGACCTCTGAGCCTAAAGACAGATCCTGCTCTCCTGGCACACTTAGCCGTTGCCTTCCCACCCCAGAGCTCCAGCTGCAGGATTTGCCAAATGAAGGTTAGAAGGGAAATGAACTTCTGGGCTCCACCTGGCTCATCATAACCATCAAACCCAGATCAGCACTTAGTGCTACATGCTTTTTCATGTTATTTCCTTTATTCTTCCTAGCAATCTCCAAACTATCACTTATGTTAGCCTGCCGATGACAAGGACACAGACTCCAATAGGTCATGTGATTTGCTCATTGGTACTCAGCCAGCAAGGGGCAGAATCTTCAAAGCTAAGGAATGGCTTATGTTCCCTCTGTTGGGCCTTGCCCATCTGCCTCCCCTGCACCTCTCCATACAGAGACTTGTGCTCAGCCTGCACACTGTGTGACTGATGTCCTTTTGTGTGCTCCACCATGCCCAGACACCACGTGGAGTCTGTTAGGACATGCAAACAAACAGACGGTTTCCACTACATGGCTCCAAACACCTCGAAGCCATTCTCAGACCATGAAGTGGAAACCTGGGTAGAACCTGGCCTCTGTGGTCAGCTCTGGCTCCTGTCGGCAATGATCTTCTGACTGGTTAATGTGTACGGAGTGGGCACGATCTGGGTGTCATAGTTTAGTGTTTAAAAGCCGGGAGATCTTTGCATCCTCACTTAACCCATGCAGAATGGGGGTTCCAAGAGGTTAAGGCTAGATGTCAGGTCTCGGGCTACTCGCAAGTGGCAGACACAGGATTTGAACCCCCAGCCTCCTATTTCCCAAGCCTATTTTCCATGCAACACAGGCTCCCTGGTGGGAAGAGAATTTTTCCATTGAAGGATTTCCAAGTGGCCTCAGAGGCATTGCCTTGATCATTTTCCCATCCTGTCGCTCCTGTACCCAGGGACTGCATAGAGCTGGGTCTTATTGGAGAAGAAACCACAAAACGGCACTAGAGAAATACCAGGAAAGAAGTCTGCAGAATCCCATGAAACAAAGGCTTTCCTACCCTCCCGTTCTCTTTATTTTCTTCTTGCCAGATTTCCTAGGATATTCCAGAGCACACAAGCTCTCCGCACTGTTGTTCTGTCCCCTCTTGGGCAAATATAAACAAGACGTAGCTGCTAACAGGTCTAGTCACATTTCATTTTGCTCAAGAAAAATGGAAAATGCTGAAGAGATGTTCAGGTCAAGTTTTCTGGAATTTTGCAGTCTCAGCTACCTGAACAGAACAACTCCTTACACCTCTACCGATTACTAGACAGTCATTTTTCTTCCTATTCCTGGCTCAGAGTACCACGGACACAAACCTACATGGAACTGCATTTTCCTCTCTATTTCCCCCCAACCACAGAGTCACAGACCCCAATAGAAAGATGGGGGCAACTTGTTAAATGCTAGTACGTTGGCCTGGCCCCTCGACACCCACCTGTAATCACACCCTGAAGCCTTGAGCAAGGCATTGCGATAAAACAGGAAGGAAAGCCATTCATTTATATACTGTGCCGACTTTCAATTTTTCTAAGGTTTCTACACAATCATCTTTTATGAGCTATAGTAAAACCACATGTTTATACCATCTCTCTCCCCAAGTCCCAAACATTTTAGCAACATTATCTTATGTAACACCTGGGGTTTGGGAAACAGAGCCTGAACAGCCGCACTCGTTTATGCAAACAGTTTTGAATTTTCCAGATGTATCCATTTCCCTTCAAGTTAGCAAAAAGCGTATTTGGAAGCTATCTCTTCTCCCCATGCCCACCACCCCCCAACCCCTTCCCTCCACCTGCAAGTAATATTTGCATCTAGGAATGAGTTTCTGCGTTTGCTGTAACATGGAAGTAATTTTTCTGATTTGTTTTGCAATTCCTGATGAATACCTTTATCGACGTCTCTGTTAGAGAGCAGCAGGTACTGCCTAAAATTAAATCCTAAAGTGGCTGTTCTCTCTCCCGCCCAGGCTCAGATCTGGGATCCACTTTTAACTCGTTGTCTCCTACATTTGTTTAGCTGCTGGGCCTTTTACTCTGTAAAAAGTGGCTTTGTGTGGCTTCTCATCTTCTATGGCTGCCATTCTACTTACTTGTAAATTCACAGTGGGGCTGTCTCATCAGGATCGCATTGAGTCTCCTGTTTCAATCTACCTTGCACATAATGGCTGCATAAATCTCTGGATGCTCTCCTGTGCCAAACTCTGCTCAGGGCTGGCCACTGTATGACAGGGGCAGGCAAACTACCATGTGGCTGGGGACTAAGTCCAGTCTGCTGGTTGGTTTTGTGAATAATCAAGTATGACTGGAATGTAGCCACCCCCGTTTACTGACACAATGTCTCTGGCTTCTTTCCAGTAAACTACAATGGCAGAGTTCAAAGCCTCAAATGTTGACCATCTAGTCTTTCAGAGATGGAGTTTGCGGGGGAATGAGGTCTGTATCCCTCAGCCGAGGGCTCAGACTCTGTATTGCCTGGCCTCTCCCAGCCCTTCCTGCCTGCTGACTTGTGCTTCCTCTGCAGCCCCATTGGGTATAAATGGATGGTTACCTCCCTGGGCCTGTAACCCGCCCATCTTGCACTGGAGGACTTCAGCCCACTGCGGATGTTTGCTCTACCTGGTGCTCTCTCCTGCACGCCCAAGCTCTCAGCAAACCCCAATCAGTCACTCAAAATTCAGCTCAAGGCAAGCCTCTTGGGGGATGCCATTCTGAACCACTACCTGGGCCACCCCCTCTCCAGCCCCCATTGAACTCATTGCTTGTATTTTTGTGCCGACTGAACTCAAATATTTCTTCCACATTCTGCCTCTATATGCATGTCTCCCTCTTTAGATTACAGGTCCCTGGAGGACACATTGCTATGTCTTGATCATGTGTCCAAGAGCTTGATCAGACCCTGGTATGGATCTGGAATACAGCAGTGCAGAAGAACAGAAGGTACACCCCAACATGTGCCTCTGTGGCCAAAGGATTATTTTGAGCTAGTTATTTTGAGAAACAGCAGATCGAGGAGAAACTGAAAATGAAGTGGAAGTTCTTCTTTTGACAAGAGAAATGAACATTTATAAATAAACAGGATAGAAATAAACACTTATTTATAAATAGAATCTGCATTTATAAGGGTGTTTCCCCATCAGCCTGGAAGAGGATGACAAGTCAATGAATAAATAAAAATTCAACTTATTAATGAAGATAAAACAAACCCAAATAACAAGCCTTATTCTTGTTTAGTGCTTTTCTGTGTTATGACCTTCTTGCCGACCCTTGTTTCAGTAAACAACAGTGTGTAAGTCTGAATTTCCGAGTCACCCACTTGAGATTTACTGCTTGCTCCAGGTATCTTCTCCTGCATACAGGAGGTAAACCTGGCAATGAACTCCCGGGGTGTTTTTCTGTTGCTAACATGTCTTTTGTTACAAGGGACCCAGGTAATAACTCAAAATGATAAAGAGAACATGATTTTTTTCCTCCCACACACAGTACATATGGAATGTATGAAGAGCCAACCCCTACATTCCCAGCATGTCCCTTCCTCTGTGACCTCAGCCCACCTCACTGGTTCCAGCTCTGAGCTCATCTTCTCCTGGCCCTCTCCTCTGAACCCCAGCTCCCACAGAGGCAGCCTGCTACTCCCTTCTGCCCACATGATGCCCCTTCACCTCTGAACTCCAGCTCCCAGGTGGCTGTGGCTCTCATTGACCTTCACCCCCTGCCCTGCTGGACGTCTGAACTGGTCCCCGTGGCTGTCTCTTGCCCAACCAACAATAAACTCAGACTCTTGAGATAGGGACTTCTTTGAAATAAGAGAATTTGGGAGCCATTTCAGATGCTAGCTGGAAGAGGACCAGGTCCCAGGTCAAGTTCTGTAGCCACCAGCAGCAGGACTAGATACTTGTGAGAAACGGGCCTATTGGACTCATGTGCCAAGAACATTTTTAGAATGAAAATTTGGGGGAGAAAATCATGAAGGGTTTGCATGGACCCACACTGACTCTAGATAACAGCAAAGCGGGATGTTTTGGGACAGTGTTGGTGGAGTCCTAGGCCAGAGGTCTGACTCTGGGGGTTCCAATAGATCAGATCTAGGCATTTGTCCCCCAAAACCAAATAGAAAAGGTAATGGTGAGAAGCAGGAGAGGAGCTTTAATCAATAAGGCCATATTGGGGGGGCAAAGTGAGATCAAGAGTCTCAGCCCTGTGTTTGACGGACTTACAGGAACTTTAGGGTTAAATACAGGAAGAATTGGCACAAGGTGAGAGGTATGCGTAATTAAGCCATCTTGGCCACATTTGGTTTGGTTGGTCAATATCTCAGTTCTGGTTCTTCCAGGCAGCTCAGGGGGAAGTCCTGGTCCCTTGAGGGAGCCATCTCCATCCGCATTTGCTTCTCAGGATGCAGAGTGTTCATCTACCAGACCTGTGATCCTGGAGGGTGCAGTTCAGTTGCTACAAGATACTCGCTCCTGTTTATGAGGACAGTCCCATGGTGGGTAATATGTCTGGAGGCTCCTCTGGAAGGTGTAGGGCAGCGATTGGAGATGTCAAGGCACCACTTCAGAAGTCTTGAACAGGATGTTGTAAAAACTAGTCTTGCATGTCCCTGCAAACCTTCAGATGCCTTCATTATTGTTACCTTGGTGTCCTCAGTCTCGAAGGGAGACGAAATTGGAAAGCTAGGGCTAATTAAACCTTGCAGTCCCCGTTTTCAGAGGAACACTCCTTAGAGAATTCACAGGCCTGCTGCAGAGGTCAGCAGGAATCTGAGGCCAGGTACAAAAATGGAGGCAGAGATGCCAAGCATGGGGCCCAGAGGAAGAGTTGGTGCTTTTAGCGAAAACGGTTTCTAATTCTGTTATAATAGGAGGAAAGTCCCTAAGGAGCAGTGTGCGCGCTTCTGGGCTGCTTGGGGTTAAGAGCCCAGAAAGTTCATTCATAAGCGTGATGTCCACAGTGGCGGATTGCCTGTGATTTTAAGTCGAGGTTTCAAGGGGCGATCAGGAATGCAGAGCAGTCTTGTGTTGATTTGGCCACAGCTGTTAACTGATTAGTTACAAGGGCAGGAGGAGAGAGGGGAGGAAAGAAAAGAAGTTATTTAGGACATCTGAGAAATTTTTTCTTCTTTTATCACTAGTGTGAGCAGGGGCTGCAACTGAGACTTCCTTATCAAAACCTGGGCTCCATCAATTTCTAGGGAGCTACAGTGATAAGAATCAGCCCCTGGACTCTGATTCCTCACCCAGAATAAAAGATGATTGAATAGATTTTCCCTGAATTGATGTTGAAGTAATATGTGAAAACACCGGACCTCACCCTGGACTCTGGATAGATATCTGTTTCATTGACAACTCATAAAAAGTAAGGACACCCCCCCACCCCGACCCACCACAAAACCCCTGCCCAGATGGGGCTCTCTTTCTCATGGAGGAGACAGATCATAAGTACAGATTCAGGAGGAGGAAGGTGCTTAGAGACTGATCATATACGTGTTTGGGCAAGGAGAAACTGCAAGATTTACTTTAAAAAGTCTTAGATGTGATTCTGAAAGAACCTTCCTTATCACTTCTAGGAGTCCGCCCCCACCATGTAAGGCTTCATGATGTTGGCCACGGGGCGGGGGGGGGGGGGGCTTAATCTTGAAATAAAAAATGCTAGTTGAGTGAAGAAAGGAAGGAACAAGGGAAGAAGCAGAGGGCCCTTTTTTAGTCCTTCAGCAAAGAGTCTGAGCATTTTAGTGTCCTCCAGGGAGGGCCATTTGTGTCGAAGTTTCTTCGAGGAGGATTAATTTGGTAGTAGTAGCAGCTACGAGAGGTGAATCAGTGAGGGAGAAACCAAAGGTCTGGAGGCTCATCCAAGCATCCAGGCTGATCCAAGGTGACAGCTGTGGGAGCAGGAGAATGCACCGGGACTGCATTTCATGAGAAAATGCGAGAACTAAATTCAAGTTCCTCTGGAATGGGAACAGGGATTTCCCTAATCCTCAGTTGACATCATGGTTACAGAGATCATTCTAGATATGGCAGGTAGTGGGAGGTAGTGGTAAAGGCAGGGGAGTCCAGGAAGTCTCAGCTTGGCTTTCTGGACATTTCTCCCAACTATCCCCCCCTCCCTTTCCACCTCACACCAAGGCCTTCTCCAGAGCACATCTGTGGGACCCTTCCACCAGTCGGCCCCACATCTGTTAGTCCACCCAGAACCCAGTCTCATTCTCCTTCCCCTTTCCTTCCTTCAAAAAAGGTGGTTGTTAATGGGTGTAAGTTCCACCACCAGTCCTCCACGACACACAGAAAGCAGGAGAGAAAAGATGCATATATGAATCAGTAGGAAATGGCATAAGATTTTTTCCTCCACAAAGTAAGAAAAAGACAGACCCATGTGGTCAAATTCCAGCCCTAAGATTTCCAGTTCTGTGCCCTTGGGAAAAATCTTTGATTTTCTGGTAAGTAATATTAAAAAATATTTTAAAAAACCATCAAATCATGACTTTCATCTAAGCATAAAACAGTTACATGTAAAAGGTTCAACTCACTGGTTAATGAGGGAACCGGTAAGAAGTGACAAGTACTTGAAGGGAGAATTTGAAGGATATACATACATAGGCAATCAGGAATACTGAAATAAATTGACAAATATCTGCAAAATTGGTCAATCACTAATGAGAAATATTCAGCTGCATCTCCAGCAGAAATAGTTGATTTGCATCTCTAGGATGAAAATCATTTGTACTACTATCAGTTTTCTCGGACTTAGAATTGTAAAATAGCTCAAAAACAATGCACTACACAGGCCTCTGCAGAATCAGATAACTTGGCAGGTTGTACCAGAGCCAACACTCATCACTAACTTTTCTCCTCCAAAGTCTTTTTACAAATTTTCCTAACACAAGTAGAGGGCTATTACCTGAGCCTAGGGTAATACATTTAAAATGCTCAGCTCAGTTTTTAGCATCTCTTGGGCACTCAATATGGAAAATGCCCTTGTCTGTCTTTCAGTTTAATCAAATCGCAGGGAGAGAATTTCTGAGGCAAATGCTGCTAGGGAAATAAGCCATAATAGCTCCAAGTTCTGGAGGTGATAATTTCCACATCTGTCTGTGTTGTGGTTTGAATTCAAAGTGTCCCGAGTCTCATGTGTCAAAGGTTTGGTCCCCAGTGCAGTAATGTTCAGGGGCGAGACTCTTGGGAAGTGAATGGAGCATGAGGACTCTGATCTCATCAATAGAATTCATCCATTAATAGATTTATAATTGGACCCATTACTGTTGGGAGGTGGTAGAAACTGTAGGTGGTGGGGCATAGTTGGAGGAAATGGGTCACTGGGAGCTGCCCCTGGGAAGGCCTATCTTGTCCCTGGCCCCTTTCTCTCTGCATTCTGGTTTCCATAAACTGAGAAGTCTTCGCCCACCACACCTTTCCACCATGATGTTCTGCTTCACTTCAGAGCCAGAGAAATGGGGCCAGCCAACCATGAACTGAAACTGAAGCAAAATTCTTTGTTTTAAGGCATTTTCCTCAGGCATTGTGCCCCACAATAAGTGCACTAACCTAGGCTGGGGAAGTCTCAGTAGAAGGAATCTGGTCATCTCCAATCTCATTTTTGTCTAGCCACACTTTTCTCAGAGAAAGATCATGGAGTCATAACACCCTCGACACATTTCTCTGTCATTTAACAGCTTATGCACGCTGGTCATCTCAGTGTCTCCTGTGTTCCTCAAGTGCATAGAGGTGGACTGCCGAGTGCTGTAATAATTTCCACTTTAGAGAGGAGGCAAGAGGTTCAGAGAGGTCAAGTAACTTGACTGAAGTCATATCACTAATTAGCAACCTGGCTGATTCTTAACAAAGTCCCACGTGTCAGGAGACTTGAAGAAGGGAAAAGATTTATATCCAATATCCCACCCCTCTCCTCTGGGCCTGAGTTTATTGCTTTCTCTCTGCTTCTAGAAGTCTATGAATCAAACAGCTTTTCTTGAACAGACAGGTTTAAGTAAGTAATAAGTTTTATATTGCAGACTATTAATCTATTACATCAGTCTAGGAAATGTCTATATAGTATATATTTCATAGCTCCCAAACCAAATCCACAGCTGGGGCACCTTGGGATTCAGTGCCTCCATTGTAGACAAGGGACAGTGTCAGGGGACAATCCCATGCTAAAGCTGGGTGCTGGGTGCACATGACTTCTACCTTAAAGACATAACCTATACCCCATCCCAGCCAAAGGGTCAGCCAGACACAGTTGCCTGCAGTCTCCACAGCTCACCCCTGGCTCATTCCCCTCTTTCTCCTACGCCAGCCAGACCTGCAGGGTGAACCTCCAGAGGCCCTGACTCTGACTTTCCTTCAGCCAGAGCAGAGCATCTCGGACTTGGACAAACTGCCAACAATAGCCTCCAGACGGGTGCCTCTGTCACTTCTCACCTCCCTTCAGTCAGATGCTACATGTGAATCATGGCCATTGCTTTTCTGCCCACAACAATCCACTGGCTTCATATTACAGGTTCAGTTTTCTGCAAGCCAACTTGGTGTGCAGACAGTGCACTTGGGAGTGCCTTTGGGATCAATATCACTGGAGAAGGAGGGGGGCAAGAACAGGTGGAAGGAGGACTCTGTCCCCCCCAACCCCAGCTGCCCTTAGGACTAGGGATGGAACCCAGGGATTCATGCACACTACGCAAGTGTTCTACCATTGAGTCACATCCCCCGCGTGAGACCTCTGGACCACTTCCTGAAGGGCTGCCCCACAGTTCTGTGTCTCACACAGCCGCTCCACCATCAGACACAAAAGGCTTCTCCTTCTCTTCACCCCAGGGCTATGCCAAACTAACTGATGAGACAGCAGCCACATTGTCCTTAGTTCTCCGATTTCATGTCTCCACCTCAATTGTTTCCATATTCCTATCCGACAGCTTGAGGAACAATATTAGTTCAATGTATTAAGAGGAAAGTAATTAAATATTTGTTCTGGGGTAATTGTATATAAATTGCATGACAATCGAGCTGGTGATATAATTAGTGAATCTTAACTGGAGGCCCTTTTACAATCAATGTTTAATTTACTAACAACTGTTTTGGCTTAAGTGCAAATTAAATGCTTATCGGTGGTCATCCACACCCATGGCGTTCACAGCCAGCCCACCTCTTGGCTGGCAGCAGTGGACAAACTTCTTTGCTACCAGGCAGCGGTGTGATCTCCAGCGAGTCTGCAACCTCTGGGCGACTCGGTTTGATTATCATCTGCAAAATAGGAGTGTTGGAAAGAACAGTAGTGATAGCAAATATGTAGAGCCTTTCCTCTGAATTGCACAAGTAGGTAACTCATTACACGTGGGTAATTCACTTAGTCCAAACACAACCCTACAATTAGGTGGTATTTTATTATCCTCATTTTATAGAGCAAAAGTAACTTTTCCAGGACAAGACGTGGGATTTGGCACCAGAGCCCCTCCTGTGAACAGGTAAGGTTCATCTGCCTCTCATAATTTTTAGCCCCCATTCTTTAGACACCCAGGCCTCCCATCTCATGTCATGATTTATCCTTCCGTGGTTTTGACCTTTTCTAATTTGCCACTGACACCCATATGATCCTGCTTTGTCAGTTCTCAACAGCTATTTGGGTCAGTGTGGGCTAGATTATGTTTTGGAATTGTTTACCACCGCATAAACAGATTCATCTTTCACCCACATGCCATGTCCAGATTGGCAATTTATGAAAATTATAGATCCATGTTTTGCCCTGTTTTCTGAACTTTCAATTGTCCCCTTTGCTTCCATTCCAAGCTATTTTCACTCCAGGAGCCAGGCTGGCGGAGAAGGCCAATAGCATTAGACATTTGGTAAGAGAAAGATTAAAAACAAGGGGATGGCTGGTTCTAAAAGCTTTTGCTTAGAAGTGATGCAGGGGACTGACTTACTTTTGATGGCTTACAGGAAGCCATGTGGCTGTCCCAGAATTCCATAGTAGGGACTTTTACCCCTCTGCAGGGAAGGGCATCCAAAGCCACGTAACACAAGTCTGTCCATGGGGTTGGAAGGAGTATCATGTTACCACCAGGGGGGTGCGAGGACAGGGGCAGCAAATATTTCAAGCAATAATAGGATGTGCCGTATAACTCTTGGTCTCCTTGCCTTCATCCTTGAGCAAAATCCTCCTCACCTTGCCTCTGGGCTTCTGGATTCTGTTCCAGAGCACAAAATTCCTTCTTTCTTACTGGAATGCTGTCTGCAAGAGCATGGGCCTGCTATGACTATCTCAAGTCCAGGAAACAAGGCAAGACGTTTCCTTACAGTTCTTAGCACTTCCTACATGATACCTGCATCCTTCTCCGTGCCCCAGATGTCCGACTCCATCTTGCCACAGCCCTGAATAATTAAGGCTGGGACAATCCCACAGGCCTTTTCTTCATTTTGTATGTTTGTACGAGTTCCAGGGTTTCTTATAGTTCCTCTTGGGAGCAGACAATAAACTCAAGATAAATTTATACAGGCACATCTATCAGACCCATAGATGTACCCGTTAATTATGGTGAAAATCTCTCAAAGCAGAAAGACTTCAAATCACAATAATGGATACATTACCCATACCCTTTCCTTCTAACCAAGAAGGGACGAAGAGTAAATAAAACATAAAAACGATAAAGTAATCAGAGACCTCTGCCACCTATTTCTCAGCTATTCTCTTCAATCAAGTCACCATACACTCCCTTTCCTCCTAGTGTCTCTCTCCCATTCACTGAGACCCTTTCCATACTCTTTGATCCTATTCTAACCCCTCATATTTCCAGGTCACCTTATTCCATTTGCCATGTGTGTCCTTCATCTCCATCTTTTTCTTTGTCTCCAACTGATCTTTCCTGGGGATGATTCTGGGAGTCTGAATAGCAGGAGCAAGAGGGCCTCAGTTATCGTCCCAACTCAGCCAGTGATGCTGAGAAAGTCACCAGGGCAATTTTATGATCCATCTTGACAACTGCTATATCCCAGAACCCAGTCTGGCACATAGTAGGTGCTCAGTCATTGTTTCTTGAATCAGTGAAAATCTAAATGAATGGGAGAAGTTTCCTCTAAAAGCCAAGATCCCTCTCATCTCCAAGGTGCCACAGCTCTAGTAGATTCTGTAACATTTCCACTCACTGACTCTCGGGACTGGCATGGCAGAGATACCAACTCAAATGGCAGTAAATGTGCAAGCGATTTTATACCTAATTGACAAACTAAATGTAGATAAATCACTAGGACCAGATGGCACTCACCCGAGAGCAGTGAAGGAACTCAAGGGTGAAATTGGGGAATTGTTGGCCAAAACGTGGGAGCACTCATTACAAAGGGATACCAGGGTGCCAGAACTAGGAGGGGAGGGGGCTGTGCCTCCCACAAAAGCCCTGGGAGCTGGCGACTGGCTGTGAAACCAGACCAGATGGTCCCATTTAGAATGAAGAGCAGCATCTCCAGCAAAACCCACTATCCAGACAGGAGGGCTCCTTGGTTCTGGGGGGATTGGGGCACGGAAATCACTCCTGACACCATCTTCTAGAATCTGGAGACATACACGTAGAGTGGCAGAGTTACCTCTAGAGGAAATGAATCTAGGCACTCAGAATTAGATGCTCAAACCATTAAGAAAAGCAAATCAAAACCAATCATCCAACATCAGCTGTCTTTGAAGAAACCTACTTAAGACAGGAGACTGGTGCTAGGGGATGAGATTGATTAAATTGTGTTGTGTGCATGTACAACTATGGCTTAATGAAACTATTTCATATATATTCATGTATGTATAATGCACCAATAAAAAAATTGGGAAGCTAGCCACAGTATGGGACAAATACTAATTTGTAATCAGAAAGGTTGATTCCACTACCCAAAGATAGTCTTGAGAAGTCAATCTTAACAGAGTCATGAAATTGGTAGAAAACATTTTATTGTCATAAGAATTGACACAGAAAATAAAGGAATTGCCCAGGTCACATAGCCAAATGGATAGAAATTCTTTAAAACCAGAATGCTATGCACCATTTATAGTATCTCCTAAATGAGACTTAAGATTTTTGAAGCGCATGGATTGCTCATGAAACACTTTTATTCATCATCAGGAAGTATTCCTCATGTCTCACTCTCCCTGGACCCAGCAAGTGGCCTGGCATGTTCTCCAGGTGACAGCCAAGGCACTGTTAGGAATACATAAAGCTTGGGCTGGGATTGTGGCTCAGTGGTAGAGCACTTGCCTTGCACGTGTGAGGGACTGGGTTCAATTCTCAACACTGCATATACATAAATAAAATAAAGGCCTATCAACAACTAAAAGAAAATTTTAAAAAATGAAATACATGAAGCCCAAGTTTGGAGCAGGCACACCATCTATTCAGCCTCCTTCTCTTGGGCAAAGCATACTGCATGGTCAATCCCAAAGTCAAGGACTGGGGCAGTTCATCCTGCCCACAGAGGGGTGCCACTGTCATGTTACAGGGTAAAGAGTGAAGACTTGGGCCATTGCCACCAACCACAGAGGGCAACTGCAGCATCATCCGAGTTTGTAAATGATGTCACACTGTTGGGAAAGTCAAGGGCTAAGCAGAGAAGTGTATTATAGGAACTATGCACTTGTATGGGTGGATAGGAAATGGACAGAAAAGTTTAGCATGGGTGTAGATGTTGGAATTAGGTTCAACCGAAAGTAACAAAACAACCCCAAATAACAAGAATGAAAATTGTATTGTTTAAACCAGTTAAGTATAGTGGTGGGCGAGCATCCTAGGCTTACAGATGGGTTCTCCTTCACCACTCTGGCCCACATCCCCAAGATGTAGAATGCTGACACAAGAGTGTCCACGATCCTGCTCATCATTTGAGACAACCCAAGTAACAGGCCAATGCCCATCTCATTGCTACCTTCTAGAATTTCACAAGTTCATATATTGTGAGTGGAGAGACCCAATTTATAACTGGAATCCTAGCTGCAAGGGAGTCTGAAAATGACTAACCTGTCCAACCTTTTTAGTCTACAGAATGTTAAGAGTTGATAATGAACAGAGAGAGCCCATTAGCTGCAGGCACCATGCTTTGCAAAATGGGAAGGGACATTCCAAGAAGGACATGTGCAAGAGAGAGGGTCACAAGAGAGTCCCTTAGCTTTGGGAAAAAAAAAAAAATCAGGGCTGCTTGGCAAGACCATTGACAAAGGGCACAAGCCACTGCTGCTTCCCCTCCCCTTCCTTTCCTCACCTCCCTTGTTGGAAACATGTCAGAACTTGTGTCACTGGGAAGTGGGGGTGGGGGAAGAGGGCCCAGATTTCTTGTGACCAGCTCACCTACGATTCATGTCCTGGGGATGGTGGAGAACAGGACCAGGGAGATGAAGAACACATTGGAGTCACCCAGATCTTCCTTAACCCACCCACGTGGGACTCTCTGCACCTCGGAGATGAACAAATACAGGAGCACCTACATTAAGGTAATTAAATTGTTACTTATAGGTTCAATTAGACACTCTGGACATTTTTATAACATAATTTGAGGTGTGATACATGTGGCAATGGCATTAACCTTTAATCATAGTTCTTTCCCTTTGAAATGCAGTAACGACCCTATTAATTAGTAATGAAATGATTAGATAAGAATAGAAGCCATCAGATGACGGTTCCTCTCACCGGGTCCTCTCCCTAGACTTAATTGTGGCCTTTTGACTTTCCTCCCAGAGGACACACATCTCAGGATGTGGGAGAGGGGAGTGTGTTGCAGCTTCTCTCCCAGGGGACAGGTACAAAAGGGGATAGGGTGAGCTGTGTGCAAGGTGGGGTGTGCATTCTTCCATCCTAAGTGTGTCTGCCCCTTGGGGTAGCGATGACCCCCGTTCTGGGGAGCAGCCTCCGAGAATGCAGAGTGATGTGAATTATGCCCTTCTCCAGGGCCTTGATGGTATCAGCCCAGTCCTGCTCCCACCGCCCCAGGCCTCCTAGAATTCCAGTAGGATGTTAAAGAAAGCATCTACCACTTATCCCCTGAGAGGTCGGAGGCCTCACACTTTGCTTCGACACCAGACAGTCTCCTCTGTGTGACTTAAAGGGCTCCCATGTATGATGGGAGTCATGGGATTCACTGAGGGAATGAGGGTAAACATCACTGTCTGCAGGGGACCCCATTAAGTTTGGTCCCACCCTTGGTGCCGCTGTGGATTGTTCATTACTACACCAGAGAAAGAGGATCTAGGGGAAGTGGTGCTATGGAGGGCTTCTGGGAGAAGGTGACAGCCAAGTGGAGTCTTTTAGGATAAGTGAAGTTAAGGAATGAAGAAAGTGGCAAGGCAGGTGTTCCAAGCAGGGGGTATATCGGGGGAGCACCGTCAGGTCTCATTGTTCCTCCGACTTTAGCCCAGCAGGGAACCCATCCTCTGTCATGCACCAGGTCGCTCACCTCGGTGCCTGGCCATCATCCCAGACTCTGCTTGTTTGGCTGCTCCAGCCCAGTCCCCGCCTCTTGGGTCTGGCTTGGATGTAGCTTCATGCTCAGGCCCCTGTGGCCTGGGGACTTGAAGCCTCTGGTTATCTTCACGGACCCCCACCAGGGGTCTCTCCACCACCTTTCTCTGCCCTCAGCTTCCTTATATGCCAAACTCCTATCCCCCGTCCCTTTGAACTCCACCCTCTAACTTAGCCTCCCATTTAACCCAGCCAGCTCTGCCCAATTTGAAGAGCTAAGGCCATTCCGTGGTGCCTCAGAACACCCACACATCATGCTCTGTTTACCTGGCCACTCTACTCCCCTCCCCTCCACCCTATACCTATCAGGGGTCCTTGATCTAAGACTTCTTTGGCATATGCCCTCCTTCACTCCTTCAGGACTGGTCAGACTTGTAGAGCAGTTCTGGTTAAAATACAAGTTCAACATTTTTCTTAGAAACTGAATAATAGAAGTTAATTTTTCTCTCACCTAGAATTCTTAGTGGTCTGCTACTGGCGGGGTAGCTCCATACCCACCGGGAATCCAGACTTTTTTCGTCAGCCAGCCCCCACTTGGTCCAAGATGGCTGCCGTGATCCTGCCCTTCCAGGGGATGCAAGGCCATTTCTTTTGAGGACTTAGCTGGTCATTTCCTCAAATTTCTGCTCATATACCATAGGTCAGTTTTTAGTCATAAGGTGCAGAGGCTAGGAAATGTATTCTGTTGGCTGTGTGCATTTTATGTAAAAACAGAAAAATGGTATGGGAGACAGATCGTGGGCTAGGCACAGCCTTTATAAATCTGCAGCTGGGGGGTTCCCAGCATGCCAGGAGGCCCAGTGATCTCGCCTATAGCCTTTCAGTCTCCCTTTCCCCTTCAGCTATTTATTCATGGAAAGCACATTGATCAGGGGCTGGGGTGTAGCTCAGTATGGAGCAATTGTCTAGCAAACACAATGCCCTGGGGTCCATCCCCCCCCCCACACACTGTAAAATAAAAAATAGGAAACAAATATACTGAGCAGCTACTAAGTGCTGGGCCCTGGGGCATGATGGATCAACCATGAAGACAGTCCTTTCTCTGAAGTCATTCCTTGTTAAAAGAGGAGCCAACTTATGTCTGTAACTAGTGGAAATACTTGATTAAAAATGAGCAGCTTTGGGGCTGGGGATATAGCTCAGCTGGTAGAGTACTTCCCTAGCACGCACAAGGCCCTGGTTTCAATACCCAGCACTACAAAAAAAAAAAAAGGTTCAAAGTTTGCCGATACAGGCTGCAGGAATTCAGAGCGTGGAGAGTTCTTCTGGAAGAGTCAGGGAGACTTCCTGAAAGGAGGGAGAAGATTGGGCCATGGAGGTTGAGTATCATGTGCAGACTTCAGACAGAGCAACAACACACTTTTCTTGATAGAGCTTTTAGTAAGGCTGCAGGTACAGGTCTTACTTGCAGCTGAGAACCTGGCATAGCAGTGCAGAGAGATGGGCATTTCCAGCAGGCGCTGGTGCCAGGCCAAAGCTCTGTCTACTGAAGTGCTGAGAGCCATTGTCAAGTAGGTATGACGCATGGCATGACCCAGGTCATTTGCAGTGACATTGCATGTGATGTGACCTTGCTCAAGGATGACCAGGGCGGACCCAGGTTTAAGGTGTACCCTGCAGGGAATACGGCGTATCCTGCTGCCTCAGACACACCCACTCCTTGAGTTCCTGTTGAGTTCTCATGGGATTCAGAGCCCGGTGGAGTGTGTGATTTTTGCCCAGAACGTGGATTTGCCCAGAACGTGTGTGTAAAGTGCCGGTGACAGTTCGAGAATTAAGAGTTGCTGTTTGAATCTACAAGGTGTGTGGTGGCTCGTGATTTTGTGCCCAGCCAGACTGTGGCATTTGGTGGCCTGTATGTGGAACGTCTGAAACTTGGAGGTAAGTGAAATTGCTCGCTTCTGAGGGAAGGCGAGAGAATGGGTGACCATTTCAAAAAACAATGTATTCTTGTTTTGATTTATTTTGTTTTTGTTTCAAGCTGCCTATCCCTAGAAATTTCTCAGGCCAACTGGGAAAAATGGTTGGCTAAAGGTTTGAAGTTTGTCGGCCCTGAGGAAGAGAAAATTGATACAACGATTTTTTATTCCGTTTTTGTTTTCAGTTTAGGTTTTTGTTTTGTGTTATCTTATTGGGTTGTGTTATCTTTATAGTAGATTAGAAATCAGTAAAAAACAAACCGAAAAGGTGTTAAGTAAATTGTTAGAGGTTCAGACCATGGAGAAAGACATTTTAGATCAAGCAAAAGAGAAGGTCTCTCGAGCTACTCAGAGGAAGAAAGTTTAAAGGAAAAGGGGTTATTAGGAAAAAGGCCACAACAGGAGGCTGTTACTGTTTTATCACCAGAGGGCATAATTCAACCAACAGCCCCACCTATGGAGACAGCTGAGTGGCCCTCAAACCCCGTAGTTGATAAATGGGATCCTGAGACAGGACCTCAAAGATTAGCATGCCCTGTACTTCAACAGGTAGGAGGGCAGTGAATTCACCGTGCTTTAGATTTTAAAACAGTGAAGCAGTTAAAGGAGGCTGAAACAACCTATGGTCCCCAAGCACCCTTCATGGTAAGCATAGTCGAGTCCATTACTAACTTGGACATGACGCCAGCAGATTGGGCTAGCATATGTAAATCTGTGCTAAATGGAGGACAATATTTGTTATGGAAGGTTGCCAATGAGGAATTTTGCAAGGAGACAGCTAGGCGAAATGCAGCAGCCGGTTACCCTCAAAGAAATCTAGATACTTTGTTAGGAAAAGGACCTTATGAGGGTCAATGGCAGCAAATTGAATATGATCCTGCTATATATGCACAAATTGCTGCAGACGCAGTTAGGGCATGGAAGACTTTACAAGGACATGGAGATTTACAAGGTCAGCTATCTAAGGTAATACAGAGAACTAATGAACCTTACGCTGAATTTGTAGATAGCTGTTTGAAGAAGCCTTCCAGAATTTTTGGGGATACAGAACAGGCAATGCCATTAATAAAACAACTGGCTTATGACCAAGCAAATCGTTGCTGCAGAGAGGTCATTAGACCATGGAGACATGAAGATTTAAACATATTAAATTATGTAGAGACATTAATGAACAAGGGCAAGTCTTGGCAGCTGCAGTACAACAGGCTTTAGATGCCAGGCCAAAAACATGCTACAATTGTGAATAAACAGGACATTTTAAAAGGAGTTGCCCCATAGGGGGAGAGTTTAACAAAACTAGGTATCAAGGGGGTAGAATACCGGGTATTTGCCCACGATGCCGTAAAGGGAGACATTGGGCTAATGAATGCCGTTCTCAAACCACCAGAGAGGGTACTCCCTTATCAAAAAACAGACAAGGACCAGGTATTTACCCACGATATCGTGGAGAAAGGCATCAGGCTCCATTGCCAAAAAAACGGACTGGGGGGCCCAATGCTCTGGGGCCCACAACCACCAATATACGGGGCAGTGGAGGAACCCAGCAACACCATCAGGCTAGTGCCCAGGACACATTGTCCATTAAATCCCTCATCTGACAAACCCAAAGGAGCGCAGGGTTGGACATCTGCGCCTCTGCCAGAGCAGTACTAACTCCAGAGATGGGAGTTCAAATCATTCCCACACGAGTGAAATGACCTCTTCCCCAAGGAACAGTAGGCTTATTATTGGGACATAGTTCATCTACATTAAAAGGACTTATGATAAGTCCTGGGGTAATTCATCCCGATTATGTAGGTGAAATAAAAATTATAGCTAGTTTTCCAAGAGGTATATCAGTAATTTCACCAGGAGATAGAATAGCACAGTTGTTAATAATACCCAGCCTACATAATAAATTTCCTAGTCATAGTGTAGAAAGAGGTTCCAGGGGATTAGGCTCCCCAGGTGTAGATTGGGCTATGTTGTCTTTAAATTTAGATTCTCGCCCAATGCTAAAACTAAATATTCAAGGTCATGAGTTTAATGGGCTACTGGACACAGGTGCTGACCTTATCATATCTCGTCAAGAATGGCCAAAACATTGGCCATTACAACAAGCCACTCAAACGCTTTGAGGCCTAGGAGTGGCGACTAATCCCCATAGAAGTGCAATGATATTAGATTGGAAGGATCCTGAAGGATGTGAAGGAACTATACAGCCCTATGTATTGGATCATCTTCCTATAAATTTATGGGGATGAGATGTCCTAGATCAATTAGGTTTGATGTTAACAAATAACATCAATCCTAATGCGCCCACTACTAGGGCTAGACAAGGCTTTAGGAAAGAAAAAAAATTAGGAAAACAAGGGCAAGGTATAGCAGCACCAATACAAATAGATCAAGGAACAGACAGACATGGGTTGGATTTTCAGAAAGGGCCACTGAGACAATCAAAATTACTTGGAAATCAGAAAGACTAGTGTGGGTTCCTCAGTGGCCCCTGACTAAAGATTCAAGTAGCCCATGATCTGGTCAAACAACAATTAGCGGAGGGACATACAACCTTCCGTATCTCCCCATAATACTCCCATTTTTGTCATCAAAAAGAAATCTGGTAAATGGAGATTATTGCAAGATTTAAGAGCCATTAATAATGAGATGGTTATTATGGGACCTGCTCAATCAGGGATTCCTCAATTGTCTGCTTTGCCAAAACCTGGAATGTTTTAGCTATAGATATTAAAGATTGTTTTTTGTTTTCGATTCCAATTCATCCCGAGGATAGTCCACGTTTTGCATTTACTATCCCTGCATTAAATCATGAAGGTCCTGATCAGAGATATGAATGGAAAGTACTCCCTCAAGGGATGGCTAACAGTCCAACTATGTGTCAAATCTATGTTAACAAAGCAATCCAGCCACTTAGAAATCAAAATCCTGAACTACAAATATTTCACTATATGGATGATGTGTTATTAGCACATAGATAAGAACACATTGCTGGAATGTTATGCCACACTTACAAATTTATTAAAAAATTATAATCTAGAGATAGCAATAGATAAAGTACAATTAAATTTTCCAATTAATTATTTAGGAGTTCTATTATCCTCAACCATGGTCCGTCCACCAAAAATTCAAATACGAGTAGATCAACTCAAATCACTTAACTTTCAAAAGTTATTGGGAGACATAAATTGGATAAGGCCTTATCTAGGCATACCAACAGGAGAGTTGGGACCTTTATTTGATATCCTAAAAGGTCCATCAGATCCAAATTCACCCCGAATGTTAACGCCTGAAGCAAGAAAGGCATTAAAAATTATTGAAACATATATGGAAAATATGCATTTGGATAGAATTGATATAAGTTTGCCTTTATTATTGTACTACCAACAAAAACTATTCCTACAGGAGTATTTTGGCAAGAAGGTCCATTATTGTGGATACATTTATGTTATTTTCCTAACACTATTCTTACTAGGTATCCTGAGGCTGTAGGACAATTAATACTCAAAGGAATAACAGCAGCAAAGGGAGTGTTTGGAATTTCTCCAAATAAAATTACTCCATATACTATGGATCAAATTGATGAGTTAGCTAATGAGTTAAATACTTGGGCAATAATCATGTGTAAATCTAATGTTACATTTGATACTCACTTACCATCTAATCCTTTGTTGTCTTTTTGGTCTAAGCATCCTGTAGTTTTTCCAAAAATGAAAAGGAAAACCCCTATCATGAATGCTCCAAATATATTCACTGATGGGTCAAATAATGGTACAGCAGCAGTAGTTACACCTTTTACAACTTTTTAGTACCCAAACAATCAGCTCAAAAGGTAGAGCTGAATGCAGTTTTACAAGCTTTTGTGATGTTTAAAGATTCTGTATTTAATTTTCTGATAATCAGTATATAGTTAATGCTATAGCATCCCTTGAAGATGTTGGTAGGATTTCCCCTTCCTCTACTGTTTTGTTTTCCACTATACAAAGTCTAATCTGGGACAGAAAAGATCCATTCTTCATAGGACATATCAGGGCACATACAGGATTGCCTGGAGCCCTTAGTTTGGGCAATGATTTAGCAGATAAAACTACACATGACATACATATTTTCTCTACACTAGAAGAAGCTACAAATTTTCATAAAAGGTTCCATGTCAATGCTAATACTTTACAAAAGCGTTTTAAAATAACTAAGGAACAAGCCAGACATATAATAAAACAATGTCAAAATTGTGTGACCTTTTTACCACAAGTTAATCTTGGAGTCAACCCTAGAGGACTGATACCTAACCATATTTGGCAGATGGACGTCACACACTTGCCAGAATTTGGAAAATTAAAATATTTACACGTTACAATTGATACTTCTGGATTTTTGATGGGCTCCCTTCATGCCGGAGAAAAAACTAAAGGTGTTATAGCTCATTGCTTACAAAATTTTGCCACTGTGGGCGTTCCTAAACAGTTAAAAACCGATAATGGTCCTGGCTATACCTCTACCTCTTTTAAACAATTTTGCTCATCATTTGGCATTACTCATATAACAGGAATCCCATACAATCCACAGGGACAAGGCATAGTTGAAAGAGCTCAAACTATTAAAACGTACTTATTAAAGCAAAAAGAGGGAATTGGAAAGAGGTATATATCCCCCAAAGATAAACTTAAAATAACCCTTTTTACTCTTAAACTTTTTAACTTTGGATTCATCAGGACTTAGTGCTGCGGAAAGGCATATGTCTCCAGAAAATGTACATAAGCCTAAGATACTTTGGAAAGATATTCTAACAGGACAATGGAAAGATCCTGACCCAGTGATTGGAGTCGGGGTTCTGTTTGTGTGTTTCCACAGGGAGAACAGCAGCCGATTTGGATTCCAGAGAGATTAACCAAAACAATTTCTACAGACCAAAAAGATGATTTGACTCAAATCCATAATAGCTGATATCCAGAGCTCCAGCTTGACTATTCCTACATCTGTGACAGTGATTAACCAGGATGCTTTTTCAATATTTTATTATTGCCTTTTCCCACATCATAAAGTTCTATTTTATTTTTTGAGCTCATACAGACCTAGGTTAATGTTTTTCTGATCAGTTTTATTTTTTGACTGGAGTTTTTAAACATTGCAATGGAGATTTCACCCAGTAAAGCTACAAGGCCTTTACTATTATGTGTTGTACGTTTGTGTGCACTCTTGTGTTTTGTGTTGTATGTATGTGCGTATGTCCATATTTCATATATGAGGAGCGCTCATGAAAAAATGGATCCGAATTTTTTTTATTCACATGATTTAAATGGTTTAATTTAAATTAGGTAAACAGCTGTTAAGGATTGTTTTTAAAGGAGGTTAACAGATCTGTTTGTTTACTTTCACCTTTCCTTTTCATTATTTTTAATAACTCTGTTTAGGATAATGTCTCTTTAGCATCATTGCCAGAATTCCTATCTCCATCCCAGTGCCGGTGAAGACTAAGATAAAACCAAACTACAGCTTCTATGATAGCTATCACAATAAGCTGTATAAACTGATGCATCAATGAATATAACTCAACAAGTAATGCTCAATCAAGGAGTCAACTTACTTTGGGAGGAAACGGACATATTGATAGATTCCTCCGCTTTGAACTGCTTGCTGAACTTGCCTGGACTATGTAACTATCGTTTGGTGCAGCGAATTGTGGTAGTGCTGGCATATATTTGCTGATGGTGTCACCAGTGATGCTATTTTTCCCAAGGAGCCGTCAATTGGCTTGGTGTTGTGGCATTTCTGTATCCTCCTCCCTTCTGCTAGTGATGGTCTAAAATTTGGGGGCCAACAGAGGTGAGGCAAAGAACCTCACCCCCCCACACTGGCACCAAGGCCAAATTTGGGGGCCAACAGAGGTGAGGCAAGAACCTCACCCCCCCACTGGTGCATAGGACTATCCACAAGTATGGCTGTATGCTGGACCGGTAGTCAGTGACAGGTATGATTCAATTGCAGTGGTATCAACCTAAGACAGGAGGGTGACACCTAGAAGTCAGTTTTTCCCATGACGGGTAAGAACCATATGTTGAATTGGACAACCTACCAGGCACGGTCCTTAAGCCACATTGCTTGTCGTTTAATTAATCAGAAGGGGGAGATGCTGAGAGCCATTGCCAAGTAG
This sequence comes from Marmota flaviventris, assembly GCF_047511675.1. Classification (NCBI taxonomy): domain Eukaryota; kingdom Metazoa; phylum Chordata; class Mammalia; order Rodentia; family Sciuridae; genus Marmota; species Marmota flaviventris. The sequence goes on from NC_092503.1 coordinate 113,632,136, forward strand.
GTATGACGCATGGCATGTCATTTGCAGTGACATTGCATGTAAGGTGACCTTGCTCAAGGACCAGGGTGGATCCAGGTTTAGGGTGTATCCTGCTGGGATTAGCGATTATCCTGCTCCTTGGGTTTAGGGCGGTTCCAGGTTTAAGGTGTACCCTGCTGGGAATAGGGCGTATCCTGCTGCCTCAGGCGCGCCCACTCCTTGAGTTCCTGTTGAGTTCTCCTGGGATTCAGAGTATTTGGGATTCAGAGCCTGGTGGAGTGTGTGAATTTTGCCCAGAACGTGGATTTGCCCAGAACGTGTGTGTAAAGTGCCGGTGACAGTTCGAGAATAAAGAGTTGCTGTTTGAATCTACAAGGTGTGTGGTGGCTCGTGATTTTGTGCCCAGCCAGACTGTGGCACTGAAGAGGTTCAGGAGAGCCAGAATTGGACTAAACCCTGTACTGGGCTCTCTGGGGCCCTAGGCAGAGGCCTGGCCTCAAGGTGTTAATAATCTCTGTAGGGTTTAGGGCATCAGCTGGACAGGCACTCAGGGATAATTGTTACTGTTATTATTCATCATCATTAAGGAGAAAACAAGAGAGCTGTTCCAAGTTCTCAAAAACGCCAGATCTACCCAGGAAGGGCAGTGGTTCCTGTGGGTTGATGTGATGGCATCCTTCAAGGATCAACTGACATTTCACACCCATCTTAATGCTTTTTTGTTGCTAATAACTTACCTAGACTGTGGGATTGTTTTGTTTTTTAAAAACAGGCTTATTATGATTCATGGTTCTGGTCCAAGGTTAAGGGGCTGCATCTGGTGATGACATTTTTCCTGGCAGCCCCAAGGTGGCAAGGACCGAGTGCACGAGAGATCTAGCCAAACTGGCTCTGATAGCAGGCCTGCTCTCCAGAGAGCCCATCAACCCACTGGTTGTATGAACGGATTAACCCATGAGTAAGAGTACCGCCCTAATAACCTCTTATTATCTCCCAATGGTGACCAAAGTTTCAACATGAGTTTCAGAGAAGCCGAGCCATAGTCAGACTATAGCAGATGGGTAGGATTTTGCAAGGTGGAAGAGAGCCCCTGAGGGAGCCTAGGGAAATACTAGTCTGAAGAAAGGGACATGACAGCTCCAGGGATTCATGGTGTCTTAGTTTGGATTCCCCAAGAGTAGAGACTGAGGAAAGACTCGTGGACAGGTAGCTTACATGGGAGGTGGTCCTAGAGACAGGAGCGAAGGACCAGGGGAGTGAATCAGAGAAGGGAAAGCCGGCTTAGGATGTGCTGTTCAGGTGGCCCTGTACAGGTGCCCCTGTCACGGGGTTTCATCCAGGACACCTCGGACATATACAGGGGATAAAAGAGGCCTCGACTCCCTCCCACCCTACTGGCTACTGCCCTTGAACTGGCAAGCCTGTAGCTCCCACAGGGTCAGTGGGTGCCTGCAAGGGTTGCCAGATTCATCAGAAAAGCTCCAAGAGCAGGAATTCAAGTGACGTAGCCCAGGTGAGGCGCTGTCAGATGGCAGCTGCATGGAGCAGCTCCGAGCCTGCAAGGAATGGGCCACCAACATGGGGGCTGTGAGCAGAGGGGCCTAAAGGATGGGAAGTAGTGCCCAAGGGGTGTCTGATTCCAGAAGCTGGAGAAGTGAGGGCATCTCAAGGATCTTTGGACCCGGAAATAATTCAGCTTGTACAGACAGTGGGATCAGAAAAGAGGAGGCGTGGGGAGAAGATAGGGGATGCGTGTGATGTGCCATTTCCCCTCTATCATTTACAGCAATTGACCTCCAGTGAGAAGTCTGCGTGTGTGACTGCAGAGGTGGCAGGGGAGAAGCGCTGGAGGGGAGGTGGGACTGCACCCCTCATGAGCACCTGCTCAGTAGTTAGGGGCAGAGGAGGTAGGGCTCGCATTAAAAGTCAGAAATGAATACTGGCGAGTGGGGTGGATGTGTAGAGTTTCCTGATATGACAAAAGGCCAGCTTCTCTTTCTTAGGCTTAGCTTCCTCATCTAAGAGGAATTGGATTCATACTCTCAGAGCTACTGACAAATCCTTCAGAGTTCCTAAAGCCAATATAATCAATTACACATTTTGGACAGCATCCAGGGGGCCATATGTCTTGCATAGATCTTTAAATGAAATTACATGGATATGAGTTGCAGGGTTGAGGGGAGGATCCACTTGGCAGGAATAGTATTCTGTACCAAAGCTTGGAGGTTGAAGGAGAAGAGAAGGGCATGTTACTTAGAGCTAAAGGTGACTGAACATTTATGGTGGTTCAGACACTGTTCTAAGCCCTTCCTATCAGTTAATTCACCCAGTCCTCACAACAGTTTCAAAGGGGAGAGGCATCTTGGAGATGAGATACCCCAGAACAGGTTGGCACAGAAAAACGAGAGACTTGGATCTTGTTCTTGACTAGGACATGTACAGTAGATAAAAGGGAGCCTCAACTTCCACCCCTGGAGGTCAAAGGCACTAACTGGCCTTGACCTGGCAGGCTATTGCTTTGACAGTGCCAACGGGTGCCTGCTGGGTAGCCATAGCTCAGCATCACCAGATGAAGGATAGGAAATTATTTTCTTTCCTCGAAGTCTACTTCCTAATGTGAGCAAGGTGCCCCCGTTGTGCAGATTAGCCTTCTATTCACAACAGCATTTTCCCCAGAGTGTCTGGATCCTCATAGAGGCTCAGCTAGGGGCACTTGAGGGATAGACTTTGGGTACACAATATAGAGAGCTCCAGGATTTTTCAGTTTTGAGTACAAAAAGAAATGTTTGAAATCAGCATCATCCTGGACTCCAAGATATATGGTTTCCCATGGCATTTCATTACTCCAACAATTATCTGTGGGGTGCCACCCGGTCAGGGGCTCAGGCAATGCAACACTGAACCAGGCAAACAGCGCTCCCGAGTTTGCAGGAATTAGTCTTCATGGGCGGTGCCGTCCATCAAATAGCTCCATGTGGGAACAGTTGCAAAATAATGGATGCTACAAAGGCAAAATTCCAGGAGTCAACGGAGGGACTTTGAGGGATCTGGTTGCCCAGAGGTGGTGACATGGGAGCTGGAGATAAGGGGCAAAAGGCTGCCCCTGTGGGTAGAGGAAGGTGTTCCAGAAGGAGGGCAAAGTCAGGTTTTGAATCCCTGTTGGAGGTAGGGTTGGAGAGAAGTCAGATCCTTCATTCTAAGGATGTGGGGAATGCCACTACATGGGATTAGGTAGCCCTGGAGGGTTGACATTCTTTCTACATGTCACTCTGGTTCACACGTTTAAAAGGGAAGCAGGGGAGAACAGCAAGTGTTTGCAAAACTGGTGGGCAAGACAACTTCAGCAGCTGTCTGCTTTGGGGTCCTTCTGATTCATTCCCCGTCATTCACTGTGCCTGGGGCAGCAGACTTGAATGTCCATCAGTGAGCTCCTGTCCCCTCTGCCTTCTGCTGGGTTTGGCCAAGGGAGAGCACCAGACAGGAGGGAGGGAGGGAGCAAGAGGGTGAGGTCACCCCAAGTAGATGCAGGCAGGCTGTATCCCTTGTTTCCTTAACCTAAGGTCACAGTGTGGGATTGTGGTTTTGCAAACTATCCCTTTGTTAACCTCAACAAGTTATGGAGTCTGAGCATGCCATCTGTGTCCTGCCGGCATCCTGACTGTCAGGGATAACGGACTTAACTACATACAGCGGCAACTTAAAGCAAGAGAGAAGTGGCCAAATTCAAGTTCATACTTAGGAGGAAGGAGTTTGTGGGTTTGTTATCAATTTGATTCAATTTCCATTTTAAAAATAAGGAATCTTACACCACAGTGCGAGAGCTCTAGAGGGAGAAATTCCTGTGAAATTGTAGTCGTAGAAATTCCTGGGGTAGGAACGGAACGTCTGGGATGGGTGTCTGACCCTGAGACGGAGGAAAGGAAGGGCCTCGGGTTGCAGTGCAGCTTCCGGGTGCAGTGGAGCCAGAGACCCCTGCCACACTGTCATTGGCTGGGAGCAGCCTTCAGAGGACCTTGACTTTAGAGAACACCCTCCATGAATCCCAAAGACAGCTTCTAGACCTTGGAAGGAAGCCTGAACCACACTTAGCCAGGACTGCCACAGTTCACATGCTAGACCTGTGTCCCTCAGGGGCCTGAAAGAGCACCAGGCAAATCATGGGGACTCAGCCCCAGAAGGAACTCAGGAATGAATGGGCCTTTACACACCAGGGGATATAGGCAAGGTGGACACCCTGAAAACTGGTTTGTGCTAGTGGTACCTCCTGATCTGTATTGAATTTTAGAGTCCTTCCATAGCTGATTAAAGACTGAAGGTGGTTTGGATCTTTCCTGAGCACCCACACCAACTTACAAGGACTGCCATTATGGGCTAAGGTCCCTCTGTGGACTCTAGATCTCATCTTCCCCCCCAGTCTTATAATTTTTCCTTGGTTACTGAGCATTGGAGAAAATTCCAATTCTGCTAACTGAGTAGCCTGATCTCTTGGGCAAAGCTCACACCTCTCACACCAATTCCTCATTGTAACATTTTATTGAGCACCTAATATACACCAGAAAATATTCGATTCCAAGGAGTGTTATAAACCATTTATAATTAACCTTCACTTGACAATGAGAAGTGTGTCTTGCTAAAAGTCACAACTTAAAAAGGATGGGGTCAGGAATCAAAAGTTGGCTTGTTTGATCCCAAAGTCATTCTCCCTACCTCCCGACTGTCTCCAGATAGTCTGATTCTGACATTCCTGGTGTGACCAAGAAGCTCTCCAGGATGCCCAATATCGTTCTTTTAACTTGTTTATTGACCTGTTGTCTGCTGGTGTTTGAAGACATGCCTAACACGAGGAGGGACACAATGGGCACTCCTCATCTCTTCTCTCGCGCCGTCTTCACCATTCCTCTTGCCCTCTTCCATTCACCTCTTCACAGAAATCTTCTCGTCTTTGCTCCCTTCATTCTGCCCGTTTCCTTCTCTCCCTCTGCTCCTGGCCTCCCCTCTGGCCTCCTGGCTGCTGGGCCACACACTTCAGACATCTCATTAAATTGTTGACCTGAATTCCTATTCCAATGCATCTATGATTATGCTGCCCAGGGAGACCCTGGGGGATTCAAAACAGACTCTCAATCTATTCCCCATGAATCAAAAACAACTCCCAAGAAAGCAGTGTAATAGCCTCGATTAAGGGAGAGCTGCTTGGCCATCCATGGGAGATGTCACAGCCCAGTGCCGCCCACCTCCCAGGCAGCCGAGCTCAGAGACAAAGGTCCTCTCCAGAATGAATAAGGCTTTAGGGTTTAATTTAGTTTTCCTAATTAATTAACTGGGTGAGAACATAGCTGGGGAATTTTGTGAAAAGGAACCCCTTGCCCTTTCTTTCTGTCCTCTGGGCACGAGGATCCCACGGGCCATACAGCACTGGGGTGTTTCCTCACGTGGTGCAGAGGCTGGCTCCATCCGGCAGCATGGCCACGTCTGTGTATATTGCAGTGAATTAGCAGAAAGTCTGGACAATCCCCCCTCTGTCTGCTTCCTTCCTACCAGCCTCAAGAAATCCTCCTTTCTCCCTTCCACAAAACGCCCAAACACTCCTAGATGCTGGGGGCTAGTTTTGCAGAGATGCTGCATTGTCAGAGTGGGGGACATAGCTGCCCATTCTATGGAGGGTCACAAGAAGGTATGAATGCCAGCATCCTCTTTGAGTCACACCTCCTGAGCAAGGGACTTGGGACTTTCTCTAGAGTTCACCTGAAAGAAAACTTGGTTAACTCTTGGGCAGGTCTACACTAGCAGAGTAGCATTTTTATAAAAGCTTGTCTGTTACTCTCTGGTTACAGCTCTCATGGAGTCTGGAAAAATGGTCCTCAAGATCATACATGCACCATCATTGCTGAGTGGACTGGTTAAAGTCTCTGAGCTATGGCCTGAGCATTTGCATTTCTAGAAAGTTCTGATGGTTGTGACAATGTTCTAGACAAGAGCTCCACTTTATTATTCAAAATGTGTTCAACATCATGAGCATCACCTGGAAATCCAGAATCTGACTCCGGCCCAGTCCTACTGGTCAGGATCTACATTTTAACAAGCTACCAGGTGATTCCCATGCACAGGAAAGTTTGAGAAGCACTGCTGTAAAGAACTGCTCAAGATCCCAGGTACCTATGAATTGGGAACAAATGGAAAAGGATCACTGCCTCCATTCTGCTAGGAAATCAATATTCAGAACAACCTCCTCCCAGCTCTGACTCACCCACCCTCCTCACCCAAACCTCCGCTACTGCCAGCAGGTGGTAATGTAATTACCTTTTCTGTGAAAGCCCCAACTCAGGGGCACATTTTCCAAGTGAATTTTGCTGAGGGAGCAGACTGCTAGTTTTAGGCCTTCTCTGCCTGCACAGAGACCCACCATGCTGCCTCATTTCCACAGTTGCTCCCTGGTTTCTCCTCAAGGAGGAAGTGGGCAGTCATGATGCCCCTTTCACTCCTAGAATTTTATTCTAGAGACTAATTAGAGACCAAGAAGATAGTTTTGTCATCCTGCAACAGCAGTCTTCAGGATGCAAAGTCATTATGCATCACAGACAGAATTAATCATTTATAATCTGTTATTTCTGTGCAAAGAAATGAGAAGTCATCATCTCCATACACCAGAATACAAAACACATCAATCTGCCTCTGCACCCTGAGCCACACAAGATCCTCTTGTCTTCAGGGCTGGGCGAGGAGACACACAAGCCTAATGGGCTGGGGATCTTTGCCATTAAACTTTATTTTTTACTGGGGATTCAACTCAGGGGCACTTGACTGCTGAGCCACATTCCCAGCCTTATTTTGTGTTTTATTAGTTGCTCAGTGCCTCGCTGTTGCTGAGGCTGGCTTTGAACTCGTGATTGTCCTATCTCAGCCTCCCGAGCCGCTGGGATTACAGGTGAGCACCACCACGCCCAGCAACCCATAAACTTGACAGCAATTCCCAATAAGCCTCTGCCTTGGCTTTGATCCACATCTGTGTTGAGTTTACTTTTTAAATTAGGGTTAAGTGAGTAACTGCTGAATCTTGTTGAGGTACGTATTGTTTAGCCAAGAATATGTTCCATGTAATTGACTCATTACTAGGTACAAATCATTATTTTAAGTGTTTTCTATGAGTTAACTCATTTCAACCTTGTAATAATCCCAGAAAGTAAGTGCGTTTATAGTAATAGTCATTACCATTTATTGGTAAAGACCTGAAGCAAGAGAGATCATGGAACTTGCATAAGGTCATATAGGCTTACGTATGCAGTTTCTGTGTTCATACCTGGTTCTATAGCTTATTACCATACCTCCTTCCAAGGTCTCGGCATAGGTAGGCCAGGTAAAGCTTGAACTAAAGGTAGTTTAGAGGCAAACTAATTCCTGCTCAAAATCTCTCTCCCTTCTATCATGCTTGTAATCTTCGTTCTTCCCGATTTTGCAGGCTAGGCTTATAGAGTTAAAGCCTTTTTTATAGCCCAAGAAATTCCAGAACTTTCTCCTGTGTCATTACCAGACCCAACTTGGGGGCTACAGATAAAACACTGTAAGGGGTAATTTCTTCCATTATCTCCTCTTTCCTTCTCCCCCACCCATTCTTCTATCCAAGGAACATCACATGTTTTGCTTGGGGTTGAAGTTATTCTACTACCCTTTCAGAAATAAAGAAAAACATGAAAATGACTAAACACAGAAAGTATATATGACATGGACATGTAAGTAATGCCAGCACAGAGCAAATCAAGAAAAATGTTGATCAGTGTGCAAGGACTCCTAGGGAGAAGACCATACTTTGGCCACCTCCAATTCCCCAATCCCCAGCACCTCAGAAAAACCATAACAAGCACCTAGTGAGCAGGTGGACTCAAGCTGGAAAAATCAGGCTTCCACAAAGATTTAGCATCTTAGTTGTCTCAAATAATGCTACAGGACATTCTTAGAGAAACAGCAGGAGGAAAGACAAGAGGGGAAAGAAGGAAACTTTGATAATGGATTAACTATTACTTTGATTAGGAAATGTTTATGGAAAGAAAAACTTTCAAGTTATTTCCAAGAAAGTTAATATTTTCTCCTTTCTTGGAATGCTTGCCATCACAGGGCGGGTATCTTATCAAGTTCACTTGCCAAAACCCTGGAGGGTTTGCAGGGTCCTCTGGCTACTCACGCCTACACTCTTATGTCCTCATACTTTCTCAGTCCATGACAGTTCCTTCTTGTGCCCCTTCCCTAGGTTATCACCTCCCCCGTCTGATAGGGAATCTGAGGCCAAGCTCACAAACTGGTCCAGGTGAGCTGGTTGATAAAGCATGCCTCGAGGTACACCTGTGGCTCGTTGCATTGAGACGACGAATGTGGGGCCCATGTGGCCCTAAAAATAAGGACAAAGCAGTCCCCTCTTGAACTCTGCATTTTTCTTTCAAAGGAAAATGACTTATTTGGGGGAGAGGTGCTAGAGAAACTCAAGCTCAAAAACTAACACATAATAGGCTAACAAAAGCCATTTCGTAGAGGGCAACTTCTGAATTTTAACTTTTTAGTACTATACCAGCATCCCTAAAGACGCAAACCTCAGGGAAGCTCATTAAAGCCCCTGACTCCCGGGTCGTCTCCCAACACCGGAATTATTATTCTCAGGAAAGAGCCCCGGTAATCTGGGGGTTTTATAGGTACTTCTTCACAACAGGGAAGTTCGGTGAACACAGAGCACAGTAATGTTCTTCCCATCTAGAGGCAACCCTGCTTTTCCAATTAGGCCTTGGTAGAGATTAGAAGCCGAGTTTTCACTGGGGGAATGGATACTGCCCCGTAGCAGAGTCTTGGCTCTCTGCTGCTGTTGAGGATTTACAGACCAGGTCTTGAACAGAGTGGGCGGGAGCTAGCTAGTGATTGAGAGGGAGAGAGCCAATGAGAAACCAGAGGGGCAGCTGCTCACCCACAGTGCTTTGGGGCAGGGGGCGGTCTCAGTCTCCACAGCCTATATATTCTAGGGTGGGCAGGTGGAGAAGGTCTCCTGCTGCTCATAGAGCGGAAGCATTTGTGCCTCTAGCAGCTCGGAGGGCAGTGGGGTCTCGTGGAAGTGGGTGGGCTGGGAGAAGAAGAACGGGAAAAGGAGGGAGGATGGTGGGAAGCTTTATAAAGCAAGGGAGGTCTAGAAGAAAGGAGGGTGCTGGAAAGCCAGTCTCTGTAGATTCTGGTGTAGATTCCATAGGCTGTGTGCTGCCCCAACCCCCAAAGCCTTCTTTCTCTCTCCTTGCTTCGTGTTCGGGGGTGACTCTAGAGGCAGGAGTTCCTGCTTCCTGGAACTCATCTGTTTTTGAATTTCTTAACAGGGAAATAAACTCTTCACAGGCTTAACTCTGTCAGAACAGCGCCTACAACTTACTTATAACCGAAGTAGGGCTAGCTTTTTTTCCTGGGGAACTAGTCTTCTCCCGGGACTGAACTTCGTAACTTGTTGTAGGAAGCGGTAGTTCTGTGCTGGGGCTGTGGAGGTCTAGCTGTGACTACTAAACTGTGAAGTTACACAAACAGGCTGAACTGGGGTCTGGGTCTGGGGTGCTGACTTCATGTCATCTCTAGGGAAACCTGAAATACAAGTTTTAAGCTTCTGGCAGGCAGTAAGTTTCTATCCTTATACCAAAGTGATACACTTGGTTCTACTATTCTTGATAGTCAAGTTTCCTCTAGTCTGAGCAAACGTATGGTGTGGCTTCTGTGACCAGGTCTTGATGATGGCCCTTGCTGGTGTCTCTGGATCCCTCAAGCCTCCTGATGACGTTCTCTGGGAAAGAGCTGTTAAAAGGGTTCCCCTAAACTGGGAGCAGGTATCCTATTGTGAAACACTAACAGAAATGTGACCTCAACCTGGCCAAGTCTTCTAAAGTTAGTCTGGAGAACTCTCTCCCAGCTGAAAAGAATAATGTTGAATTGGCATAGCAAACTGGAGTTAAAGTACCAGCCTCGAAAATGACTAACCCTGTGGGTATACTACACAAGCTGTCCCCGGGATCTGTGTCGGGAGAATGAATAGAGGTTGGATTGACAGCTGAGTGTGCCGAGTGTGCTCTGCTTAGTGCTCCCCTCAACTATGGGGCTTAACGGCTCCTAAAGGTATCCTTACTGGCCTGGGTATGAGATGCCATGTATCCATCTCCCTCACCTGAGGAAAGTGAATAGGCTGTGGAAGCCATGCCCCAGCTGACTTCAGTATTCTGGTTTTTGAGCCTGACCTGTAGCTCTCATCTGCCTGGATAAGCTCCCCTTAAGAGCTTAGTGCGCCTTTCCTGGTAGCTTCCGGGAACTGGCTTCTGAGTATGCTCAATGCAGTGTGGTGGCAAAATAAAATTCAAGGTGGCAAAATAAAATTCAAGTACAATAGGGGCAGCAGTGCATGAGTCTAGAAGAGTCCAGTTCTAAACTTGGATCGAGAGTTTCCTTTTTTCTAGACTACCAAGAACCTCAGGGACCCAACAGGCTTACGCGGCTAGCCTGAGAAGCAGGCTCGATCGAAAACGGCTCAACCTACAAAGCTGGGAAACTGCCTTCTGAAGATGGGGCAAGTTAGTGGGGTCTGCCCCTATGAGCCAGTTGAGCCTAATAGCCTAGAAAAGGATTGTGAAGGTCATACCTCATGAAGGCTACTGTAACTGCTTCAGGGGCTGTGTATTCTTGTGTTAAGTGGGCGATCTAGGGTCTCTTAAAAGCAGCAGTAGCTGATCAGCTGCCCTGATGATCAGAACACTGATTGCTGACCACTTAAACTGAAACTTTCAATGTCACGTGACAGTGGGGCTGCGGGCTTGAGCTCACCTGGGTTCTGTCTTTGGCTCTGTCACTTACTAGCTTTGTGAGTTACTGAACAGGGGAAACGAGCTTAGTCTGAGGCTTTATGGTGGCTGGATGAGGCTGATGCCAGACTCCTTGATCTTCCGTAATAAAAATGGAAACCTAGTCAGGTGAAGCTCTAATTGGGGTCTCTACTTAGACCCTATGAGACGTCAGGCTGGTACCTGAGTAAACCAGCCTTACTGGTCACTTGTAAATGTGGGAGTACTACAAAGTAGCCTCTTGACTAAAAGCAAGTTCTTGAAGCTACCTGAACACAGGACACCCTGACATGAATGACAAGCTGATGCTGGCTAAGGGTAGGGTGTGCCGAGCATCCCGGGATCTGCTGTCAGAAGTACTTCTTTTCCTGTCTCTGTGGCTCCTTGTCTCTGTGGCTCCTATCTCGTGCCTGGAGCAATTTTCTTGCATTCGTCCCTAGCTTGTATAGGGACATAATACCTAAATAACAAAATGCGATACAAACTTGCCCGTAAGCCTGCACCAGTTTATGACCCTAAACAGGGACCCTGCAAGTCGCCATCACCAGGTTGTCTTATTTCCCCCAGTGGACTAATCCTAAGAGATCCTAAAGTCCTCTAGCAGCCCACAGGTGTACTTAAGCTGGAGAACTCTATGCAAGATCAGGTGGAAACTCAGTAGGAATAACCACAGTAAAGAAGCAATCAACCAGGAGACATGAGAAAAGCGACTAACGTAACCGGTGAAACCCAGAGCTTATGGGCTCAGTGTAAGGGGGGAGAATGCTCCTGGAGCACAACATAAGGATGTAAAATGTCTAAGGCTCCTCCATCTCTTCCCATATGCTCTTGCCTGGATACTACAGGCCTCAGGGTGAAGACTTCTGTCTCCTCACTGTCCTAAGTGTAGACAGAACTCCTTCCTCTGCTTAACCTTGGTGCACCTCAAATCCCCTAAAAGGAACAAGGAAACTGATAAATGAACAACCTAGTTCACAAAGCAACCTTGAACTTAGGATTCACAAGATCAGAAGTGTTTCCAGGTCCATCCTGCCCAGCCCGTCTCCGGGGATATCTTAAACTTCCAAACTCGGGAACACAAATCACTTAATCAAGTCCAATTCTGTTAGTCCTTAAAAGGATTGTGACTTCGTTCTCCTGGGAGAAAGCAAAGCCCCCCCAAAGAGGTGATCCCCCACTTTCCTGAGAAAGGTGGCAAAGCAACTTGAAGCGTCCAGAAACGTGCTCATGGGCCATGACAAAGTCTATGAAGTGCTTTGGGCCAGCTTTCTGGATACATAATGATGTTACCTGGAAGGTCATGATTAGACTAAAAACAAAGCCTAATCCATGAATTAACCCACTGGATGGAATAACTTGACAACTGGGCATGTGGGGTGTGACTGGAGGTGGCTCCCTTGAGGCAACGTGCCCTTAGGGACTTATCTCTGATCCTCCTCTGCTGTGTCTTAGCTACTATGACCTAACTAGCTTCACTGCCATGCCCTTTCACCATGATGTTCTGCCCCACCTCTCGTCAAGAGAAATAAAGCTGGGCGGATGGCGGACTGAACCTCAAACTGTCAAACTCGTGCATTTCTAGGACTGAAATTCTCAAGTACTATCGGAGAAATTGTTTTTTCAGTTGGCTTGTTTACCAGTCTTCACAGAAACAAAGGAAACAAAAGGCTCTAAATGGAGGATGGTCAACATCCGATATCAGAAGCCAAATGAGGATCAAAGGCTTCCTGCTGGAGTCTCACTGCGAAAATCACACGGCTTTCCATAACCTCTGGAGGAGCGAGGAATGGAAGCCGTAAGTTAACTAACAAGGGAGAGTACCCTGTAGACAAGGAGGGCTTGATCATGGAGAGCACATGCAGACGAGGTAACTAGAAGCAGACTTGAGGTTAGGGCAGACGGCCCTTGTCTTCCAAGCACTCCCATTGTTCCCTCTGAAATCATCAGCTGACGGGATTGGGGGATCATTAAAGGGAAGGCTGAACTGCTCAGATGGGAAAGCAACGGAATATCAACACAGTGGAATGATTGGAAGGAAAGCTCTTATTCGTGAGCTCAAGATGCCTGCCTACCTTTATCTCTGGAAGCTGATGCTGACTACAGTGGAAGACAATGGATGGGAAGTGTAGGAAACCTCAGCTGGGAGCCCTAATTCCTGCAGGGATGTAAGAGCAGGTGTTTCAGGTGTTTGGGAGAGGATGGTCACTTCACTGGCTTTCTTCCTACAAAACTACCTACAAACCAGGCCTCCCTATCAAGAGGCATTGATGGGAGGCTGTGGAGAAGGGAAGGTTGAATTGAACTCCAGTCTGACTGGAATTGGCTTATTAGTCTGTCTCCAAGGGGCTTCAGGTTGTAGATTAACTGGATTTGGTGTAACATAACCACAGTAGGTCAGGGGGACTGAGTCTTACCTCTGAGCTGGTGATTCACTTGACTTCCCAAACAGGCTCAGATACCCATCCACAGCCAATGTAGATACCAAGGTTGATTCGGAGGCCTCACTAACCAGCAGAATGGCTGCAGCCACTGCTCTCAACTGGGCCGTCCTTCGACCACTGGTCCTAATTACTTGGAGAAATATGCTACTGGCATAGAAATACCAATTTTGGATTAGAACCCCCCTAAAGCTATAAGTACTCTTCCAGAATATAGAAGACTTCTGTAAGTTGGCAAAATCCAAAGGGAGGCCACGACCAAGCTCAAACTGGCTCAAATTTCCCACTGTCCAGTAAAGCTCCCCGGCCCTTAATGCCAGCAGGAGTATTCTGCCTTGGCCCTCCAGACAACTGAGAGGTGTGTGCCTCTTTCCCTGATGAGGCTAGTGTAGCTCACCCTCCGGATTAGTCCAGTACACTTGATCGGAATTCTCCAAACATAACTCCGTGTGCAGCTGAAACGTATGTTCTTACGCCTCCTCCCGGATTCGACCGTGCCAGTAGTGTTTCCTTTGGTATCCAACCTTGAATCTCCAAGCTATTGAGTCCAGTATTAAATACCAGTAAAATCCCTCCTAGACCCACCTCACTGAGAAGCTATCTTATCAGCTTTCATGGTCTCATACCATGGAGCAGTTGGAAAGCAACCTCTACCATATTCCATACCTCCCCTTAATGCTATCTAGGAAGGATAAGGTCTAGAAAATGACTTGTTCTGGGGCAATGTTACCTGAACTTGAACTTTTAACTAATGAAACACTTCTTCCTAACCTTTTTAGAAGTAGGTTCCTTTCTAACAGGGTTAGGGAATTCTAAAACAGGTGGTTTGAGGGAACTTTCCAAACAGAACGTGAGACATCTTAAGTCTACCACCTACTCCTGTTACAGAACACACCTGGTCTGATAAGGAAACCATTGGTTGGGACAGAAGCTCAAGTACCAAGTAACTACTCTACCCACCACACTGAGCGTGATGCAAAGATCCTCTACAATGCTGATCCAGAGCTGCCAGAGCTGTGGGGGCACTCGGGTCTCATCATTCCCTGCTGGTTACCTTCCAGTAGTGCCAAAAGAGGGGGGGGGTCTGACTTGAATTACCATTGGTCATCGTAACAGGGATGACAGGCATTCACACTGCAAAACACCTTTACTGGGTAGGGGCACTGATGGGTGCCTTCTAGCTGTAAATGGCTAGAGTCGCCTTGTGAATTGGGTTAGGGAACTTAAAAGCTGGTATTAAGTCCCCGTTTCCCACCTGTTCCCTCTTCAATACCTGAAAGTCCTCACTAACCAAAGAACAAACAGTAACTTGTCCTTGCGCCAATCTGTCCTGCCTGGGGCCGGTTGACTAATGAAATCCATGACTATCCATCGTTCCTACTGAACTAGGATCTACATAGCACACCTTCTGAAGGCTTGTCTGCCTACTTGGGAATGTATTTGCACTGTCGTAATGCTTAATCGTAAGCCTTGTGTGATAGCTACAGGAAGAGATGCCAGTAGTATCTCTATTTTTCACAGGAAAAACTAACTTGTTGGAAGTCTGTCCCAGAACAAAGCCTCCTGAGAGGTCGGGCATTTCCTGCCAGTTCAGTGAAGGGGGTTTGGTACCATTCAGGGGGTGGCAATGACAGGGAAAGGGAAAAGCAGAAGGGTCAGATGACCTTGAATTCGGCCTCGGTTGAAGGTCTGGCAAGAAATCATCTAGTGTTTTCAGATGGGGAGGGTCCCACTGAAAACTGAATAAGAGTCTCAGAAGGCTTTCCCTTCATGTGCCAGAGAAATCAAACCACCTTGGCCACATGGGGCTGCTACTCCCGAATAGGTATCTTTCATGAACTTGGAATAGGCCTGAAACTGACATAGCATTTCCAGCCTGACCTTATCAAAGACGGTTGCACCATGGTACACCAAGAACGGGTCTCAAACAGGTCTGAGACACTGCAGGGACCTGCCTGAAAGCTATAAGCAGGCTAGGAGAACGAATGGCTTCTAACCTTTTGAAGTTCTTTAAGGAAATCTGAGGATGAACCCTGCTGAATTGAAGTTCATTAGAATTGGTCTTCATCCCTGGTTCACTACAACACTGAACTTCAGTGCAGATCAAGGATGGTGGCGCTTGGCCTAAATATCAAGACTCCAGGTTTTCATGGCTTTCTAGATGTATAAAATCGGTTCATATCAGCATATGAACAATCACATAAATCGAAGTCGTCTATTCTCCAGTGAACCGTAATTAGCGGGAGTATCCTGTGGACACGATTCTACCTGTTGCCTTCTCTTTCTATATTAGAATCCAAGAGAAGCTGGAGATCCTGCAGGTCTATCACTTCCAAGGACAAACATGGTTCCCTCCCTTGACTTGAACAGAAGCTTCTCCCACTTTCATCTGGAACGGCAGCTGAAACTGCAGATGTTGCAGAGCTTGCCCATTGTAACTTCGTGACCTTATAAACGGCTGGGTTCAGTGTTCAGTGCCTTTTGTTCATGGAGGCTAGAATTTCACTGTCTTGGGACAATCACAGAATGAAGTGGAACAACTTTTAGGCTTCCGTACCTTTAAACATGGAGTTCTGGTAGTCTGACATTATTGGATCACTGATCTTAGAATGTCTCAGGTTAACTCTGAAAAGTTCCAGTTATCTCCAGCATCTAGAGCTTAGAATTCATTCCTGTCCTTGCAGCAAGAAAGAACTGGAAACATCTTGGAGCCACTGAAATTGAAGGTGATGTGGCAAACGATTTTTTTTTTCTTTGAAACTAGAAAGCTGGCTTAGTACAGAGAATCGGTTTGCCAGGAGTGGAGGTCAGAGCCAGCAACCAGTCAGTGGGGGCATGAAGGGTAACGACTTCCTGAAGTTTGAACTAGTTTGAGTCTTAGATCCTAGGTTCTCAATCTTGTCGTATGTCTCCACACTTTTCATGAGCTTCCCTATTTGAAATGAGAATCCAGGGTTGGCCAGTTCAATAGGAAGAAACAACCTGGGAATCTAACTTGCCTAGTTGAAGATAAACCCAAACCTTAGTCAAGGGGAGGCAGTAGGGAAGGACCACCAAGGGGTCACTTCTCGGGATCCACAGGCCCCGCATGGCCTTAATCTACACCAGCATTGCATATGGCTGGTGTGGTACATGAGCATGGTCGGAGGGACATTCCAAGACTAGGTTCTAAAAGCTCTTGTAGAACTCGGAGCGCCATCTAAGTGAGGCACTTCTGTGGCGGTCCATCCTGTTTCCAGGGTTTCGATAGTAGGCTTCTTTCTGCGTGCTTTGCTTCTGCCTTCTGCGTGCCTGGCTTCCGGAAAGCCGAGCTGAAGTGCCTTTGCCCACAGTGCACTTACCTGGTGTTGCTACAGTAATCCCTCAGATGCCCACTCATCGGTTGCAAGCATCCAGATAGACGGGGTAAGTAGGGCATAAACCTTGAGTGGCTAGAAAAATCCCTTTGAGCTCTTTAGGACCAGGTTCTTTCTGGCTCAACGTGCTTTGAGTCTGCTACAAATTTGTGCCTTACCTGACTTGTTCACCTACAGACTTGGGTCCTTTGGGGGAGGAGACATGGCCTTGTGAATCCATCACACTGGTCCCTTGCTGTAGGTGAACTTGCGATGTGCATTTTCAACAAGCATGAAATGCACTCATCCCTGTCATGAGTGCTGTTTGAACCTGCTACTCGGTTTGCTGTGGAGTGATTTACCGAGATGAAAGTTGAAGCCCTTTAACCTGCCGAAACTTCGAGGTCACTTGTTACACAGGTGGGTGTGCTGGGAGAGGATACAGAAGCTCACTGTCCTGTGATCTGTTCAGCTTTTAAGCATCTCGTTTCTAAGCTACTCCAAAACCTCGTCGTAGAACTTAAATACTAGTGCCCTTGGCTAGGAATGCCTCATACTATTGTCCAGGCAAGACGTGAAGTTGGCCAGCTCAATGAACTAACCAAGGAGCTAGATTCTTCCATGCCTCTTTGGATGTCCGAAAGACGGGTTTGCCATGGCGTCATACATTTCTCAGGACTTGGAATGGACATTGAAGACTTAGACAAAATAAGTCCTAAAGGTAAGACTGCTTCCTGCCGCAGTCCAGCTGGGCAAATAACCAAGAGGTGACAAGCAACTTGAAGGTTGAGGCGAACTACTTTATTGCAAGTGAACTCAGCAGGAACTGAGCGAGAACTCAAAGTAGCGGGCACCCGAGGTAGGAGGAGACGCTTTATTGCGGGACAGCAGAAGCATATACCCAACTGATTACACACAGCTTGACTCAATTAACATCATCTAGACAGCTTCGTTTTTCAGAGTCCTATACGTGGAGGACTTGATTACATGCAAAGACAGGCCTAGGTACCAGACCATTACTGAGCTTTCAATGAGAATAATCTCGTGATCCTATAGCATGGGACTTCACACAAAAGGTACTGTCTAGGCTCCTGATTCTCGGCTTCCCAAACCTAGATTCTAGTCTCTCTTGGCAACTCCTCTCTAATTGGAGTGGGGTGTGGAGAGCTTGCCATTCCTAAATCTGGCATGGGTATTACTGGATCTCTGCACTACAGAATTCGTTGACGTAATATTGGCTTCTAGCCAGAGGGGAATATCTTGTAGATTTTAAGAAACTGGGTTCATGCATGGGGAATTTGAAGTACTGTTGCATGGCATGTCTCATGATGTAAGTGAACCTGTTAAGAGTCTGACTTTATTTGCACATCTCCCTACTTGAGTGATCCTGAATGAACAGTTAACGTGATTGCCTACTGGCAGTTAGTGCTGTAATGAACATACCCCTCTTGGGCAACTTCATATGCTTACGATTGGGGCCTAGCTCTGCTGTACCAGGCTTTCGGTCTCAAATGTGGCCGTCAGCCAGGGAGCTGCAGTGCAGACCCGCTGCCAAAAATGAACTCCATGCACTTGCTAACAATGCAAGATTAGGCGCAAACTTGAGTACCTTGGAGAACTACCTTGATGTTCCCCAAACCAGAGCTGGGAATCCCTACTCCGTGATGTGTTTTTATACTCTACTGGGAAATTGGCTCCATTTCAACCTCAATTAGCTATCGACATCTTTTTACATAGCCACTGAGAAATGAAGATTCAAACGATCTAACTAGGAAAATGTTCCTACCGACCGCCACAAGCATAACAAATCCACCTGCTAGGGTAATTCACTCAGTGGGTAGGTGAGTCACACTTGCATGTGACGGCAGCCCCCAGGCATGCTTAAATCGGGTGAGCATCCCTCAAGGAACTTCATGGGAGAAACCTTTTCTCTGACTACTCAAAGGAGTCGGAGTAACTGAACTAGAAGCAGAGCAGAGAAACTAAAGGGTTACAGAACTGAAAGTTGGGTTTGTTGACTTCCTCCTACACAAGTAACCAGGCACCACGTACAGAGTTGAAGAGCCGCAGGTGGTGTGGCCGTAGGTCCACACAGGACTAATGGACAACATGGACTGCCAAAGGGAACTCCATACACCACACGAGTACTACGGGGCACTGGCGGAGGCAAGACAAAGCCGAGTGGAAATCGGGTCAAGAGCTCGGGAGCTGGGTGGATTGGCAATGGCTGGAGGGAAGACTGAGATAAACACAAAGTTGTAGCACAAGGACCTCACTGTTAACCCTTTACTGAGGCACTGGTTTTCTTGTAGTTGGGACCAACAAAACTGTCTCGGATGCTTTGAGGTCTCATTTCAGAGATAACCCAGGGGGCCTTCTCTCTGCCAGCTCTGCCAGTCCTGGGCTAAGTTGGGTGTGGGTAGAGGATGAGGTTTCTGCCTCTTGTTTGCACACTTGACTCTTGGCCACATTTACTGTCCTCATGACTTGAGCCGTGACTTATACGGCCTGTACCCAGAATTTCCCACTTTCTGCCCAACTATCTAGTCTGAAAGGGAGCACTCTAAAACCAGGAAGAAAAAGGTGGAAGGTAACACCAACTTGGCTGTAACATTGAAAGATGGCTTATGTTGGAAGTAGAGTCCAAAACTAGCTAAACTTGGATACCTAGTATGGCTATTACCTATGGTGCACTCAAGGGGGGCATACACTCGGGACTTTGGCGTGATTTGAGGTGGCACAAGTCCTAAGCCCAACTGTCAGTAAAAAGTATGCTACCATAACAAAGCATACACTGGGTATTTCACAATGAGAATCTGTTTTAGGGGCTGTGAAGTCAAAACTTCACAACTGGCCATCTACTGAGGGCCTTCTGGCTGTAGCCTGTGGCAGAAGGCAAAGGTAAGGTGTTCATCTAAAAGGTTCAGACATGCCACAGGGGTGTTGCTATAAATGGACACCACTGGGTGCATTCATGAGGGCAAAACCACCTTGACTTTCAAAGGTCCTACCTCTTTACACAGTTGCATTGGGGATTAAATTTCCAACAGTGAATTGGGAGAAGTCAATCCCACAGCACCCACCCTGAGAACCCTCTAGAAATCTTAGCCTTAAAGCATGCTCTGTGCTCCATAACCCTCATCCTTGGGATAACTAGATCTAGACTTAACACACTGTACGAAATCTTCAAGCTGAAATAGTTAACTTTCCACCTTGGTTAATATGAAAGCTTGAGAGGACTGGATATTGCCACAGGGTATTCAAAGACTAAAGTCAGGAAAGGTTGAGCAAATAAAACTCATGTGTATACCAAGACCTGTGCATAACTACATGGAGGGAAAGAGCTTGTGATTGAATAGAAGCTGTCAGGTCATACAAGATCCCCAAATGCAAAGGACTGTCCAATTCTGAAGTGTTAGACACTAGCAGAACAGAAACATGAGACTTGGGACTGAACATTTTTTTCTTTAAAATGAAAGCCACCATGCATTGCCATTTGCTTAGCTACTGGAGAAGTCTTTCCTAGTCACGACTCCACATGTTTCTAACAGACATGAGGGGGAGGGGGTCACTTCACTCAAAATGTTATAGTGAACGCTAGCTGGGTGTGTTCCAATTAAACTTGTTAGTGACTGAAGAGCATCAGATCCTACAGGTTAAAGGGGGTCCATCAGAAACCCCTTGTCCTAGATGCCAATTGCAGTGAGCTATCATACCTCCAACTGGCTACAAACAGCTCCCACTAATCCCTTGACATTCATTAACTTGCTAGAATGGGCCACAGACCTCAACACTAACATCGCTTGTGATTGTTCATCTGCATCTTACTTGCAGTTAATCATCAAACAAGAGGGCTGGGCCAGACATCCTCTAAGAGGCTGGCGGGTGGGGCTGAAAATCCCAAGCAGATCTGCAGAGATAGGCTTACTGGAGGCCCCTAGATTTCTCATATCAGCATGTAGGACAACTCTCCCTAAAGACTGCAAGGGTTTTTAGGAGCTGTAAAGACCAAACACTGTACTGCTGCAGCTCCATCAGGTAACAAAGTGACATTGCATGGAGCTTGATGCATATAAGTACAATACTTTCTTCCTGAGCTTTCCTCAAAGTACCTAGCCAGACCAGCTTAAGCTCTTCATACTCACGACTATGCACTCGACCTGCTTCAACACAAACCTTTGAAGTCTATAAGGCAGGTAACTGTCAAATGCCTATATCCGGAAGAGGTTAGAGTCCTCCTCAATCCTTATACCAGTCAAGTTCCATGAAAGAAGCTCTAAATGGCTCCTGAAGAGTATCAGGCCAAAGTTAATGCATAGGAAAGATGTACAACGGCCAAGCAATGACAAAACGGGGACAAGATGGGAGACTGGAGATCCAGAACTCTCCTTGAGGGGAGGGCTGAACTCACTTGCCTGTCTTTGAGGCACTACAGGTGACCACTTAGTGGAATGTCCCCAGATCTTCCCCCTAGGCTTGATTGGCCATATAATCTGTACTTGAGTGGCATTAGGTCACAGTCTTAACTGGAAGAAGTGGCTGGAGGTGAATACCAAGTGACTTTCTGCTTGGTACCACATCTCAGACCAGTCGCAGACCATGCTGCACTGGGTGGTAGTCATTCCACTGACCCTCCCAAGAGAGGGGCTTATACACTCTCTGGCTGGTTACGAAGTGACACTGACTTGGGTTCCTCAAGACTGCAGACTACATGAGGACTTGATATGGGTAAAGTAACTAAATGTGGCCCAGAGAAGTGGGGAGAAAGAATGGGAAGGAGCATTACGATTGAGCACTGCCGGCCAGGTGTACTTGAAGTACCTCAAGGTTTTCCTAGAAAGGATCTTCCCCCCTCAGCTCCTTTAACTCGCTTCAAATCTTAGCTCCTGCTTGGATTCATAGTAGCAGGGATCCCTGGAACTGGAGCACAGGGCTTCCCTCTAGGCAAAGGGGCATCAACCTGAAGTGAGTTGTTGCCTGAAGTGAGTTGTTGCCTGCACTGGAACCAACCAGGCCATAGTGGAAGCTGGAAGTCTGAGCCTGAGTTGATGCCAGAACATAAGTCACGTAACTTGGCTTACCTATTCAGCAAAGTATCAAGTGGCCAGAGAACATGGCTTGAAGATGAGCTACTCAATGACTTGTCGATGTGCGAAGTCTTAGATGGACTAACTGTAGTGTGAAGCTAAAATTCCAGAAACTGCAACTAAGGCACTAACTCCAGTGCCCTCCTCCAGCCACACTCCTGTTGCTAGACATCATTCTGATTTGTGCAGCATTAACGTACAAATTGTGCTTTCTTTAGACTAAAAGCAAGACAAAGGAAAGCATGCCTTAAATGTTCTAGATTGAGAACAAAAATCCATAGAATTTTTAAACGAATCCCCTACAGTGTTCCAAGCTGAGACCTGTCAGGTGCTCCCTATCAAGATAATGCCTCCTTAATTGGGATTTATCAATCTGACTCAAGGCAGCTGAACTCCTTGGTAACTGGACTAAATGATTCTAATTTTCTTGGAAAAGCAGTACTGAACTGGACACACAGCCTAAGCCTGTGGACATTGGGTGAACAGTGAACCCTCAAGGAAAGGTCATCTGTTAAGCACTCAGTCCCTGCCAGTCTGTCTGGGCAAAAAAACTGGGAGGTGACAAGCAACTTGAAGGCTGAAGCGAGAACTGCTTTATTGCAGGGGAACTGAGCGGGAGCCCAAGGTAGCGGGAACCTTTATACAGTATGACGGGAAAATTTGTCATGTAAACTGGGTAGAATTAATAACTGTGCAATCCTATCTCCTGGTGAAATTACTGATACCCCTTGGAGAACTAGCTACAACTTTTATTTCACCTTCATAAGTCCTGGGGTAATTGATCCCGATTATCATAAGTCCTTTTAGAGTAGAAAAACTGCATCCTAATAAGCCTACTCTTCCTTGGGGAAGAGGTCCTTTTACCCCTGTGGGAATCATTTGAACTCCCATCTCTGGAGTTAGTACTGCTCTGGCGGAGGCAGATGTCCAATCCTGCGCTCCCTCTGGTTTGTCTGATAAGGGAGTTAACGGATAATGTGTCTTGGGCACTACCCTGAGGGTGTTGCTGGGTTCCTTCAATGCCCCGTATATTTGTAGTTGTGGGCCCCGGGGCATCGGGCCCCCTTGTCAGTTTTTTGGCAACGGAGTAGCCTCTACAGTAGTCTGAGAACGGCATTCATTAGCCCAATGTTTTCCTCTACGATATCGTGGGCAAACAAGTCCTCACCATTGAGGGTGCTTTTTGAGTTTAACAAAAGGCAGATCAAGCTCGATGACTCTGCTCTGAAATACTTCGGGAAAAGACTGTCCCTATTTAAAAAAAAAAAGTCCCCTGATCCAGCTTGGGCTCACGCCAGGTGACATGACCTCTGGCAAGTGGGACTGGGTACAGAGCCTTGTTGAAGTTGCCTCACACAAACCACATGTTGTCTTGAGCTGTGATGCTTTCTCACTTTCCCACTGGCTCCTAGGTGAGCCGGCTTCTGACCTTCCCTTACACATACCCACTCCCCACTGTCCTGAGGGGGTTATGCTCTGGACTACATCACTCCGGCTCCCTTGAAAGCTAACACGCAGTTGGATTTGCCACTTGCAGATACTAACTAGGGGAGTGGAGTGTTGGCGGGAAGAAGTTGGGCACTTCTTTCCCAAATTTCTTTTCAGAAGGAGCCATGTCTTGAATGGTAGTCCTTAAACCTGCTCCTACCGAAGTTCTCACTGGGCTGAGGTAACTTTATTCTCCCTCTGGTTCTAGGTTTGCTAGTAGCTTCCCACCACTCCTAGTCTGATACTTTGTTCCTTAAGCTTCTCTTCCCAGAAGACTTTGCTCCCTAAACCTTAAACCATCTGATTAGGTTCCTGCTGGAACTGATACATGGACACAGGTCTTAGCTTGGAAGATAGCAAGCCCCCGCAATCCCATTGCCCCAATTTCTGAGGGAATTTCCTCTTCCCTTACAGTATATAATATGGAACGTGTGCTTGAGACTGGGGTCTGACTTCATGGCTGTGGCATGCTCGGTGCCTAGGAAACCTTCTATGCAAAGGGGCAGGATGCCTAGCTGCTGTGCTACTGCCCTCAGTGAGCAGGCTCACTAGTCTTACCAGCCTCCTCCTTGATCTCGGGCACACGATTCCTTGAATTAGAGGAACTCTTGCTAGACAACAACCATGTTTCACCAAGCTCCTCGGCTCCTGAACCTGCCGGCATAATGGTAACTTTAAACACTCGACTCTCTTGAGCTACATAAAGCTCCAAACATTGCACGCTGCAACTGTGGAATATAACCGTACAATAAGTTGCATAAAGTTAGTTCTACAACTTCTGAATACAAAGAAAGCTTGCAGTCAACAATCTGACATAGATTGCTGGCCTAACTCTTCAGATATGCTTCTCCAGAGCAGCGCTCCCTTACCCCAGCTGTACAAAACCAGTCTTAACCCCTTCTGCCCCTCAATCATACATGCTAGATTGGCTGTGCTGATCACGGCATTAGACTAAAATTTGTCTCGGGCATCTGGAGGATGGGTCAGGGAATTACCAACTAGTGGTTCCAGGTGAACGGTTCTGCAGAAAGCGGAAGACACTTGACCATAGATGGAGGGGCGGGGGGGGTTGGAGAGAAGCGATGGTCTACCAATCGCCTAAACCATAACCAACACAAAGATCTGAAGGTCACTGCCCAAACACTTCCACACTAAAAGATGAAGCTAACGTTTGAAGCTGCAGCCCAAGGGTCACAACTCTGAAAAAGGATGTTATCTACTAAGTTCCTGGTGATGGTCTAGTTTGAGCTCCTTAACTGGGATATCTGGTTCAGAATACTCAAAGTTCTATCCAGACCCCAGAAGGCCCCAGGGGCCAAGCACAAGGTTAGCAGCCTTTGGAGAGAAAAACTTGTGGGAAAAGGCAGTGTTTTTTTAATCTATAGCCTTTCTCTTGAGGAGCCTTGTCTCTAGGCTCTTGAATCTTGACCATGTAGCCAACCATGAGTCATCTTGCCCCCGAGTCCACATTCTGGTCTGATTCATGATTCAGATGAATTCATACAATGCTACAGCATTACTGTCAGAGCCATGAAAGGCTGCAGCACAGAAGTACAACTTCTGTTAACAGTATCTACCTGGCCACATCAAATCTGATCCTAGTCTTCTCAGCATAACGTGAGGAAATGCTTTAAGGCCTGGTCACGTGACGAGGCTTTGGGCCCCTGAGCTGTGCCTGCTGTACCATATTCAAGGAGTTTGATCTGTGCACATTCCACACAAGGCCAAATAGAAAGATAGCTCTGGCTTCAAGGTCACATGTCATCTCAGTCATCCTGCCTTTATCAGGGGACTAGGAATAGGGTGGCAGGAGTTGATGCTCTCAACTTCCTGCAGCATTCTGGAATTGTCGAAGGCATGTACCTTGAGCACCACTAGGATGAAGGGTCATAAACACATTGCAGAGAAAGTTGTTCTGAATCTCGGATCTGAAGCGGATCCCTTGTTCCAGGAGTCTAAATGATTGCTGAGGTATTCAGGAGTTACAGCACTACTCCCAAGTGCTTCCCTCCTGAAATCTGAAGCCACCTACCAAAAGTGAGGAGGCATGAGGCTTAACTAGTCTTCAGTCTTGCAGTGAAAATTGGAATCCCCCAAACCACTGGCCTCCTAAATTGGACAACCCTCTGAATATCAAAGGCTTTTGACTTACGTTATGCTGAGAAGACTCTGGCATGCGTGTGTCCCAAGGCCATGGACCCCTCTTGCTCAACAAGCTGAACATGTCCTCACTTACAGAGGACTAGAATGGAAGTCCTCAATCTCAGAACTGTAACTCAGATTACTGTGGCAGTCAAAACCTGACAGAACATGAGGGTGAGATGAATATTTTTTTTCCAAAGGCTTCTAACCTTGTGCTTGGGTGTTGGCGTCCTGCTTCCTCAAACCACGACCCACCTGCCGTGGTTGCCCCAACAATTCATTCTAGTCAACTTCATGGATTAACTATTAATCCACAGGTGAAGTCAGAGCCCTCATGATTCGATGTCTTCACCCTGAATACAGCTTTACTATCCAACATGTTCCAGGCCCCCAAAGACTCTCGTGTATTTTTTTCACGAGTTACAGTGCTATTGGGGAACAGTCCAGATTATCCATATCAGGAGTTTCTAGAAGACTGTAGACTTGCCTGGCCACCAAAAGACAATCACTAACAGCCTCAAAATGCCCACAGCTAAGTAGAGAGAGCACCTCTAGTACAGCAGTTACTATTGACCACTTGGCTGAGTAGTCTATATGCCAATCAAGTGAATTAAGATGGGAACTGCCCATCTCTTTACAGTTTTAAGATGTGATAGTTATGGGAGTCAGAGGGCGAAGATTCTCTCTAGGGAATTCAACTTGGTGTTTCCTACCATAACTCTGCCACATGGGTCAAGGAAACAGCATGAGGAGGGTTGAGTTTGTCAATGCTGGTTAGATTATTGGAGAAATGATCAGACGTCTACAGACGTGTTGGAGCCACCCTGAGATGTCCTTGGTTGCATCTCATCACCTAGTTTCCACCCCCCTCCCTGCTCGATCAAGGGTACTAACCTGGCTCATGAGTCCTTGATGCCAGTATTTTCAGACCCCCCTGTCAATAGTCCATCATGGGCCTTTGTTCCCTTTCCGTGTTTGTAGTCACCCAAGCAAATGGGCAGAGATGGCCCTTGGAAGTGAAAGGATTGCATATCTGACACTTCACTTTTAGGGATTCGGGTCTTCCCTTCAACTGACAGAAAACACAAACAGAACTCTGGCAGGGCTTGACAGAAGCAAAGCCTACAGCATGGACACACCAATGGGATGGACTCTGACCTACATAGCTGTTGAGGTTGAGGCAAGTCAAATCCGTGGGTGGTTAAGGGACTGTCACAGGCAACTTGGAACTTAGTCCTATGTCATGTGATCCATGTTCAACTAGCAGAAATGAACTTTTAACTAGTGAAATACTTAGACAAAGCCCCTTCTCATTTGATTTTTGAATTAATCATGTCAATCTTGACTCATTTAATACTTTGTCAAATGACATGAAGTTTAGCTGAGCCGGCTGCAAAGCTGTCAAAGATCATGACTGCTTCTAACTGCTGACACCTCATCTGCTTACTGATTAATACATATATAATCAGAATTACCGTTGCCCATCTATCTCGCCCCTAAGTATAGCAGTCAAGTTCCTGCTAAATTCCTGCAAGTTGAGCATCCTGACATGGCTACCTGTTGTGGATGCCATGCCTACTAAGCATCGACTATGCAACCCCCTGACCCCTATTCTAAAATGCCATCCTCACAGACACCAGGAAGCCTGGATCTATGGCAACACTCTTCTCAGCTGTGGCTGACGTAGGAGAGCCCCATGGAGATCCTTGGGATGCGTTGCCCTTTTAAGGAGAGATGTTCCAAGGAACATGGCCAGGTCATAGGATTCTCTGGTCTTAAGTTGCTGTGATCAGAATTGAGTCTTCTGACCAGTTCCAGAATACTAGGGAGGAAAAGTTCTTACTACAGGCCAGTTGCATGCAAGACATGAAATAACAAGTGCTATTGTAAAAATACTTGCTGAGATGTTAACTGTTAAGCCATAGTGAAGGATTTATGATATATTCTTGTACAAGTTTATCTGCTCTTCCCAAAGTTGTAGTTCCTGGCTACATCAAACTAGATTCTAAAGTTCTAGAACAGGTTTCCCTATTGCAGAAACCTTGTTGTCTCTAGTGTGGCCTGACCCTCTTAACAAGAACTGCCTGCAGTTAAATGTAGGTGTTCACATAGTAAGGAATCCTGGAAGCTGCCTGGGCTGGCACTAGAGGTCTCCTGGAAATTACCAAAGGCCTGGGTTTGAGACTACTTCATCACTGGAATTGAGCCCTCACGGATGGCCACTTGTGACCATACAAACATGTCCCATATTACCCATGAAAGTTTTCTAAATGGCACTTCTACAAAATGTGTTGTGTGCCAACATCCGTGCTAATGACTTTGGCTTAGGACATTGCTCAAGAAACCTTAACTCGAGGTTGAGGGTGTCAAGGGTGGCTTTTTAATCCTGTGTATTGCTTGGCTTAACCAAGTGAATGCTAGATCTTAGATTTTAACTAGAAGTTAAGGGATGGTATCACTCTTAAGTCTCTGGAGCAGAGGACCAACCTCTTGACTGAACTAAATAGCCTTAGGTTCAACCATGGACCAGAACAAAAACTTAATAAAGTTACTCTACATGTCAGATGTCTTAAAGTACCTCTAAAGTCTGGGTCTTGGTCAAGACTGCAGCTGACCTTGGGAAAACTCTCAAGGCAAGTTGCCAGGGATCAGAATGAAAGAATCACAAGTGGTCACGAGCAACAAATGAATAAAGACGCCACCCGACTCCTCGTCACTTCAAATGTGTCCTCCTTTATCCCCAGACATGAGAACTCTCAGACTCAAAAAACACGAGGTTAGGGCACTGACAGAGGCCTTCACGTATGGGTGTTCATGCTGTACATCTAACAAGTAGGATTTGCCTAGGTGACCCAGGACCCCAGCCCTGTCTCTTCTAGACAAGGATCTAGAACTCGGTACCAGATCGCACTCTGAATGTTGCAATGTAAGGCAGCCTTGTAGGCTATATCGGCCTACCAGCAGAATCTACTGAATCACGTTATCACTGGTTTCTGTTCCTGCTTGAAATGTGTACAGAGAAACTAGAGGTGGGTTTTAAACGTGAAAACTGAGCTCCAGTACAGTAACTCTTAACAGAACCAACCTCTTAAGTAGTCTTAGTTCAACCATGGAACAGGAAAAGAACTTAATGAAGATGTCTTGAGGTACCTCTAAATTGGGTCACGTTCAAAGCACTCAACACTAGGGAAAATGGGAGAATGTGGTCCTGAAAGGACATTCTGCAACAAATGTACTTAAATGGGTGTCCTCAGAATGAGCATCCATCTTGTCATCCTTCATGGACCAGCTTGATGACTGACACACTGCATCGGCACAAACTTATTGTGCTCTTGTGTCCTTTCACAAACAACCTTCAAATGTTGTAATGAACTGCAGAGAGCCCTAAGGGCTTCTCTTGTTAGGTGTTCACTCATGGCTTGCCGGCTGCAATAGCCCAAGTGTAACTCTTAAATTTGATCAACTTGTCTCATACTTTTCTTTGATTTCTTTCTGCTCCAGAGCCCTAGAACAGGATCTTAGAGAAGCTAGAGCTCTAACTACTTGTGTTTGAAGCCTATCTTGGCTAAAGATCTCTTGTGCCAGAGTCAGATTGAGTCTAGCAGGTGTAGGTTGCCCAAGGCTAGGAGAATCGACTTAGGGTAGATGGATTTAGATGGTCCTTCCCAGAAAACTTGTTTCAGGTCAAGGGATCCCTGCCAAGGAAGGCTAGGGCATGATAATTCAGACTTCAGTCATCTTGATGAACATGGAACATGATTCTGGTTTGAAGATCCCAGATTCACCAAGGCACTTTAATCCTACAATAGGCTACCTGGTTTTTTAGTCTACTATTCTGATATTTAACAGTGCCCTACCATTCCATGGGAAGTGCACTCTAGATTCATTGAGTTCCCTGGGGCTTCTCAAGATACACAAGCTGCTATACGCAGGGGTATATAGAAATGGCTTTCAAAAAGTGGCTTCAACCATGAAGTAGCGCTGCAGAGAAACTAATGGAAACCTGGCTGCCATGTTCTTCCAGCTTTCCGTAGATTCTGGTCGGCTGGGATACCACTGTACCCTGACTATCCCAGACACAGAAGCAGTGGTTTCAAAACTGGATCTTCCAATCTAAACCAAAAGACAACGTAATCATGAGTCCAAGATCAAGTAAACTTCAGAAGCCGGGAGGGTGGCACACAGAAGTTGCTTGGATCTGGTTGAGTCTCTGGCTCTGAAGCCTTGGGAACAGACTAACTCTGGAAGAGTAACTTAAGCAACCCAGTGACG
Organism: Marmota flaviventris; assembly: GCF_047511675.1. Taxonomy (NCBI): domain Eukaryota; kingdom Metazoa; phylum Chordata; class Mammalia; order Rodentia; family Sciuridae; genus Marmota; species Marmota flaviventris. Next base: position 113,661,715 of record NC_092503.1, read on the forward strand.
CTCCTAAACTGAATCTGTTACTACTAGACAGTAAACATGGTAGACTACCTACACATCACGTGGCTTGTCTGCTTCTACTCACATGTTGTAAGTTCATCTAAAATTGGACCAGAGACTTTGTCTACGCAAACCACACTTCATTGTGAAGGAAGCATCACTATCGAGTGGGTAAAGGATTAAGTAATGACTGTATACTAGTTGGAAATCAAAGTAGGTTTTGGTGGCTGCCTCTTGATTTCCATCTTGTTAAAGGAAATCCTAAAGCAAATCTCAGATACTTACTTCACTTGCTTCTCCTTGAAGCAACATCTTGCCTATCCTAAAATGGTAGAACTGTGGATCTCTCAGGATTGATCTGGGAATATCCCTAGGAATAATCAAGAGGACATGTGACCAAGAGAAATGACAGATTCACAAGTGTAGCTGGAAGCTTCCAGAGGAAAGGCTTAAGTTCCATGGTAAATGGCTAGCTTAAACAAGGAAAGCAACATCTGAAGACATAGAAGGTCCATCTCTGCTTTGGACTTGATTGGCCACTTATAGTAGCATATAATCAAACTGTTAGAGGCAGCATTGGTAGTCCTTGGACTCATCTTAATCTCTTAAACATGGTTGGAAAAACAACCATGTGCATCTGTCACTTAGATTTATAGCATCTAAATTGGCCCTTGTGAACAAACCATGGCATCTGTTAGACTTGCCCTCGACACAGAATAAAACTAGTGGTGACAGGGATGTGTGTGCCTGCTGCCTGTTAAAAATAAAATGAGCAAAAGACACTTACACTAGAATTGGGATCACTAAACCCCAAAATTCACAGGTACTCCAGGCTGGATGATGGTGCTATCATCTAAATCAAATGACACGGATCTCCTGAGGGTAAGAGGAAGGAACTGTTGTCACACAGTTCTGATTTCTTCCTTTCCCCCACCTCGGGAAACGTTCCTGTTGAACGGTCAGAGGGCTTCCGTTGTTGGCTCAAGATAAAGTAATCACAGTTGGGGCTCTGTCGGCTTCAGTGTCTGCTTTCTTTGGTTTCAGCCATTTTCCATGGCACTGCCTTGTTGAAGCCTCATCTGGCACTAGGTATTGCCCTGCTCGCTCCTATGAGCTAGTTGTTCACCTCCTCTTCAGTTGTTGGTTAAGACCTCAAACCCCAGGCCGACATCCTGATCAAGGTCTTACCTTTAACTTCTGTTCACAGGCCCTGTATCTAAGCTTACAGTCAGCTCTTCTTGACTTGGTCACTGTTGGCAGTAGGCCCTGAAGGAATTTGGAATAGTCCAGCTCAGAAATCCCATGAGTAGGGTGCTTGGGAAAGACTTGGGTGTTCCCAACTCCCTTGGCTAAAACTTGTCTTGATAGTAGTGTATATCCAACTTCCATCTGCTTCTAAAATGTACTTTCGTTATTCTTGGCAGGACTAGGTGTAAGAATGGTACGGGATGACTTGTGAACAGGTCACTAAAAACAGGGTGGCCAAGTGCCTTGCTTTGCCTGAGAACAAGACACTCTAAATCTGGAATGAGTTGGTTTCCCTACATAGTCGACTACGGATAAAGGCATGTCTTAAGGCACAAGATCACTTGTCCCCATGACTTGAGCATTACAAGTGAACCACTTGGTATTCAACAAATGTGTGCTACAAACGAACGCTAGCACTGCCAATCGGAATCCTTTGGCATCCATTGCCAAACAGTAAGTGCTCTAGACTACTTTGTCTAAGTGAGCCTCCCAGACACTGATCTATACCTGGGGTTAATGTTGGTCTCCAGTGACCTTGGAAACTCACGGATAGTTGGCCCCTACATTGCTGTTCAGGTGTCTCCACAGGTAACCAGGGTCAGGACTGAGTTTCATACACTTAAGGCAAAACGGTTCCTTAAGCAGAGTCTTGAATAAAAAAAAACCTGAGTGCACTGAAAAAAATTGGAAATCGTAGCCCATAGCTAAGGGAAGAAACCAAATACTACAAAGGTCAGAATCTGGATGAGAAAGCATAAACAAGCAGGCATCTGGTCAAGAGGCTTACTATAATGGGTTTAGTTTCCATGGGTCACCAGTTTTACTAAAAGTTGAAAAAGGTGGTGTGATTGGAGGAATGCCATACCAAAATGGCAAAGGGCCTGAGGATATGGGGTGAGTACTGACAACTGCTGTACCCACTCAAGGAAAGAGTTCCCATGAGCCTTTCCTAGTTGGAGTGTTGCAGACTATTTGCCTGGATTTCTAGGGAAAGCTACATAAGTCTGGTCTACGAAGCCACGTGTGTCAAGGTAAATAAAGACTTACACTTGAAAATGAGGTCGGTTATAAGCCATCTGGATGGGAATGATGTCATCCAGATTTTTGGCTAGGTAGTTAGTCCTGGTTCTCAAGACATACAAGCCTATTCACTTGAGCATTTGGCCTATTAGAGTTTGACATTAACTTTTACTTTCTAAAGTGTAGGCACTACAGGAATCGGCTTGATGGCAAAACAGTGAAATATGTACACTACCAGGACGGTCTAGAAGAATTGTGTTCAAACTGAAGTTGGAGTAAGAAACGAGAATTGTACTCAAACCTAAGAGCACTTGATTTCTCTCTAAAATGGGAGAAACCTAAAGCGCACTAGTCCTACCTGAAGTGTCTGCTATGACTAAAACAGCTGCCAAATTATTTTGGTCAGTTTCAGATCTGGTCAGCTGACTCCACTGCCCTGGACCTGAAGTAAAGCAGATGGGGCATGGTGGGTGCTCGGCTTGTCAGCTGGAAAGCAAACAAAAGGTCAAGGGACAATTTCCTTAAGGCCATGCCACCAGTGACCTACTTCCATCTGACCCATCTGCAGTTACATCCAGTAATCCATTCATAATTCAACTACTAACCTATCAAATGGATTAATTACTGATGGGACTGTAGCCCACACAAGCACTTCACTTCTGAACGGTGCATTACCCAACAGATGAGCTTTGGGGAGGGTATTCTGGACCCAAACAAGAATGTACTAAGAAGCCTTTTCACTTTGTTTTCGTACCCTACCATCTCCGTGTAGGGAAAAGTTCCTCTGGAACCTAGAGAGACTCGGTGCTCTATCCTCACTCGGCCATTGCCAAAAAACTTGGGAATTTTGAGGCAACAGTGTTGTGGAAGTAACAATTTCCTGAAGTGTCAGAAGTCCCCATTATCAAAGATGGACCAGGAAGTCCAATAATGACCAAGTGAAATAAAACCCAAGGCATCCAAGATCCTACAACTCATAGCCACACTGTGAGCAGGAATAGCTTCACCAGAGCTGGTCAGGTGCTGGATCTGGGTCAAGATATTTTAGTTTGAAGCAAGACTGACATCAGAGCGAAGACAACATTGCCTATGAGACTCGGGTTGTAAGGGTGTCGTTTTAGCAGAAAACAGAAAGCCATCCATCTAATCCCTGTAGCTACACCATGCTGGCAGACATGTTCCAAGTCTCATAATCAAGAGCCACATCAACACTAGAGAAATGTCTGTCTTGTAGAACATAAAACTATGTACATACCATTGAGCTGGTGAAATGATTCTAACAGACTAGAAGTATGGGTCAGTTGGCATCTGGGGACAAACCTGATGTATGGGAGCTGGGAACCAATGGATAAACTAGCTTCATTCTCCCAAGTTCTGTGGCACTTGATAGTTCTCCTTGGGCACTTCTGATGGAGATGACCATTTCTAGCACTAGCGCAGACTTGTGCTAGCCATCCTGCGGTCCTTAATCCTTAGGATCCTGGCCTCAAGTGAACTGACGGGCTTTTGCTTCTCTGGTTTCACTTCGAGGCAATGATTCAAATTTTCCCCTCAATCTAACTTGCTAGCCTTTCTGCTGGCTACCTTTCCACTCACGGTTGCCAAGCATGTGTTTTGGAGATTGACTGATGGGGCTTCCAGAGATGATTGGGGTCAAAGCATTGATGCTAGAAACCCAGAAAGGACAGACTAATGTCTCCAAATTCCTTTAGTCTTGCAGGGAAGTATGGGGTACTGATGGGAAAGTCGGGTCAATATGTACAACAAGTGGCATCTCCCAGGAGCTTGAACTGGGCATTTAGCATCAGAGTTGGTTAATCCCCAATAAAATTTCTTCTGTTGGGACAGAATAATCCTGTTGAGTCATTTGCTGGCTCCTGGGAAGAGTTCAGACCAAAGATCACGGGAATGCAAAGTAAAGCCCATGGCCTGAGAATGGAAAAGGAATACAGATAAGACGGAGCCACCAGCAGCCATAGCCTGCAGAAATGCCCAACCTTGAATCTACCTTAGTAATCATTCTAAATCTTCAGAACATAGAGTATGAGAAGTGCAGGGAGACAAAGCTTTCCCAGAACAATCCTGGGATTGGGGGTTGGGTCTCTATCACAGAACCAGATTCTACACATCAGCTCCAGTGCCTTGATGAAGCCAGCATGGCCATTGTGGGCTTGGTTGAAAATGGTTAGTTGACTTGGTCTCTTGGTTTAGACCACCTGAAGAAACAGACGACATTTAAGTCTGATCTCTGACTACAGCTGTGTGAGCCAAAGTCTAAGATGACATCTCATAGATCCAAATCCTGGTAGGGAGGCAAATGCCCAACGGGAAAGGGGTGGAGTTCAAAGGACCTACGTGGTCTAGACACGCGGGTTTTAACATGGGGTGGTGTGCCAGTGCTGGCTAGGTCTTCTAACTTTGGGGTGGCTTCCTGAGGAGCCTTAAGCCTTTCTTTCAAAGGAGCCCAGTAATGGAATATACTGGATCATCTAAACTAAGTAGCCCATAACTACTAGATCTTATGATCTTGGGAAACCTTGTACTCATAAGGAGTTCTTGCTGCTCAGGGTCAAGAGAAGCATCAATCAAGTTTCTGGGATACCACATTATATCAGCCAATGATATCCTGATACAAAGACAAATCAATAGTTTGAAAACTTTATTTCCTCCTAATGGTCCAAGCGTGAGAAGTCTGATACAGAAGCTAAGGCTTTAACGAATTCTTGTACTGCCTTGACGGCCTAAGATGAATTCTATGAATGTTATGGTTAAGTATATCAAACTAAAGAAGCTTCTGGCTTTTAAAGGAATGGCTTAAATCTGTATGCACTTCTAACTTTACGTTTGGACTTGGGAAAAGCATTATCTACATCAAGTAGTCTTGTCTGTGCCTGGAATCCATCACTGCAAAAGGAAAGTAAACTGAGTGCCCACTAGCAGTTTGACACCATATTTGACCTTGAGCTGAGTGCTCTGCACTAATCCACTTGTAATTATCTGGCATAGGATTCCACTGAAATTCACTTTTTCTGTTCCTTGCCTCTAAAGATCATTCATACAGGTGTCAATAGCTAGTCACTGACTGGGGGGTGGGGGTGGTTAAATCCAAGAGCAAAGACCAACTTAAAAGTTCCTTGACATGAATTTAATTCTCACACTCACAAAAATGAAGAGGTAGAAATCTTTTTCAAGTGGGCCAAAGACTCAGGTTCTTGGTTCTTAGTATCTACCAGGGTTTATAACTCCTGCAAGTCTGAGGGGAAGTCAAATTGACGTTTTTACCACGAGCTAACTACTGGTGCTAAGGGTAGAGTAAAACGACTCATGATGAAGAAAAAATGGGCAGATGTCTACAGATGCTATGAATTTCCACATTTCTTGAGGAAACTAGTATACTTAAAGAGCCAACTTAAATCTTGGACAAGCCTTGTATAAAGGATGACTTTGAGCATCTGTCCACATGCCACCCCACTAAAACAAAACCTAACAGTCAATCCTGTTGACAAATCATTGTAGTCACTTCTTGAATACCACAACTCAAAGGAATTGACTGAAACTAGATCAAAAACGTAAACTTAGACTTTCTTGTATATCATAACTCTTAACACCAACCTAGGAAGCCAATACTGACTTATCGAGAGTTCATGAAAATAAACCTTAAGCTTGTTTCTGACCTATGATGCTGTATTGACTAGGATGTCTTAGCACATGATTGGGTTGAGATACTGAAGCTTATCAACGTTCATCTTCTCCCTTTACCACCATGCTGCATTCTGCCTAGTTTTACTGGTCTGGGTGGCATATCTATTGGGAGAAACCTAACACTAGCTCACAGGATTGAGCCCCTGATAAGACTTTATTCTACTGTAGTTGCTGTTGGTCCTACATGGACCCAACAAGATCCCATGTGCTGCAGATTCATCCCCACTGCACAACACCCACCTTCGCTTCTCAAAACAGCAGTTACTCGTGCCAATAAGCTAGCTGCTTCCTTCATCTGCTGGTCCACCATCACAAGTCGGATTAGGTAGACTCCTCATTGTGCCCTGACAGGGGCATTCCTCTTCCCAGGGGCCAAATCCAACAGAACTTAAGCTCATGGCGGGAAGAGCGCAAATCTGAGTGCCTTCAGAATGATAAAGGGGAGATACTTAGTCATCCCTCCCAGACTAGCATGGTCATGCTACTGTGTAAGACAAACAGTAATAACCACTGGCCTTAGTATACACCTCAGACTGATCATGTCCCAGTGTCATGTACAAGTTAGGTTTGCCTCTTCAGGAGGCTTGACATCAAGTTGACTTCTGGTAATCGGGACCTACAGCTTCCTCAATCAGGTCTCTTAAAATCCCCAGTTCTGTGAATAGGCCATCTGAGATAATGTCAGACTACTTATGCCACTTCAGTAAGCTTGATGGGCTTTCTTGGTAGTGATGTTGGCCAAAACACTAAGTGCAGGCAAAGCAAGCTCATGCTCTGAATCCACTTCTAATAAGGGGATAGTCCCTTATCCTGGGGGTGGGGGGAAACGATTCAACTAGTACTTCACTTGCCTAAGTGGCTGGCCAACTGTCTTCAGGAATGGCTTTCTGTAAATCGGTGGGAAAAGCCTGAACTAAGACTTAACTATTCAGCAGTAGCAATTCAGGTCTTCGTGAGTCAGGTCCATGTATGACCTCCATTTCTGCCCAAACAAATACTTCAGGGGTCTCTGAAGAAGCACTAGGGTAGTGAAAGAGGCTAGCTGACACCAGATGGGCAGGTTGATGTGCTCGTGTTTCTGAGTAACTTGAACACTACTGTATCAGATGATTCTGGCATTTTGTACAGATGCAATTACAGTCTTGTCCTTCCAACCTCACTTCATTCCTTGCACCTGACCAGACAACAAAGCCATCTGCCTAGAAGTGACCCAAGGACAGATTTCTCCCAATAATAAACTACTCTGAAGTTCTGATGCCTAGGGGGATTTCTCCTTAACACTAACCTTCAGATTTGCTCCCTAACGGGACTGTAACAAAAGCACCTTCACCAAGCTGATTCCTGAACTAGATCCACTTTCCCACTCTGTTCACTTGCCTAGAAATCTGGTCTCCAGGGGAGCAGCTAAGAAGGGCGGTGGGGAGGTAAGCAATGTGTGACTGGGACCATTTCTGAAACTTGCGTTCCCAAGACTGCCTCACATCTAATCCTGAATATCCATTTTTCAGTGATTCTACATGCCCACCTAACACAGAGTGTCCATACCTGCCTTATGATGGCCAGCTCTAGTTACAACCACATGCTGCCCCAAAGTGAAGCCCTGAGTCTCTAAAGCAATGTTGAGAGGGTGGATAGTTCTCACCTGCAAATAGCATGACTTCATTTCAGAAGCTTCAGGGCTCTCATATTGTGACTTTTCAATCACTTCAGGTTGCCGCCTGTTAGGCCAGGGGTGACTCTGGCATCACTGAATTGTCTGGAGTTATGGACAAGACGGAATGAGAGGCACCCTAGACAGATTCTTACAACACTAAGCTTGATAAGTGGTAGAACAATGTTCCCAAGGATGTTATGTTCTGCCTGCATGTAAATACTCAACAAATATTCTACCTTCTTGATGGGGTGGAATGCAATATTTTGCACTCTGGATTTCCTGAATGTATCACATGACTAACCTTAAAATCCTTGCAAATGAACTTGCCAGGTGGTGAGGAAGCCCCTATACATGTGGATGCCCTTATGGGACATGCACAGCTTACCACTCATCTTCAGAACCTTCTAACATGGCATTGCCAATAAGGACTAGAATGGTTATCCTGTGGCGTTGAGGTGTTCAAGACCCCTGTAGCTCACAGGGAAGGAGCAGGAACATTAACATGCAAGTCTGAAGTTGCACTTTCCCATGGGAATGTGAACTCTTAATTCTGTATCAGAATTGGAAAAAACTTTCCAGACTTACAGTACAGAGTGTGTAACATAGTGCTATTAAACAGCAAAGTGGCCGTCAGGATATCATGGAAAACTGTCATCTGGATCAGTATCTGTAATACATGTTTGACAAGAACATCGATGTGACAAACCATGCAATGCTAGAGGTTCCCATCTTAAGTCTCTGTCGCCAGGATTCAACAATGCTTAGCACAACTATGCTAGGAAGTATGAAGTCGGAGTCCCTGAAATTGCCCTTCTCTGCACCTTAAACTCGAGCAAAGAAAAGTTCTGCCGGATTTGGGACTACCCTTTCTAAAAGGGCTAGAATGAGGGGAGCTGAGTTGCCTCAGAGGTTGAGGGGGAAAAACTAGTGGGGTCTCGGGATACATTCCCCATGTAGACTGCCTTGAGCTTAACTCTTCAGGCTCCTCTCCTGGGGAACTGATGTCACTTTGACTCTCCGGGGGAGTTCTAGCTTTAAATCGGTAGCCTGTTATGGACTCGCTGGTACACAATTCAGTAAACAGCCACAGAACTTTGGAAGAATGCAGGGAATACACTGTATACTTGAAGCATTCCAGAGTTGGCTGTCAGCAGGACCATATTGCTTCAAGCAATGAACTCTGGGTCTGATTACAGGTTTAAGACCTGGAGATCGGGAAGGATTAATCTCGCTGCTGTGGTTGTCACTGTCCCTCAGCTCTTGAATTCCCCCCACCACAACCTGCAAGTTAATCCCATTAGCTGCCCATATTTCTCATCCCCAGGAGCATGATGGTACAGTAGCCATAGAGCGCTCCAGTCCAAACACTGGTTACACGAGACTTGCTGCCTGTCATGACTGCATTCACCTAGCCTCTATAGGTTAAGGGTCAACTCTGGTCTTAATCATCCCCATACACTAAGAAGTCCTGCCACATGGCAGTATCTCCTTTATATTCCTGGCCTACAGAGGACAGTCCCATGCCCAACTTCTAAATTACTGTTCTCCAGTGAATTCTTTATTGTCTTAATTTATGGGAATAGTGAAGCTGGTCTCCAAGAACTTGCCCATCTGTGGACTTGCACCCTGCTGAGTATTTGAACCTTAGAACTACAACCTGACACAATTCCAGTTATGCCTACTTAACTTGCTAAAGGAGACCATGTTTGAGCTTCAGGGGAAAGCCCCAGCAGTGATAAGGCCTTCATAATTTACTGATACTAAAGTGCCATCTCATCACTTTGCATTTTCCAGCCTTCTATTCGGGCTACCCCCTCCCGACTTCCAAGAAGTACTCACCGGCTCCTCGTGGTATCTGTCAGGCTATGCAAATCTTATTGTAAGCTATCTTCTCCTGAAGTGGGCATTGCGTTTCTCCTGTCCATGCTGGAAGCTAACTCTAGTTACTCGCCTCAGCGTGATGCAGAGGAAAGATCCTGATCTGGACATCAGGGGAAGGATTAGTTTCATTGCTGTGGTTTTCCCTGGAAGTCTAGGGGAAGTCTCACCCTCTTGGATGTTGTCTACTTCAAATGACATGATGGGCAGCGGCTCTCACAGGAAGCCAGAGCCTAATTGGGCCATCCTGGATGCCTCAAGGGAATGAGTCAATATTAAACCTCTCTACCTGAGAGAACTCTGACCCATATACCAGAGCTCGAATCCTTCCTGAAAGAATCCTGCCCATACTGTGCCTTTGCCTCTAAAAGCTCTGCTGTTCTTTAGCCCACCAGCTTTGAGACTTGATGGTCTTCAAAGCTGTCATGGAGGCTTTCTGGTGAACACGGCATGTCCCCAGTCTACAGACATGGAGTCTGTCATTCCAACTCTGAAGCAATTGGTATCTGCCAACTCCACCAAACTTAGGACTTCCATCATACTGACTACTCGAGTGACGGGACTATTGCAGAGCCCAGAGCCCAAACATCTGCCCTTCAGCCTGTGCCCTGCTCAAATGCACCAGACGTGGGTCTTAATGGTTGTGATGCTGCAGCAAACTTGGTCATCAACTTTCTACTTACCACCACCACCACCACTGGAATGTTCTTGGCTACTAAACTGCCTTAGTTCTACATTAATATCCTTAAACTGCTTCTAAGACCCTATACAAGAACCATTTGGCTCATCTTCCTTAAGTAGAGTTCAAGATGCCACTACTGTTACATGTGGCGGTCTGAGAGCAGGAGTGAGGTTGGTAGGAACATAAAGGAAAAAGCATTATGGAGGCTTCCCCAATTGGCAAAGGGAGCTTGATTCTGCTGAAACCTCGTAGCCATGAGAGCCTGGCAGCATTGCCTGCTGGGAAGTCGGAAGTGGGGCATTCACCTAATGTATTTTGGTATACATCGGTAAATCACTGCTCCTCCCAAGTACTGCCTGAGAGGTATTTCCCTGGGAATCTAGGGAAAGTTTCACCTCAACTGTTCTAGTTTTTATAGAAGCTGATGTTGATACAGAACTGAAACTCTGAGCCAATGGTGAGAACAGATACTAGAATCATCTGCTACAACTTCTTGCTAAACATCTGAATTTAAGTTGGACCACTTCCAAGTCATACCCTAATCTTGCATGATCTTCGCAAGGGAAGCACTGAATGTTCTTGACCAGGAACAATATGCAATCTTGTACTGGGCTGAGTGGGATGTGCGGTGAGGGATCTGGGAATTCCTTTCAGCCACGAGGCAGTGTGGGTGCCGGAACTCAACCAACCCTGCTGCTGTAGAATACACGTGCATCACATGTACACTTGTTACTGCCCTGACTAGGACCTCTAAGGTGGATAGAAGTGTTGAGATAGCTGCCCTATTCCAGTCCTATAGGGAAAGTGGCTAGCGTTTCATAACCAAGTGGTATTGAAAGCTTTTTAAGGACAGGGGATTTGTCCTACTGACTTCAAATAATGTGAATGGATGTTAAACTTCATGCTCTTCCTACATTGATTTCTCTTGTTAATGGACTGTTGACATAATGTTGACCTAACCCAGCATTCTTGAAACAAACTCTACACTGTCATATCTTCACCTTTGACTTATTTGCTAGAAGCTTAATGATTCTCGTTATAATACTTGAACTGTAAACAAACGTCTCAAGTCTAATTTTGTTTTCTCCTGCTACTGATCAGCGTTATTCCTGACTTGCAACACTGTACAAGAACACTTCAGTCTCTCCTACAAAAAATCCTACAAACTTAGGAAGTAATAGTCTAGGTTCTCCAAGATGCCAAGGCTGGAATAAACATGCAACGATCTAGGGAAAACACCTGTGTAAACGATGGGACAGTCCAGAGTCCCAGAGCACTGTCAGACTACAATGCAGCTCTTGGGTAAAGAAAGTTGAGTGGAAGCATCCTAGCTACAATACTGGTCTAAAGAAGTCATCAAGACAAAGACGCTGGTGTCCCCCAGGGACAGATCTGCATTGGTATTGGTCAGATTTTTCATCACGGTGACCAAAATAACTTGAAGCTCACTTCAGGTCTGTCCACGGCTGGCTGACTCCACTACTCAGAGCCCAAGGTGAGGCAGGATATTATGGTCAGTGTGGTCAAGGAAGGACGTCCTTGGCATCCAGGAAGTGCAGAGAAAGAGGTTGAAGGGAAGACTAAACCCTCCTGGGGCACTTTAGTCCTTGGCCAGCACAGATGGTATGAAGGTTTGGCTACGTGGGAAAATCCTAAGGGAGTTTAAACTAAAGACAGACTCCAATTACCTTTATACCAGCTCCAGGACGGCTCCTCGATTTCCCCCAGCCTCAAGCTACCCATTAAAGTAGCGAGGTTTACTGAAGAGGCGAGGGCGAGCATGCTAGGCGAAGGTTCTTATTGGGGAACAAAGAATTCTGGGGAAAACATCACCCAATGAAGGTTAAGGGGGGGCAGTGTTCCAAGGTCAGGTGAGACGATTGGGTCTTCGAGGGCTGTGGTCAGGCATGCCGCCACACAGACAAGCCCTTGGACCCAAGAAGGGTGTGGACACAAAAGTGTCCAAGCGCCTCACCCAGCCGGGGAGGTAACTCAATCACGTGCAAGAATGGCCTCCCACAGGGCACATCCCTGATGATCCAATTCCCCTAGCAATACCTTGCCTAACTAATAGTTGGAATGTACTCAGTGATAACTATTAAGATGAACTAACTAGTTTACATCTCTCAACCCAATCATCTTATCTCTGAACACGACTGTACTAATACAGGAACTTGGGGAGGAATACATCATAACCAAGCCATAAACAGTACTGTTGGGACCAGTTAATGGCTAGGAGCAACCATAACAAACACGGCCTCAGTACAAAGCAGTGATGCATTTTTGGACTACAGCAGCAAGGGGCCATGCTCAAATCTCCTTATGATAGAGATGCATTCCCATACTTGTCAGACTCCACCCTGCTATAGCATATGTCCCTGTCAGAGCTCGAGTTGAAAGGCAAACCTTAACTGAGTGGTACACGAATCCTACAGACCCCCTTGTCCAGCTCTCCACTGCTGAGTTGGAGCAGATGCCAGTAACTGAGCACAGCACATTCTCTAGCCTCAACTTCTAGTTGCTGCAGAGCCCTGGGATGTCAGATCTTCGGGGCTCTAGGTAGAGAAACCCTGACCAGGAATTAGGTAGCTTGTGCCAATGCAGCAGCAAGGCGGGGGGAGCAGTGGTTGGTTGTGGTCTGCGATGTTCTGGGAGGCTTTAGCACCGAGTAGGCAGGCCTGGGAGAACTTGGCATTGATGGGAAGGCCAGTCTGTGGGACCTGTCTGTCCCTGACACTGGTGGTCATCTGCTATAGTTACTCCAGCATAAAGTAGATTGGCTTTAAGAGCCAACAACTTGCTGGCTGGAGAGCATGAACTATACACAGCCTGTGTCCTCAGCTGAGATGACGGGTCTGATTCATGTGGATCCAGCTGGCCAAACCCTACATGGCTACATGCAGCCCTCACATGCCTCAACTGGCTGCTCTTGTTTCATTTAGCATGGCTTTAGAACAGCTTTCCTGACACCAATCTGATCCTGTGGTGTTGCTGGCATAGACTACGTAAGTCCTGCCAGCTGTGCTTACTGCTATTGGACTTTAACACTACAAAGTACTTGCTACGATTCTCTACCAGGAGTTTGCGTCACTTGTAGACTCCTACCTCAAAACGTAAACAGAACCCTAACTGGTTCTTACTTGCAACTAAGACTGGACTTATCACACTTCACGTTTGGTCCACCCTTACATATAACGACGTGTTAAAGGAGTGCGGATATTGAAGCACATAAGAATGAACTCATGAGCAGCACGGTCACTAAGTGTCGTCTGACTTAGGTGAGTACTTCTCGTTTGAGAAGTACTTAAAACACTTTGTGCACCCCTGGACTTGCGATGCAATTCACTATGGGTGGTGGTAACTCTCCCAGACCCTGCAGAACTTAATTTTTGTAGCTGAGACTAATGAATGCTAGGTTCTGCTTTGTGTCCTGGAGTAAGCTGCATCTCCAAGGTAGACTCGAGGCAGGGACATTCTCATCTAGTCCTTAGTGGAAAGGATGCTGTCCCAATTGCAATTCTTCCTCCAAGTTGTACTCACTAGGTCCTAGGACTTAGCTTTTGTTAGATGTCATGGTTGGAGTTCCCTAGGTACTCACATCACTTAACAGTGATAAGGGCAAAACTTACGTCAACCACTTACACTGGAAATGTGTAGATGATTACACTAGTGTCTAGTTACAACGAATGACTTTGTCAGTGACTCCCCCCAAGGCAGGTCAAGCTTGGACAAATCCAGGATCTTGGGATGATCATGGTGAGCTGCTTCCTTCAAGTGAACTGTTTCCAGGTCACGAACTGAAGTCCTGCCTGATTCATACCAGGCCAAACCTGATATCTTCGAGGTATTTCTTGTCCTAGTTACCTGGGGTGAGAGGCTACCAGCCCAGCCTAGAAGTATTCAAGTCTTTGGGAATCCAGAAATACCCTAAACCAATCCTGGTGCTTAGGTCCTACAGAATAGCCGTGAACTTGGTACTCTGGACTACATCTAGGCATACGAAAACTTCCTACATCCTCCTACAGCAGGAGGCAAAATCTCTTCCTGTCCCACATACTATAAATCTTAACTGCTTTCCTCCCCTCCCCCCAAAAAAACCCAACTTAAGTCCCAACTAAACGCAAATAGCAGTTGAAGTTAACTCGGTCTGAGTTGATACTGATGAAATTCAAGTCGGAGGTCTTCTTGGCTCCAAGCCAAAGCAGTTTGAGTGGCACAGCCATGGATGTTACTCGGCGGGGCCATATTTTGGGTGCACTAGTGTTGAACACTGAAGCAACTGAACATTTCCACTTATAATTGAGGGTAAAAACAGGCTTTGGAGTTAAGTCATCTTGCCTATAATCCATGTCAGTTATCAAGATTGTCGGGATGTTCTAATAGCAATGTTCTAACTTAAGTCTTGAAGTTAGGCACGTGTCCAGTTTCCAGAGGACTTAATAAATGAGAACTGAAAGGCACTATACAACCCAAACCACACGACAATTTTGGTATCTATTATACACCAACTCTTAATTTTCGGGGCCTATGGGGAGCAGGAGGCAGCTATTGGGGGATCAAACTGGCTTAACCAGGTACTAGTCTGTCTTGGTTTGCGGGGCACAGGAAAAACTAGAGACCACAAGGGAAGGTGCTAGAATACCTGACTGGAATCTGCATCTAGAGGTCTTAGAAGTAAAACTTAACTCAGTCTTGGCATGCCCGCCTCCTGTCTACAGCTTGGAAGTTGCCTTTCGAGTAATCCAAGAAGCAGTGACATGGGAGATACACTGTTTTCATAGCTATGGTTTTGCTGGGTTCAGATCAAGAAAGAAAATCTGAGCTTCCTTGAGTTCGGTGACAGACTTACAGGATTCTGGTAAATGATACCTTATGACTTCAGAGGTTGGCTTCCCTGCACAAAAAACTCAATGGATCAAGGACCTCAGCCCAGAAACTGTCAACTCCTAGAAAACATAGGCTTGGAATGCCAGCTTTTGGGCACAGGCAATGACTATCTAGGATCCCTAATGCTCAGGAAATAGCAAATGGGACAGCATCAAATTAAACTTCCACACAACAAAGGAAACAACTAGGAATGTGAACAGGACCCACATAATGGGGTTCTTTGCTAGCTAACCTTCTGATGAAAATACGTAGAATAGAGCTCAAACATGACACCACAAAATCAAACCCAACTAATGGGGGGAAATGAACAGGCTTTTGACTAAAGCAAAGCATGGTGGTGCACACCTGTAATCCCAGTCTCGGGAGGCAGAGGCAGGAAGATTTCATGAATGTTCAAAGCCAACCTCAGTAACTTCGAGGCCCTAAGAAACAGACTGTCTCAAACAAAAAACCCTGAAGATTTGACTCAGTGACTAAATGCCCCTGGGTTTAATCCCTAGTACCACAGAGTGGTGGTGGGGTGGGGGTGGGGTAGAAAGGCCAACAAATGTTCACTAGCAATTAAGTGGTCTTGATTTGCATTTCCTTCATCTCATACCTTTTACCAGTGAGAATGACAGCTCTCAAGAAATGCTGGAGAGGATGTGGAGGAAAAGGAACACTTTTTTCCACTGCCAGTGGAACTGTAAACTAGTACAACTGCTATAGAAATAAGTATGGAAGTTCATCAAAAGACTAAGCATGGTATATAATGAGACATGATAAATTATAATGGTGTATTAAGAACTGTAATGCAAAAACAAAAATTAAGCATGAACAATCATGACCCAGCTACTCCTTGGTATTTATCCAAAGAATTCACCACAACTGCAGTGATACATGCATAGCCATGTAGTAGCAGCATAATTTGCAATAGCCAAACTATGAAACCAGCCTAGGTATCCATCAACAGAGGAATGAACAAACATGGCATATGCAAGCTTTTTTCAAAAGAAATTATGGCATTTGCAGGGAAAACGGAACTAAAGACCCTCATGTTCAGTGAAAAGTCAAAATTGGAAGTTCAAGTTGGATGTGGTTTCTTTTCCTCAAGCAAAAGCTAGAGGGGGCCTGGTAGTAAGAAGGTAGAAATGGATCACCAAAAAAAGTGAAATCGGAGAAAAGGGACCAAGGGGTGTGAGGCAGGGAGGGGGTGGAAACACTGGGGAGTGATATTGGCCCACTTCTATTACATCATATTCATGTTCAATATAAACAACAATATACCAAAACACAGGAAGCAAAAATTCAGAGGTTAAATTATTTTGAGGATCTGCTTTTGTATTACTGGCTTTACACTCTTGGGCCTCACCAATCAAGACAAAATGATTTCCAACGGTACCCACATAAAATCAAACTCGTCTTCTAGTACTTGAAACATTCAAAATGAACATTTACACTCTATCTGTCCCCAGCCTTGATAATCTGTTTCTAACCATCTTTGCCAAAATACACACTTCAAGAGTGGAAGAACTTCTAGCATAGTACCAAATGCTAACTTCAAATATTTGAACAGCAATCCTACATTGGGTACTACCCAAGTACTAGGTATATACTAAATGTCTGAACCTTCTGGAATCAGAAGTATAAGAAACTTGTGTTTTGGAAAAACTGAGTACCAAAACAAAAAAACCAGTGAAAGCATTCAAACTGCAAATGTAATGTGGCATCTGTTAAAATGGGATGTGCAAGTGATATCGGGTCGCAGCATAACGTCAACTCTCCTCTATACAGGGGCTTCCTCCAAGAGAAAGCTGGGCCTAAGGACCTCTTCCATTTTCCTGGAGACGTACAGATCGGGAGAGGATTGCCTCATTGAAAATGTTTTATAGTAGCTCCCAAAGTCATTGCAGCTAGAGGCAGGTGACCATAGTTGCCACTGGTATGGGGTTCTCCAAGGGAGATTTGGATATATCCAACCACATCTTATACCACGTGGATCTGGCTCTGCATCTGTGTTCAAGGATTGTTCTAGAATTCCAGTAGATCCGTTAGATGGGAAAGCTGAGACACTAGATAATTACCCTAGCCTACAATTCTGAAGGCCACAACTGCTTACCTCTTCACTTCTTGGTGAATTCTGGTTTCTCTATCATAATTTATTGGTCTACATTTTCTTCATTGACTGAAAATCCTTATTCTTGAAGTGATTGGCACTTTGACTAATGGGTAATGGATTACCACAGAGGCACCCAAATACAGAAATCGCATGGCTTACTTTTCCCCTGTTCCTGTTGTCTGACCAAGGTTCTACCATCTCCTAAGCTGTCTACTTTAACCTTCTGGCCCATAGACACCGGGATTCTAAGTTCTGGCAATGTGGATGATTTGTTTAATTGAACTCTGTATCCCTTGACAAAAGTACATTCCTAATGGGAACCCAGGCCTCTGGCATTTCAGGTTACAGACTTGTAGAGATGTGAAATCCCCAGTAAGTCCCTGCAAGTAAAATCATATGGGACAACTTCAGTTCACACTCGGAAACCCAGGTCCCCAAGATGCTCCTATTGAGCACAAAGCCATACACAGGCCTAACTTGCTATCTCACATTTGAGATACTTTTCCATTCTTGGAGTTATCCCTCTAGTCTGCCTCAGCAACTATTAACCCAATACTTCTATTGGGTCTTCATGGGTTCTTTAAATGCCTTGCCTATGTATAGGCCCTGTGGGTGGGTGCTGTATTGTATGGGATTCTATGACTGTAGATGAGTCTTCAGGCCCCTAGAGACAAAGACGGAGGATGTGAGCAGGGTAGTAAAATATCTATCCATATTAAGTCACTTCTGGCCCTTCTGCTATGGAATGAGCCTATAGGAGTTAGGTTTTTAAGGAGGCCCAACAGTTACCTGGTATAAAGTTCATGTTGTATCAGACTGCAAGTCTCTTGCTGGCAGATGAAATTCACAGGTGGTAGAATCTGTTATCCTTGCCATATGGGAACCCAAGCTTCTTGCATACTGACCATCTCTGCTAACATGCCTAAATATATCTGACCATCACAGCAGTTATTGGATGACCAGTGATGGGGCCGACACCAACTAGGCAAGCTTGCTATTTGGTTGAATGCAGTCCAGTCAGCACAAATACAGGACAGGAGTCCTGGCCCTTGGTGCCTGCTCTCGAATGTTCTTCCACAGCATCGGCCAGACTTCTTGCCTCTGGTCTTCTAGCTCTCCACTATGCCTCCAGTTAGCCAGGTATGACTGCCTGGAAGTCTGCATATAATCCTACTTCAAGGCACTGTTCCTTCCACAGTGCTACCCAAATTCCCCTCTGCCACTGCCTCACAAAGCTATCCTGAGTGTCCATTAGAAAGCTGCCCCTAGTGGAGTAAAGGGTGGGGGGAATAAGTGAAGGGAGTACAGTGGAATAGATCAGTTCTCCCCCATGAAAACGGTGAATCTCACCATGTACATAAGAATGGGACTCGAGCTGGAACAAGAGCATTCCATGCTTGTATAATTATCGATGGATTCTCTTACAACTAGAACCAATGAAACTGCATACCCTGGGCCAGCTCATCTGTAAGTGAAACTTATACTTTTAGCTGATCATGTTGGGCTGATCATGTTGGGCCTCCACCTAACCATAGGTGCATCATCAAGGAGGCAACAGCCAATGTGCTATGAACCTTCTGCCATCTACGACAGGGGTTTGATGGACCAGACTCTCAGATGAAAACAGCACAAACTTGATCTAGTGGGTCTAGCGTTCCTAAGAAGCCCCTAGACAGTGAGTTTGCATTATTCTCTGGGGACTCGTGCCTGGGCTGAAAGTATCCTTAGTGTTCCTAAAATCTTACTGTCTGGACAAGAATCCTCAAAACCCAGGCCTACAGATGGTCCTTGGGCTCCTGTTTTTCTATCTAGTTCTTTAAGCTTCCCTGACTAGAATTACTTCATTCTGGACACAGATAAAGGATTGAATTCCATATCGGTCCTGTATCCTGGAAATGATGATTCCATGGGCGAATCTGCTTCCTGGGGCAGAAACTTTTGCAGTATCCTTCGTACGAAGGATGTTCGGCTCCTAATAAAGGTGGCTCATTTGTACAGGCTGAAGGCTCAGGGCTACAAAACGAGCTACAACCCTTGGGACTACATACCCAGATACTTGTATCCCATGTCTTACAACGTCCAGGTTTTTCCAACCAAGGTTGACGCCCAGAGCAAATCTACCTTGAAGAGCATTCAACCACCTCTTCAGCCTGGCGACTATCATACCTGACTTTGCTCTCAGCTGTATCTGGTCTCCTATTGCAGGAGATAAGGGACTCTTGAAAGTTAGCTGCCAGAGATCCTCTGGCTCCAATAGCCTTGACAGTTAAAAGTCCCCTCTGCAGTAGGACATAATTGCATTAACCAACTGCATTTCTTCTGGCCTTAAAGACATGAACCACTGTACTGACACAGGGGTTCTCGACAGGAACATTCTCTATCACTACTGGTGAGTTTGCTTTGCCACTTTGTCTCAGGAACTACTCATATCTATTAATGAGAACTAGATCCTCCCTAGCCATCAGGAGTGAGGTAACTCAGTCCTTCAACCCCCTTTGCACTTGATCTCAAATCGGTTGTCACCAGCTGTGTTGATCCTTTGGAAGATAGACTGTTGGGAGAAAACAGTTGAAGGAGCAGGAATGGGTAAGGAAAGCCTTCAGACCATGATGCTCATCTGACCTGTGAAAGACTGTACAGGAACAGACTTGAACAGTAGTGCCTCTGGGTAATCCCACAGCAGACTCTAGCATAAAGAACAGAGGCCCTCAGAAACTTCCACTACGCCCATCATACCCATCAGAGTACCCCCAATTACAGGAAGAGTAACCTGTGCCCAAATGCTGGGAAGGACCCTGGAGGTGCTTATGATCTATCGGCTAATATGCTCATTGAGACTAAATAGTGAGCTCTTCAAAGAATCAATCCAGAATCTCTGCTTGAATATTGATCCAAAGGAGATCCATAGGAGTAGTGTGCTGTCTTCCAATAGAAGTATGGAGGCATTTGATTAGTGACAAGTTCTTATAGAATCGGATGACTTGGCAGGAATTCATCATAAACTGACAAAATTTCTTCATGACATTTACAGTGCCTCCATCTTCAGAGGCTTCAGATGTGTCCTTGCAGAGACTGAGATGTCATAATAAATTTTGAGGCAGAAGCCCCATGATGTTTTGAAGGACTGAGACTACGACTTAGTAGTGAGATGGGCAGTAGTGAGATGGGCAGAAGCTATATTGTGCAGATCTTTGAGACCCGTAGTAAGGAAAGCTGGATTTTTACAGCTAATGGGAAGTCACTAGGAAACAGTGGAGCAATGGACAAAATTCTTAGAAGCACTATGCCTTCACTACTATTCCCTATAACCTGGTCACACAGCAGCTAACATGTAACTGGGGTCAAGATCAGACACTGGACAGTAATACAGGCTTGGAATATTTGAAGCCTTGGCAAAAACATTGAGAGGCCCTGTTCCTTTTTTAGATACAGGGAATTAAGGGTAAGGAAAAAATCTAAAATCTTTGGTTCGACCTATTCCGCTACCCCAGCAAAATGATGAGGGAAAACTAAAGCTTTAGGGAAAGTTTTAGTACTTCACATATCCCCATGCATGCACTAGATCATGTTGACATCATGTAGATGAGGCGGGAACCCAGGAAGGTGGTCGGAGTACGTACTTTGGGGGTCATGTTTGAAATATGCAACGTAGGGGGGCTGTCTAGAAGCTGAAGATGACCTCCAAATATCAAGGGGATATGGATTAGCTGCTGGGTCCAATAGTAGGGTGGATTAAAAATGTTCACAAGAGCATCTCCAAATGCCCGTCTCCAGAATCACTAACTTCCCTGTGCTCTATTGTGTGAGCAAATACAGGGTAGAGTTGGCTCTGCCAGCAGTGAGGTCAGTGGATAAGAATGCATGATACTGACAGTCGGAACAAGGGACAACGTATTGTCTGACTTCCTGGAGGGACAACTGAAAGAGATGGTGGTTATTCATGCCTTAAACGTCTGGAACGTGACTTCCCCAGAGGCCTGTCTGAAACCTGGAATTCTGGAGCATAGTCTAAGAATCAACTTAGTACACCTACACTAAGAATTGTCCCTCATACTAGAAATTAAATTGGTCTTGGGCAAACTCGAAGTTCTGTGAAAAAGCTATTGTATTTCCTTTGAGGATGTGCAGAACTTTGCAAGCTGGCTCTGACCTTCAGTGCCTTTGTGCTAAGTGACCCTTGGTCAGGGAATAAACTCTTGTTACTGGATACATCTGTCTCTAAACATATTACTTGGTAAATGAGCCATCGTAGCATCATAAATGCTAATATGCCTTTAAATATCCTGTGTCCTAAACACTAACCCTTGCCAATTGAAAGATGGCAACTTAACAGCTTATTCTTGATTAGTAAAATGGTTCAGGTCCACTCGGGAAACCAGAGCCCAAGCTATATAATTCAATAGAGGGAATTTAATGTGGGCAAAAATCTACAATGATCTTGAGCTAGAAGACAATTGAGAAATAGAGAGGAATAGACCAACAGCAAAAGCCACTTCAGCTATCCAAATCGTGAGACAAAGGGCAGAAGTGTCTTTATAGCCTGAGCAGAGGGCTAGAGACATCCAAGGAGTGCCTGAGGGGACATGGGGAGGGGGGCTGTCTCAAATTGTAAGGGAAGTAGCCCATGGCAAGTCCTACTTGGAGATGCTAATAGTGTCGTGATCTCTCCCTGCCCTCCAGTTCCCATCAGGGCTCCTAACTGGCCAAATCCAGCTGGAAACCAGATGGTAAGAGCCTCAGAAATGGAGTCTGCCCCTCTTCCCTGTCGATCCCTAAGACGCAGGGATCATCTGGGCTGTGCTAGATTGAAAACGGGTAGCCCAGCAGCCTAGTGACTTAAATAGACACTAGACATCCCAGATAACAGAACGTTTATCAAATGAGCATACTCAACCTCTGGGGTTCCTCTAGTTTTTCTAACTAATGAAAAATGCATTTAACATTCTGGTACCTGGAAAAACCACAGGAATACTTCTCAGGAGTGGGAACTGGTTTTAAGCAGGATTGTAACACTAAACACCATAATAGATATCTAAACTTGATCCAATTTGCAGTATCGGATCCAAGAGCACAAGCCTGATATCCAACTCTCACATAATCCAGTAGCCTATGACGTTGGTACAAAATTCTCGGGTAATTCTAGCACCTCCTAGATGAAAGAACCACAAGTCTGAGGTTTGTGTAACTATCACCTGAATGAGACCAAGCATTAAATACTTACCTCCTCCCCCCTTCAGCCAGGGACTTACTGCCTTGATAACACCAGCACTGACTACTGCCTCCCTTATCCATTAATCCTGGAGGAAACATGGAAGCAAACATGGAACCCAGGAAGAACTGAAGAGGGCCTGGTTCTGGTGGGGGATGGGTATAGAGGAGAGGACTGGGTGAGTTGAAGTCCAGCAGAAAGGTACTCGGACTGCAGTACTTCTCTGAAGAGAGCACCAACCAGCCTAATAGGCAGTTGTTTCAGAGGTCCCCAACAAGTCTTACATGGGGTACAATGGGCAGCACAGGGCAATAAAGCCCAATCATTGACCAGGAGATACCCGGAGGAAGTATATCCTCAACTGGACCGCTGTGGCCAATCCTAAAGGTGCTGAGGCTGGAGGCAGACGATAATCCATGAGCATACATCCAGATGAAGACTAGAAGAGCATCTCCATGGTTGTCCAAACAAAGGACTCTTGGGAGAGGAACTAAAAGTCGCACTGGGACAACAGGCACAACCTAGCATTGTCTGGACAAGTTGCAACATATGGTCCCCCTAGTGCAATGTCTGACCTGGAACGGGGGGCAGGAAAAGCCATGAAGATGTCATGGGGTTGGGGGGCTGGGGGTTCAGTTCCACTCTTCAGCATTCTTTGAGATAACCGATGTCAAACGAACATCAATTGCAACTGCCCTGCATGCTAACAGGATACTTGCTGTACTAAAGGTCAGTAAGGGAACTTGACGGCCAATGTGAGCAAGCAGAAGCTCATAAGCTTTCGGACACTCAAATCTGCTGCATCCTGTTCTGTTGGACTAGATTTTGGCCCAGGGAGCCTTCTTCCTCACTCTTCCAGGGAAACCAAGACCTAATGAGTTTCTCTTGTAGAAACTACAAGATCTCCAAGGGCTTTCTCCTTTGTGAATCTACTGAAGCTACTCTGAACTAAAATCTAGACCTTTACCCCAGTGTGGCATTACTAGATCTGAATCTGACATAATGAGAGACAAGTTGACAGAACAACTAGGAGCAAGACGATGGGTGGAGCTGAACAAATTGGGACAGAAACTAATGATTTGATTCACTATCTCCTATTGAACTCAAACAGTCAAAAGGAAACTGTAAAAACAAACTTCCTAGAATGATAAATGACCTTGCTTCAAAAGGGTTTTTAGTATATAAAGAACTCCACAACTGGAAGAAATAAATTTGTTAAGCTTTCCAAGGGATCATCTACAGAACAGTGCAATTTTTTGCATAGCACAAAGCACTAGATGAGACAACTTTAAAGAACTAGTCTTATAGAATTCTTCAAACAAGTAGAATATTACTATGAGCCATGTACCTAATAACTCAGATTCAGTAATCAAACATTTGTCCATTCTTTAACTTATCCCTGGGTGGTTTTGCCATTGATTTCTAGAAATTATTTAAAAATACGATGCTTCATATTTTTACTAGCAAATGCTGACGACAAAGACCTTAGCACTGTCACGTGCCTAACAATCAATCTCTTAATGTCTAATAGTTCAGACTTCACTACTTCAGAGGCCCTACAGCTGGCCTATCCAAACCAGGCTCCAATGCTTCCCCACTTCTGCACGTTCTTATTGACCTAATCCAAGTGCCCTAGAAAATAAACTGAGAAGCTTGAATTTTTACTTTGGGTACAATACTAGAATAACGAAGGAATGGAAGACGGGGAAGTACTCAAGTGTATGCATTACTCAAATGGTCCTTATCAGATGATAGCCGATTCCTGAGAGTGCCAATGGGCCAGGGAGAGCTTCCCAATGAATCCCTCCTTTTAGCATTTTCTGGTTAATGGTTCTTTCGGGAGAACTCATCCCACTCCTTACTGTTCAGCCTCTGACAGAAAGACACCCAAGTCCTACATGTATTGGGCTCGTTCTAAGCCCAGAAGCACTGAAAGGAGTCAAAAGCACCACATAAAGACACCCACCTCCAGCTATGCCCTGCTTGCCTGCCACTTAAACAGCGTAAGTTACAGGTTGGCATGTGTTCAGTTTCTGACCATCCCTTCTGAGTTAGAGGACCCCAAAAGAATCTGAGGGGGTACATAGGATGTGTCTGCTAGTACTTAGGCTTCTTAAGACCGTCTCTTCCCTACCTAGTGTCAGCTGATATTCTACTGGACAGCTGACCAGTTTCCCTAGCATGTCTTGTAGTCTAGATTTAACAAGTTATTTTAATGTCTGGTAAGAGCCTGCACTTACTATAAACTCGTAACAGGGCTACAGGCTGACTAGATCCAAGTTACCAAGAAAACCAAAGGCCATCTATACTTCTATTGCTTCACATCTGGAAGCTCTGGATCTGACGACTCCATTTACAGTGATGCTAAACTGAATAAGTGGGAGAACATCACACAAAACCACTCGCTTTTTCATCCTCTCATAAGTATTTCTAGCTCATGTGGCTGTAAAGAACCCAAGTTCTGCACTGCTCTCTGATCTCTATAAGGTTCCTTTAAAGGAACAGCAATAGCAAAGTCCTACTGTCCTAACTGGAGCTGTTCTGGGCTTACCTTACCGCTGAGCTCCAAATGTGAGCCCAAGCATGAAACCAGCTTCCTACTGACAGCTCCATACAGACGCTGCAGTCGCTGGAAAGGTGGTGGACCAGAGGTGACCTTTTCAAGGTCCTTCAGTCTGACTCAAACTCAGCTGGCCATCCAAGATATCTAACCACTTCCTGTTAAACAGAATGAGATGGTGGGGGGGGAGGATCTGGAGTGGGGGTGGCTACCTATATAAAGGGCATCTGAGACCGGAAGTAAAGATGCAAGGTGGAGTCCTGGAGCTCTTCAGTGTCTACCAGGGGTTCAAATTCTCACCTTGGCCATGTTTCCCAGGCCTTCCTGACAGGCATGAATGTCGCCCTGCAGGGATCTGTCCAGATGCTGAAACAAGTGTGATCTTGGTTGCTGGGTGTTTTAGACTCTGCATTGTTTTAACTGAAGCATACAACAACTTGGGAGTATTTGGGGCTCACTGTTTGAAAGGCTTCAGCCCATCAATGGCGAACTCCACTGCTCTAGGTCTACGGGGAAGCGGCACGTAGTGTGGGAAGGGCCCAGAGGAAAGCTGCTGCCTTGGGGCAGCAAAGAAGCGGAGATGAAGGAAGAAAATGACACCCACCTCCAGCTAAGCCCTGCCTGCCACTCAAACAGCATAAGTTACAGGTTGGCATATGTTCAGTTTCTGACCATTTCTCCGAGTTAGAGGACTCCAACAGTATCTGAGG
Organism: Marmota flaviventris; assembly: GCF_047511675.1. Classification (NCBI taxonomy): domain Eukaryota; kingdom Metazoa; phylum Chordata; class Mammalia; order Rodentia; family Sciuridae; genus Marmota; species Marmota flaviventris. The sequence goes on from NC_092503.1 coordinate 113,687,360, forward strand.
GGGTACAAAGGATACGTCTGCTAGAACTTAGGCTTCTTAAGACAGTCTCTTCCCTACCTAGTGCCAGCTGATATGCTAGGGAAACTGGTCAGCTGTCCAGTAGAATGCCTTGTAGTCTAGATTTGACAAGTTATTCAATGTCTTCGTTCCTTTCTCCTAAACTGACTGTAAATTGGTAACTCGGATCTAGTCAGCTTGTTACTGTTAGATGGAAAACCAAAGGCAAACCAAAGGCAATCTACACTCGTAGTGCTTCCAAATGTGAAGCAATAGATGTGGCTATTCCACTTATAATGGTACCAAACTTAATGAGTGGATCAGGAGAACGGGATACAAAACGTTTTCTTAATCCTTAAGTACTTCTAGTTCACGTGGTTTAAAAACCCCGGTTCTACACTCCTCTTTGACCTCTACAAGGTTCCTTTAAAGGAACAGCAATAGCAAAGTCCTACTGTCCTAACTGGAGCTGTTCCGGGCTTACCTTACAGCTGAGCTCCAAATGTGAGCCCAGGCAGGAGACCAGCTTCCTACTGACAGCTCCATACAGACGCTGCAGTCGCTGGAAAGGTGGTGGACCAGAGGTGACCTTTTCAAGGTCCTTCAGTCTGACTCGAACTCAGCTGGCCGTCCAAGATACCTAATCACTTCCTGTTAAACAGAATGAGGTGGTGGTGGGGGGGATCTGGAGTGGGGGCAGCTACCTATATAAAGGGCATCTGAGACCGGAAGTAAAGAATGCAAGGTGGAGTGCTGGAGCTCTTCAGTGTCTACCAGGGGTTCAAATTCTCACCTTGGCCATGTTTCCCAAGCCTTCCTGCCAGGCATGAATGTCACCCTGCAGGGATCTGTCCAGATGCTGAAACAAGTGTGATCTTGGTTGCTGGGTGTGTTAGACTTTATTGCTTTAACTGAAGCATACAACAACTTGGGAGTATTTGGGGCTCACTGTTGGAAAGGCTTCAGCCCATCAATGGCGAATCCACTGCTCTAGGTCTATGGGGAAGCGGCACGTAGTGGGGAAGGGCCCAGAGGAAAGCTGCTGCCTTGGGGCAGCAAAGAAGCAGAGATGAAGGAAGGAAATGACACCCACCTCCAGCTATGGCCTGCCTGCAGTTGTCCCCGAGTGGGTCCAAACTAGGATGGGCTACTGTTATGGCTCTAGTAATCCACTTAACTTAGGAATATTCCTGCACTCATAGCTCTTGTGTGGGACACCCTGCATCTAAAACCAAGTATCAGGATATCTCTCACATCTTCAAAATTACGTACTTGTGCCAATACTGATAAAAATCAGTAATGTCAACTTGAGCTACATGAAATTGTAGCCTGAAAGGAACATAGCATAACATGTTGCCGCTTTGCTATCTCTCCTGGCATGACATTCTAGGAACACTGGGGGAGGAGAAACTGAATCTTAAACCAGTATTCAACAAGGCCTCTTCTCTTTGTATAAGAGCTTTCTCCTGAGAGCTGTGATCCACTGCGGTTACAGATTGATGGAACTTCACCTCTGAACGTTCTTGAATTGTTCCACTTTGGTGGGATATCACATTTGAACCATGACACTTGGGGCCTTGGTAAGCCAGTCCCACTTTGAGTACTATCCAGAGGTCAGGGGTCCTAAATGCCAGCCATACTTCTCCCAAGGCAGCTCTTTTGAGATACAGATAGTATTTCTGAACTGAATAAACTTGAAGTGACCCAATAGGCTCATAATTCCCCAACCATTCAAGAGCTAGCTCCAAGCAGAAGCTGGCTCCTGTCCTACTAACTCAAATGGAGAACTTGTCAATGTGTATTCTTGACCCTGTTCAATTTTTTGGCAGCTACTAAAGTAGAAAGTGGGGTTAGGACTGAGGTAAGTGTAGGTCAGGAATGTAGGTTTTGTAGAAACGGTCCTCTAGTCATAAGAGGTGTTCTCTGTCGCGTGGTAAAGAAATTTTTACTTCTCGTTGGGAAGCTTTTACTTCTGGCTGGGAGCACAGCATCCACCAGTGATGCACAGGATTCTAGAGGCTGTAAGCCTGTAACAAGCGAGTTTGTTAGACCAGTTCAGCCGAAGCTGTCACCTATGTTCCTTTAAAGGAAGTTACAGCAAGTGGCACACTAGGAAAAGGTTCTGAAGTCAGGCCCAACTTCACATCTATTTCAGCTTCTTATGGTGACATCTTTTCCATGATCTGAGCCTTTCCAACAGCTGGGAAGCTTCCCGAGTTGAACCTTCCATTATCGACTAGTCGTCTTGGCGTTTTACATACTGCTAATGCTAATAGTGAATGTAAAAACCTTGGGACTGGATGGATTAGTCTAATGTACGTTCAGCTAGTTAAGGACAAGTCCTATTCTAATGTCATGTAGTTTACAAAGTTGAAATTGCCCAGAGCTAAACATCTAAACTTGTCAGACGTTACAAATCAATGGACAACAAGGACTGATCAAGTGACACCTATAATCAAGGTGAACAATGTGGCAAGCGTATCTGGCAGCTTTTCTACATTATGCTGTAGAACAAATGCCACATTAAAAATGATAGACAATAAGCCATTTTTGTCCAGCTGCTTCTAGTTTATCAGACTTCCAGAGATGGAAGCACTTCATTTTTCTGAACTCTAGCAAAGACGGAACGGACACTAACTTGTCTATGGTGCCAGGGAACATGTAGCAAATATACTCTGGTGCAGTGGCACAGACCATGATGTAATTATAAATATTCCCCAGATCCCAGTGGCCTAGCAATGTTTTGCTGCTTTTGGAGTGATAAAGGTTAGGTAGCTCATCTCCATGGAACTCACTCAGAATAACTGAGGAGCATGAAGTCCTACACAGAAATTCTTCCAAGCTCTTCAAAGACCCAGATGGTTTACAGCCAAATCGGGAAGCACATAGTATTGCTGCTATAGGTATTGAAATGCAAACTTGTCAATTACATAATACAGAATTTGTACCAGAAAACAAGTTAACAACACTACTCATCACACTGCTTAATTCAGTTTTTTTAAACCAACAAGGCTCCTCAATGGAGAATGCACATGGAACTACACATCATACCAGGTTACTGGGTTATCATGGATTGATCCAAATTTTGTAGGTGGACGCCAATGTGTGGCTGAGTTGTTGGCACTGGTCTACGTCACTTTGCAGTGTGGCCAGATCCAGGCTACGTTTCCATCTCATCACAAGAGAACCTAGAAGGCAACTAGCAGACAATACTACGTGCCTCCATCCAACTTGGCCTTCCCTTTTGATATCACAAGAAGATAATGATGGATACACGCATATAGTATCTTTGTATTACATAGCACACTACAACTGATCAGCTAAAAACCTCTAGCTAACTGGGACTGACATTAAGAAAAGCGGCAGAAGAGGGACCTCTGAATCCCATCTTCCATTCTTAAAAGAACTGTCCAATGGGACTCTTCTGTAACTTGGACATTAAATACCCTGATAGCAATGTAGGGAAAACCAAGTCTAGGTAATCTGGTGTTTTAAGATACACCAACTTCCATCTCTACCTCAGAATTAACAAGACATCTTGGAAACGGCCATCAGTAGGGCATAATGGAACCAGAGCTCTCTGGAGGCTGGCTCTAGAGAACCATTAGTAGACCTGCTCAGTGGCTTCACCAGAGGTCAAACTCGTAAAGCTACCTTTTAACCTGACATTAAAAAGTCTTTTCCACGGGACAAGTATTTATCCACGATCTCAGCTGCAGTGTTAAAGGCAACAGGCTAAACAAAAAACTCAAAGTGAGGTGTCTAGGGAGCTTCGAAAAATTATAATACCTTGCAAGGAATCTAGAAGGCCAGGCGTGCACTTAAGGTTATGTGTGGGCTAAGGAGTGGTCTGACAATGGCTTTAGCTCTAACTTCTAGCTGACCTTGAAGTCCCGCACAAGTAGGAAATAAAGGCTGAGGCAGAGTTCCCAATTGTTGGGCTAGTGTTGAAAGGTCCTAGTACATAGAGACCCCAGGAAAGATTGGGAGGGGCATTGGTTCCTGGTATTTGTCCCCTCAGTAGCTGACAACTAACTAAACAGAACAGACGCTTCATGGCCATACACAGCAACCCGCTCAGATTTTATGGAATCCAGAAGGAAACGGCAACCCTTGATGAATGTAACTTCTAAATGAACATCTAAATCAGCTACAACTTGGAAGTAACATAAGTTGGCGTCAGTAGCAAAATAGGTTGATATTAGTAATAGGCTATGTCTGGATTACTAACATCCTGGTGTCCTCAAAGTTCTTTCATGAAAGTTGTGGAGAACTGGCAAACAGTAAAACACAACTTCAAGTAACTTAAGAATCCATGCTCAAACAATTGTCTTGCTAAATAACTTGGACTTCTGATTCTTCAGTTAAAATACTAAACTGAAATAAACCTCATCAGGGGTAATAGGAGATCTAACAGAAGAGAACTGGTACTTTGTAAGTTGACTTGGGACACTAGGAGTGTCATCACCTTGTGACTATACTAAAAATATGAATATACTGAAATCGTCACATAACGAGGTGAATCTTACAGCATGTAAACTATGGCTCAATAAAAAGGAACCATCAATGACCTTGGACCACATACCCTACAAAGTAGAACCAGCAAGTAAACAAATTCTCAAACTGCTGAGTAGATGTTAAGATTGAGCCATGGCTATTCTAATGCTTGTAGTTCACGTTGGAGTCCACTGTCGCCGACCTCACTGCACTTTGCATGTTGGGCTAAGTTGATGGAATCCTTCAGGGAAGGCGATCCGGCAGTATAAATCAGCAGTCTGGTTCCTGCTGGATTCAATAACTTCTAACAGCTTTTTCCCACGAGAGTTTAGACTAAACTAAGCCACATAAAGCTGAGAAAAATGCTAATACTAAATATTTAACCATGACTTTTAAGTAAACCTTAGTAAACACAAGGTAGAATGTTCTCCCAACTACAGAAAAAGACTCGGTATATTTGTCTATGGTTTTCCACCAATTACAAGTTACCCAATGAGAGTAAAAAGAAATGCTGATGGATTACAATAAAAGCAATAAAATACAACTATTCTCCCTAACTTTCATGAAAGGATTTTGTAATAGAAACTAAGGTTTTTAGCATAACCCAGACATGGCTTTGCTACTGAAGCTGGCAATTCTGCTATGTGTAAATTGTATCTGAAACATTAAAGGTCCTCCTGGAGGAACCTGAATTATGTGTATTCTCCGAGAATCCTGAAAGCAACGCATAGTCCAAACTTGGATGGCTTAAAATGCTGTGCCCGACTCCTGCAGACCCTTTCACTGAAAGGGCCTTGCAAAACGAGTATCACACAGTAACATGGGTCACCATGTGGTGGATACAGTTCTACCAGAACTAAAGGGACTGAACGTTGAGGCATCTAATGTCCAATATGTTCATCCCTCCTTGAAGGTGGGGGGAAAGGTCTAACGTGAGGGCCCCATTACAGCTCACTAACAACATGGGCCAAGGTCTTCGGCTGCTCCTGAAGAGCAACTGAGGTGACTAATAACATGTCCCTTCAGAAGTTAAGACACGAGTCCCAGGTGGAAGCCCAAGTGGGTGCTAAGTGGAGCCGGTCATGCTTGCCTCTGGAATGGGGCTGGCCTGAGTGAAAGGCTTCTCTATGTCCTACTGCGAGGAACCTGGATTCGGGTATTGCCATCTTCAAAAACGCTTATAGTGCCACCTTGATGGCTTTCAGTGACTTAAAAGACCCATTCGGAGTAAGGACTGCCTAAAAACTTGTCTTCCGTGCTTACAGGCGCACACATCTGCCACCCATGACCCTCCTGAGAGCCCTGCTTGACCTGGAATATTCCGTGTACAACAGCATTTTTCAAGGTCATTGGGAGATGCTGGTGTGCCTCAGTGAGCTCAAAATTCATATCCTAAATACAAAATCTTAGAGAACTGCAACTCGAACCACAAAACTCGATCTTTTTTTTCCCAGGATGGGTGTAACCTGCTCCTTGGTAGTTTGAAGTCGGGGAGGTTGGCTATGGGAGAGTCTTGCCATTAAAATAACCTGACTTCCCCAAAGTAGTACCACTTGCTGCAGCCCAGCTGAGCAAAATAACCAAGAGGTGACAAGCACCTTGTGAAGGTTGAAGTGGGAACTGCTTTATTGCAGGGGAACGCGGTGGGAACTGAGCGGGATGTTGTAATGTCTTTCTTGCTTCAGGCATAAACATGTGGGGTGAATTTGGATCCAATGGACCTCTTAGGATATCAAATAAAACCACTAATCTCTGATAGGAGGAAATCGATGCCCTAGGAACCTGCTTCAACAGTGGGCTCGAGCAATATGACGAACTGTTTTTAATAGGTCTTGAACTCGTATCTGGGCTTCTATAAGTGTTACCTCTCAAGCAGATTACTAAGCAGATGAGGTTTCAGAAGTTGACCTATATAAACGACCTCCAACTAAGGTCTCCTTACCCTTCGGGAAACCAACAGCTTCCTGGGTTGGGAAAATTGAGTTACCAACTCCTAGCCCAGTGGAATGGGAGAGGCATCCTCCCTGGGTAAGCTCAGTCCAGGGGAGCATCTGAGCTGAGCCCAGAACTCAAAATATCACTGAGCTTTGTTGAAATAGCTGGAAAGAACAGAATATTCTACAAACAGGCAAGGATCTGCCAGAGAATGCATAACCAATCTCAATTTTGGTAGCTAAAGCAAACTTGGTGCACCAGAGTTCTAATCAGGAGATGAAGATGGAGCAAGTAGAACTGTCTAAATGACTCAAAGTACAGGGGCCTACAGCCTGCCCCCAAACACTGCCAGACAACTGACTGGTTTCAGTCTTAAAGTCTTAAAGCTGCTTACTACAGACGGAAAGACAGTGTAGTCTCTATTCCTAACCCCACATATCGGTCAGGGTTCAGTGTCTTTTAAAAAGCCTAATGACAATACTTAGTCCACAGCCTCATCATGATAACTACATGTCATTCAGCAGTGAAAGTGTTGGTGAAGGCTGAGAAGTTAAAACGGTTGGATGTACAGACTGAATCCTGAGATGAGTCCCTGTAGATACATATCCCTTGCGTGTTCCCAGAACTTGAAGTTTCCTGGCAGAGAATTCTATTGCTGCTACGAATTGGCATCTGGTGTCAACCAAAATGCCGTGAATAAGATTTGCCTCATGGGTCTTCTGTCCCTATCTCCCACTTCTCACTACAGCCTAGAAGCTTGCCTGAAATGACTACATGGCTAAAAGTTCCTAGAGGAAGTAGGAGGCCTAGCCAGTCAAGGAACCTGTGTAAAGGCACACAGGTACTCGGCTCTACCCAACCTTCAGTCTGCCCGGCTCCTAGAATAACTAGATGTTGCCATTTTGACAGGCATTTTTTAAAAAAACTTATATCCCTATCAAGTTTACCTTCATGTTGTAGGGAAGACAAAGGTAGATCTCTCACCTCTCTCCACCTTTGAGAAACTCTAGAACTTGCCTGCTTTATCCCCATCTCAAATGAGCAATGTCCATTGCAGGATAAAATGATGGTGCACCCCCACAACATCATGACTTGATGAACATGACCAAGCATTGGCATGACGGTTCCACTTGACCACTTGGTATTGATTCAGTACTAGGCACTCGGGCCTTGCACTCCAGGATTAACTTCTGAGAGTCTAAACTTGCTTGGAAGTCCATAATCTAAGCCTGAACTATTGTTGGTTAGCAAAACCCCACACAGAATGCTTTTAAGTTTGGAAAGAACTTCCAAGAGCATCTTGCTAGGACCACGTCAAGATGTCTTGAGCAGGACCTCACATCTTAGGATACAGGAAAGTATTACGTCAAATTCCTCACTATCCAGCCTGGTATAATCGACTCCTCACTTGCTTTCACCAGTATACTGTATTTGCCAGACTGCAACCCTTCTGTGAGGAGTCTATTTCCCCTCAGACTGAATGCCTGGCTGGGGACACCTGAACTTAGCTGTGCTATAGATACAAAAGGGTGAAGAGTATTTCCTTGAGGGCAAGGATTCTTGGTGTCCTGGAACAAGAAAGGATGCATCCTAGCTGTTCCAGTGCATTTTTCTCATGGCTGTGACAAAGGCCTAGCAAGAACATAGAAAAACTTGATTTGCTCATGGTTTGTGCTCACAGCACATAGGCTGGCTCCATTGTTCTGAGGTGAGGCAGAGAACATCATGGTGGTGGAAGGGTGTGGAGAAGGAAAGTGGCCCAGGACATGGCAACTGGGAAGCAGAGTTCCACTCACCAGGGACAAAACATACACCTTAAAGGCATGCCCCCAGTGATCCACTTCCAATTAGAAACCACCTGCCTACAGTTACTACCTAGTTAATCCATTTGAGTGGTTAACCTACTGATTAGGTCACTTTTCTGATCACTTCACCTCAAATTATTTGTCACACATGTGCTATGGGGTGGGGGACACCTCATATCTAAACCATAACACTAGTATACAGGAGAGGTACTACCTTCCTAAATCTGAGTGGCTTGGTTCTAGGGCACCCACCCATCTGAATCCATCCTGAGTTTCAGGTCCCACTCTGCCTGTCGGGGCTCTGAATCTAGCATAGATTTGTCAAGGCTACACCCTTGGTGTCCTTGGAGTCTCTGCCTTCTCTATCACTTAGCCTTTTGTCTAAGTGTGGGCGTTTCCAGATATTCCAGTCTCTAAGTCCTTTCAGACATCTGGCTTTCACAGCATGTTGTGAATTAGTACTTCCCTGACCTAAGCCAGCCATTGAAGGTTTCCAAGTCTGTCTTAAAGCCAAGCTCTTCTAGTCTTGAGCTTTCAATGTCCCGCGTTGTTCAAGTGCTAAAATCGCTGCATGCCTGCTGCTTCCCTTTTTACCTGTTCCTAATCCTGGAAAGCGAGTCTTGGAGATTAACGGAAGACTCTATTGTGATCCTTAAGAAACGGAGGGGATGTCTTTCAAAGTCCCCCGTGTGAAGAATGAGGACTAGGGACATGTGTCCACTGACTTCCTGCTCACCATTGGTAGTGATGCCCTAAAGCAGCGTCATTACTCCAGGCTGAGCTTGTAAAGGTACTAAAGTTGATGTGTACAGTCTACCTGAGGCCAGACACTCGGCCTGCTGAGTCCAAGCTTGCTTGGGACTTTCAAAAGCACCTACAACAGTGAGTCCAGGATGGAACTTGGGATAAAAGCCTGTTAGTAAGCCATCGGTTGATTTCTTTGCTCAACGATTGCCAGATCATCCTCTAAGACTGTAGTTCCCTGTCAATCTTCAGAATTAACCTGCCAGCTTACTTCTCCCATAAGTTGGACCAAACCATGCAGAACTACCTTTTTATAGCTGCACGTACATGGGGCCTAGAAACTCCCAGATTCCTCCTCAGTTCCCCATCCTGAGTAGGGTGGGATGTGAGGTGTAAACATGGATGAGATGCCATCTACACTAGATTATGCCAGTGACAAATCAGTACTGGGACAGGGGAGACTGAAGAGATCTGAAGTGGTAGATCTGAAGTGGTATGTCACAGGTGTCTAATACATGCTATTCCTGACACTTGAAGTGTAGGTAAAGATACAGGTGAGAATGTTTCAGCTTTTTTCTGCTCGAGTCTTAACAGGCATGACCTAAGGACACCTACAGGTCACTGAGCCCAATAGCATAAACTATGCAGTTTCAAATACACATGGGACACTTAATGACCAGTGACTAGGTCACAAAGGAAATCTCAAACCCCCAAACACTGTACTGGTGGATTTCCCCTCTGCCCCTGAAATGAGATCCTGAGGAAACAACTTGGGTGCTAGAGTTTGGGTCCTTGGGAATAAAAGTGGGGCGGGAAGTAGATGCCCACAGAAGGAAGTCAACTGGTTACTGTTGTGGGCACCTGGGCCTGGATCCCTCTGGGCACCTCTGGGAAACCCTGGAGAACAGGCTTCAGATTCGCGTTGGTAGGTGGGGAGGCTGAGGCAGAGCCTTGGCTTTCTACCGCCTGCTGGCCAATGGTTGCCGCCAAGGAATGCTCACTCCCCTACTGCGCTTCCTGCGTGCAGGTTGAACTGGCTGGGTTTCCGAGAAAGCCTTGGGAAAAGGGTGCTGTGGGCCTCTAGTCCTTCACAGCCCCGCTGAAATTCCATGTGCCCCAAGGATGTTCTGCCACCAACACTGCAGTTCAGGAAGATGCCACCTTCTGTGGCTCTAGTCACCTTAACTAAAACCCATGTGTTTGGAACTTGGGAAAACACCTCAAATTTTTTTCCTCAATATAAATGAGGAGATCCCAGAAACAAATAGTGCTATAATCACAACTTGATACAGAAGGGTAAACTTAAGGGGGAATTACAGGGTCATAGTACGACATTTTTCTCTATGGTGGTGAGCAAACTCCAACCTTAGCTTCTACCCTTCTGGGTTCTAAAGATAAATTTCATTGGATTCTGATGCATTTTAAAAGGGTGTAACTGTAAGAACTGACAAAACCAAACATTCTTTTCCTTTGGGAAGCCCAAGAAGACAGATGTGGTCTGATTAACGTGGTGAACATTGCCATACACGACTCCAGCCTTCTTAACTTGTAAGACTAATCTCCAGCTGCCAGTGTGCCACACTTCTGCCTGAGGACTCCTCCAAAGCCAGAAGTTTTTAGTTTTCTGCCTCTACTGGGGCAGGCTGATCTCAGTTGGGGGAATTTGCCTATCTTTGAAGTAGGTACTGACCAATAACTGGGTGAGATTAGGGTACAAAACCCAAACACCCCTGCAGTATGCCGCTTACATGGGATAATTCCAGAGTTTTTCTGTGACTAAGTGCTGGTCAGTCCCAGTGGTAAGTGGCCTAATAACATGTCCTTTGTTTACCTTTTGTCTCACCCTGTCTATGGGTATTTCACTTGTATTTAAATTCTTAAGACTTGCTTTTGGGGAAACCCAAACTAAAATCATGCTAAAATGTCATAAGTGAACAATATCAGGACGTCAGAATGTTCCAAGTCATTTCATGCCCAATCTCTGAAAACTTGAGTGAAGATTTTTCTCTAGAAAACTTACGAAAAGGAACTTGAATGACATATCTGAATAGTTCTCTATCCATGAGAAATTAAATAGGGCTCAAACCATTTCATAAGTAAGCTTTCTCAAAGTCCTCCAGAATAAAAATGGGGCGCTTCCCAACCTGTCTTGAAGTTCAAATAACCTTATTCGCACGCCAAGGTTAGCACAAGAAACTTATTGACCAAATACTTAAGAATATAAATGCGAAATCCTAGATAAAATACTAAAGCAAGGTGACCTTTTATAGGTAAGTCATAAACTACAAAACTGGTCTTTTTCCAGTAATGTAAACTTGGGTCAAACTTGACATACTAGTCAAGGTCTAGTCAGAAATATTTTCTGCTTCACTTACCTAGAATGATTTCTAATACTGTACCCAACTATTCTTGGGTGACTGTAAACCCAAAAATCTAAACAAGATGAAGCAACATAGACTAGCAAGGGTAAATATTCATAATTCTGCTTTGATAGTTCTTCAACAGTCAGAACTAATCTATAATAAGAAACTGGGGTAACTGACTTCTAGAGTAGGAGGGAAAACTTCTCAGGTGACTGAAATGGTTCTGTATCTTGCTGTAAACGTCACTCATTGCTTTATGCTGATTTATAGGAATTCCTGTATTGTCACCCAAAATTCATTCCAATTCTCTCTTCATTCTCATGTCCTTGACATTGTTATTCTTCCATGGATGATATTTTGTTAAGTCCTCCTTACAAAAACATCATCTAAGTGAGGCAGAATTTCGTTACAACTCATCCATACATAAAACATCCACTTCTGTTATGGATACTAACACATAATAGTCCACCCCTCCCCCTTTGGCCAGGGGATATACAACATATATAGCTAAATCAAGTTTCCATATGCATGAGTTCACATGAATTCCCTGTTTTTCTTGGTCTATCCACCCACACCTGCCATTACCACACTCTTAAGCTTACATAATGAGAATCGTGATTTTTGTCAATGGTGCACTTTCTGTACTGAACCCTTATTATCCTACTGACTTAATGACTTGCTAACTTATCCTCTGAGGGTTTTTGGCCCATCAGTAATATAGTCAATCTTCCCCTGCAACCAGAGTAGCCAATCACAAGCAATATTGCACCCCAAGGACTAACAAGTTGAGTGCCACTTACAGCTACCACTGCTGTCCCCTTTAGGAATATCCCCATTTAACTCACTAGTTGAGACTAGACAGGCCTGATACTTGTTTGGCTAGGTCTAATATAGCAGCCACAATTGGAGGTACTCTAACATTAGCTGAGAACCAATTAACTTGTCCACACATACAGAATGTAACCATTATATGGTAAATGTTTTCTACCTTTTCCATATTAGTAACATGAGATACTTATGGTTTTCATCACAAACATAAACTCTTCCTTATTATAGGCAGTCCTGAATATTTCAAGTTGTACTATGTATTAAAAGAAATATTGATGTCTCCTTCCTAGTTCTGCCATCAATGGAGGCCTTGGTAGAACAGTGGGCTTCATTGAGACGAAGTCTTTCAAACAGTAAGAAACCTGAAATGAGTACTTTCTTTTCTTCGTCCAATATCAAAAGCATACCGGGACTTCTGTAAGGCAAGATGAACTACCACACTTCCCACTAAGAAAGAAGCAGAATACATGGTGGGGAATCTTTAGGCTTGGAAGTACAAATTCCACACCTGCATCTACTGCTGACTCAAATACTGAATAACACCAAGTGCAAATGCAAAGTGGGACCCAAAGCAGAACCTACTTTTTTGAGATCCAATTCTGCCAGACAACGTAGGAGAACCTATAGCATGGCTGGGAACTTTCTTCTGAATGAGGGAAAGAGAAATACCTTATGCTTCTTAGGCCACGTGCACTCTCATACAAAAAATTCAGCCCTGGCCCCTGCAGCACAAAAGCAAGACAACTCTAGAAGGAACAGGTCTGCCGCAGCCCTATAAGAAAAAAAAAAATCCTTTGTCTGTTACAAGTACTTCATACACAAAGGTTAAGCTCTATGAAGGGAAAACTTGGTTACTTCATGATTATCTAATTGTCGTAGTCCATTACTCATTCTCACTTGAATTGTTTGTCACCCACCAAGAGTACAGGCTTTTTTCTAAGTTACGTTGATCTAAGGAAAGGATATAATGTGTTGGTACAAAATGATAGCACTTATTTTGATGTGGAATTATAACAGTTGGATGATATTTCGTTGGGACACCCTGACCAATGACAAAACCATAACTTTGGTCAGTTCTTGAGCTGAAAGATGTCCAGAGAAGAATTTGACCTCATCTGCCACCATCTTGATTAAAGACCCAGCTATTTCCCATTATGTGTCTTCCCCTAGTGGGTCATTTTCTCTAGAGATCCTCATTGCAGAGTCTTGGAGGTCTAGGTCACAATCTGATGCATTCTCTTGTCCAATCCTCTAGATTCTAACTCTTCAGCATCTACTTTCCAGAAAACCTGACAAAGCAATTTGTCTGTTATGCCAATACTGAACTGCCTTGAGTACAAATCTAATCGGGTGGTAACCTTCATTACAACTACAGCCATCCATGTGAACCCCAGTGTCAATTTCTATGGAAACGCTGGCATTTTACTTGGGATTGTTTGCCCACATCTCCCAATGATCTATGCCTCTGAACTATGAAATCCATGAATATAGTATCTGTGCACCTAATCTTCCAGTTCAACGATATCCTTTGATACAGCATTAATATCAACAAGTCTTCTAAAGTCCTCTACCAGTCCGTGTGGGCTTAGTTGTCCTTACTGGGCCTTGAGTGGCATTCTGGACTTCAAGAGAAGAAAGTCTGACAGATCAACACATTTAGGTTAACTGAACAAAGGATGTGGAGTTCCCAGAACCTACTAATGGGGCCATCTTGAGGCCATCTCGCAAGAACTGGCAACTTGCATAGTATGCTGTCCCATCATAAGGTGATGCTCAAGCTGAGTGAAAAAGGCTACATACCCGAGATTCTGCCACCAACATCTGTTATCCTGTTAGCACGCAACATTTGCTGAACCTACTCGGAAGCTTCTTGGCAAGTTTCTGCCCACCTAATCACCACTTAACAGTCCAAGGCAACATATCCAAGTGTCTGGGAATGACAGTCCAGGCACAGCTTCACTGGGTCCTCTGTTAATATCCCAAAGCTGCCATCAAGGTGTCAGCTGGGCTGCCTTCTCATCTTGGTTTTCCAGGTTCAACTGGAAAACAATCCACTTCCCAACTGGCATAGTTGTTGGTAGAACTTAGTTCCTCATAGTCTAGGAGTAAGACCCTGATTCTTACTGGCATTGGTTGGAGGCAGTCCTCGGTTCCAGAGGCTTCCTTAATTTCCTTGTCAGGTGGGTTTGCCCAGTATGTTAGCTTGCTCCGTCCGTTTTTCCAGAAAGGGAAAGGGCATTCTCACAAGACAAAGGTCACGATCCAATGTCACAAGTACTAAAGTGACAAGCCGTCACTTCTACATTGGTTGGAAGGAAGCCACAGGTTCTGCCAACCCTGAAGGGGAAGAGTATTATGCAGTGTTGTGAATACCAGAAGATAGTGTCTGAGGGCCAACTTAGAGGTTGCCCATCACAGTAGGAGAGCCTGAAAAGTAGTCTAAAAGACAAGGGAGGTAAGGATCTTCAGGAACAAACTGACTAGCATTAACATGACCTTCTAAGTTTCAAACACAAAACTGCACAAACCAGAGCTACTTAACCCTTCTAAGTCCTGAACTTTTTCCTCCAATTCATCCCCACAGCCAACACATGCATGAATCTAGGGTAATAAAATGTCTTTGAACTTACATGACTGCTGTCTATGTTCAAATGCAGCACTCCAAGATTGGTTATTGGAGTCCATGGGCTGCATGTGATTCTCCCCCACCCCATTTCCCTAATGAGAACCTAAGCTTTTTTAGCTTTCATTAATCAATACCAAATGAATTTCCTAGAATATTCTGGATTACATCTAGAAATATTACTTTGTCAAGTGTTTCCCTTTTGGGCTCTTGTACCCAATTTCTTTTAGAATAGGAAAAACATTGAACTCTAAAGTTCCTAGAGTACAGTTTAACACAATTAACAGCACTAAGTATCTGAGGAATAAAAATCATTTCTATAAACAGGTCAGAATCTTAAGTTTCAAAAAGCAGAAACTACATTGTCACAAGAACATAATTTATGTGATTTTTACATAAAACAAATTTCCTTATCTTTCTAACATAAAATGCTCTGCCTCGTAACTACTGGGTCAAAGAATAAATCAAATACCCAGAGGTAAACTGGACCTTAAAACATGTTTCTTAAAAATGTGTTCCTGCAAAGCACTACAAAATGTTCGAGTGTAATAAGTTTAGCTAATTCTACTTCTGAAGGCTACTAAATAATAAAAGAAATGAATGCATTAAACCATACAGTCAAACTTGAGAGCTGGCTCTTCTGAGGGCTGGGCATGGTTGAGGGAGACTTCCACTGGTCTACTCAGTAGTCATGGAGTAAACATATATTGGCTAAGAAATGAAGCAAGTTGGGTCTGCAGACCTGGCTGTCAACTGGTCACTTAGCTTTGAATAAACAACTTCTCTCCTCAAGCTTACCAACTCCAAGCTAAAATGAGACTTAAAAGAGGAGAGAACCTGACTATACAGACAACTAGTAATAACAATTTCGCCTTGCTAACTGAGCCAGTGCCTGAGCTCATGGATGTTGAGAGGCGTGCACAACCGACTTGTTGTTGCTAGTCTACTGGATCTCTCTCCACCTTGAGCATGGACCACCGGAAGTTATTTATATCTTCCCAAGGGGATGGAAGTAGGTATTCACGGGAAGTTCTGTCATCAGAAGATCCTGCTGTCACCAGTCACTTGGGTTTCCTCTCCCAGGAATTCTTTTCAGAGTACTCCTAAGTACCTCTTTGGATTCTATCGTAAACTGGGCTACACTGTCATTTAGGAATGTGTCCTTTGTCAAACACTGGAATGTAGACTAAAGTAACGTTCTAATCGTGTGCTCAGTTTAGCTGTCAGAATTCAAATTTAAGGTAATAAAGTACTTCAATATTAGCATTTTTTACTTGCTAGGACAACATTATAATGTAGAAAAAATAGCAGTAACTTCCAGATTAAATTGAATACTTAAGATTCAACACTAAATGTGTTCTTCGTCTTGGGAGGATTGTCAGTTTCCAGAAGTTTACCTTCATTCTTGACGAAGTTTAGATACTACTCTTAAACTTGCGATGCCTTTGAGGTCTGAGAACATGGATCCCCACCTTTAACCTGTTAAGGCAGTGAGACTGAATCTATTGATCTACCCTTGAATTTCAAGACAAATCATACTTGTTTCCTGTATACTTAATACACTGTTGTAGTCTAATCTCCAGACTCCTTGCATCTGTTAAGAAAACCAAGGTATCTCAGTTATCAAAACTTGGTTTCATAAAATAGGCAACCTTAATCCTCACTTTGACAATATATTGCCCAAAAGAATGCCAGTGTCCAAACCAGGAAAACGCTTCAAATGTCCGAATTCTATCTAGGCAATTGCTAAAGATAGAGGTGCTAGAAGTTACACAGGGTATATGAACTGAGAAATAACTTCAGGGATGCACTGTGGCCCACAGGCTGGGATGGGACACTGAGAAACAGAAACCACAGTGGGCTAAGTGTGAGAGGTGCCACCCGAGATGAGCAAGGGGCAGGACTGCACTGGCTTTACACTTTGTCCCAACCCCACCAGACCTTGCACCGAGGGCCAGCTGACATGGGAAGTTTGGCATATCAGCCTTGCAAATAAGAGGATCTGTCCCTAAGTAGGACAGAGGGGTATAGCAGATAGTGAATGCCAGTAGATGTTTGGATTAGTTCCAGGCTTCTGATCTAGTTTGGTTCCCACCAACAGAAAACATGAGCAAGAAAGCCAAGATTTGAAAGAGAACTGCTCCTTCATATCTTTTGGGGCAGATGCCAGATTCTCCCCTTGGCTACTACTCATGTATTCAACAGCCAATATGACTTCCTTTCCAAATAAACCTTAGATTCTTTGACCAAAAGACCTGGTTTAAAAAAAAACTTCGAGGAAGTTTTTTGGCTTATGGTTTCAGGCTTAATTCATGGTCCAGTGACTCCATAGCTCTAGACCTCAGGTAAGGCAGAGCACCATGGCTGAAGGACATGGCTGAAGGATGCATCTCGGTGCAGGGCAACCAAGAAACGAAGTTCTTCTCACCAAGGGCAGAATACAAAACCCAAGGCACACCTCTAGTGACCTCTTCCAACCTCTAACCTCCCTAGCTACCACCCAGTTAATCCACAACAGTGGATTAATCCACTGATGGGGCTAGACCTTTTGATCATCTCACTGCCCGAAAACTTTTGTTCTCACACACGACTTTAGACCATAACACTCCACCCTTGGTCCCCCAGAAGCCCGTGTTCATCTTCTAACAAAACATCTAGTCCATTTCCAAGAATCCTCATCTTAAAAGTTCCAGCATTACCCAAAATTCCAAAGTCTCCTGAAACTCCAGGGAAACTGTTAGCTTCCTAAGAGCTATCATGATCCCCTGTTAAAAAAAAAAATCAAAAGCAAGTTACATTCATCCAAACCCAACAGCACAGAATAAACATTTTCATTCCAAAATGGAGAAATGGGAACATAGAGATGGGACCAAAACACAGCTGGGCAAACTAGTTCTGTAACTCTACATTCAGCATCTGGGGCACATGGCATTGTGATGCTCTCTCCAAAGGACTTGTGTAACTCTACCCCTATGATATTGCTGGCTGCCAACCCATGTGGTCTCTGAGCTTGCTTATGCTTGATTCTTCAGGCTTACCTTAGAAGACAACCCCTGGCACTGGTATCCCTTCATCTCGGACTTCCACTATAGCTTTGGCTTCCTTCTAACATTTTATGTATTACCTTCTTGGACAGCCCACGGAAACTTTGATCCTGCTACACTTTGGCCTCCCAACCCTTGACAACTTGGAGAAAGCCTTCGTGACCATCCAGCATCCTGTATTCCTGCAGAACTAGCACCACGTGGTTCACTACTACCATCTTAAGCAGTAACCAAGTGTCCTTGGACCATCGCTGCAGCTGCCTGAGTGCTTGGATGGCTGAGCTCAGTGACACTTCACGCTCCCTGTGCAGAAAAAGTGCCCCAATTTCCTAAAGGAACTTTAATTTTCATACCCTTGAACTTGAGACTAACATGGTTTTTGCTGATTCCTTATACCCTCAAGCCATCTTTACTACTGTCTCTGCATCTTAGTGGCTGCGATGTCTTTAACAGCTGTACCTTGACTAACTCATTTTACTTGTACTTTCTGTGGAAAATGCAAGACTTTGAATTCTTCATGCTGTTCCCAATTATCACAGTAAACTTAGTTGCCAGCAGTACTGTCATTTCCTGAAAGTTATGATCCCTAGAAATTTCCTTTGCCAGATTAACTGGGCCATAACCTTTAAATTCAGCCTCACAGAAAGTCTTAAGACATGAGGAAAAATGTAGACTGACTTGCCAGAATGTAACAAATATGGCTAGTCTAATTCAAATAGACTTTTCCTCCTCAAACTTCACGAACACTCTGTACTGTCCAGTCCTATTGGCTTTCTGGTCCTGAGGCCCCCAACAGAATCGCCCACTAAGCTCCACTTAAAACATTCCTAGGCTTTCTAAGCCTGTATCACTAAAGTTTCTCCTGTGAACTCGAAACACTTCTGAACCACATGGTCACATGATTCACAGTAATGACTCCTCTTAGTACCAATCTTAGTTTATTCATCACCATGAAAGATCTGACAAGAACAACTTAATGGAGAAATTTTCATTTTGGCTCATGGTCTAAGATGTTCAGTTCATACTGTTCTGCCTCACCTAGGGCCTAGAGCTATGGCTAAAAGAGGTAGAGGGCAGCAGCTCAGGACTGCTTCCTCCAAAGCTTTGGGTCTTTTCCAGGCTTGAGGATGGGGGGGAGCATTTCTCTCCCCTGCTCCAGTGACTGAAACCTTTCACCTTAGTCTGGAGAACACGGGTGTCTTGCCTGGCCTCCACTGTCTGCTTATTCCTGCCCCACTCTGCTAGGGCAACTGCTTCCTTCAGATGTAGTCACATCAACTATGACTGAACTCTGTCCCTCTGGTTTCCACTGACATTTGATATCTTCAGTTCATCACCTATTCTTGCCCCTTTTTTCCACCTAAGTTTTAAAACTTCAACTACAATGGAAAACCTGGAGTTTGGGATTGTTTTGGCATTCTGCTTGTTTTGTTTTTTGAAGGTACAAGAACCTGTTTAAGTTCAGTCTTTACCTTCTGCAATACAGTCCATGAGTTAGTAACTTGCTTTTTAAAACACAACTTAACGATGTGAAAGTCATAGGCACTTGGAAACTGCACTGAAAATTTTTATCTTGTCCCAGGCTGCTGATATGGTACTACAAACTCTTAATACTGTTCAGCAGCAACAAGCAGAAGCTGGGACTTCCTACTTTTTTTTAATTTTAACTCCTTACAACAAGTTATTCCGTCTCTTATTTTCTGAGCTCAAGCTGTTGAGCAGTAGACCTGGATAAGCAATATGAACTCTTGGAAATGGGCTCCGAAGCTACTTGTGTGTTGAGGGCCGAGTTGGGTCTTGGATTTTGTTGACGCTGTCACCTTGGTTCATCTTAAACTGCCTTGTTTCTGCTATGGCCTCTACTGTCACCATGTGCCTATGCTAACCGGGTTTTCTCCATGGTGCCTCTGCCCATCTTAAGCTTCCAGCTGTGTGCCCATGCTCTTGTCCTCCATCACTAGACTGAATTCCCAGTGTTGAAGTTACGGTATGGGGCATGGGTGTTGTCGCCTTATCTGCCCTCAGTCTCGGGTCAACCCTGGGAGCTTGTGCCTTGGGGCGGGGGGGGGCGGGGGGGGGGTGTTTCCTGAGAGCTCTGCTCTAGCCTCATGACTTGTGCACTCTTGGGTCTTCAAAAAGGGTATCTGCCCCTCTCCTCACTGAGAAGTCGGGGACTTGACCTTTACTACTGGCAATGGAAGAAGGCATACTTTCCCTCCTACAAAGGCAAATGAGTCTTGCTTCCTCCTCCAAAGCTTTGCCAGGCTTGAGAGTGGGGAGCATTTATCTCCTCCTCCTGTGACTTCAAGCTTTCAACTCTTCGTCTGGGGAATAGGGGTGTTTCCCCTCCTCCCACAGCAGTCAGTCCTGTTCTGTGCTTACACCATAAGCAGGGCTCTCTGGGCCCTACCTGTCCTCAAGCACAGCCACTGGAGGGCATTTTGGTATAAACGCCTATTATGCTTGGGCCCCAGTGAACTCAAACTTTAATCCACACTTGGCCTATGTGAAATCCTTCACACTTTGCCTGATTCTTAGCTACTTCTTTGTTTCTTCCTGTATTCTGCCATCCTATGCCCTTGGAGGGGCTTGGAACTCCTTGGAATCTAACTTGCTTGATGCCTTGCAACATCAACTCTGGGATTAAGAAAATAGACATGTAGTTAGTTATTTGACCCTCTGGTAAGTGAAATTCTACATTCTACAGATCATCTACATTCTTAAAGAGGCAATGCCTCAATCCCAAAACATCATAATTTCATTTTTTTGACCTATGGACTATCTTACAAATAAGACTCCTAACTTCCAAATATAGAATGATATTTTTCAATCATGGACTTCAACTCTAGTTGCATTTCATTGGAGCTCACTTGACATAATTTACCCCTTGAAATTTGATTTGCTTTACTTCATATCTGACTTTCCTTATCTGACTTTTCTTTTGCAAAATGTCCATGTGTTCAAGAACTTTTGAATTTAGAGTCTAGTGTCCTGGACATATATCCTAGTTAATCCGTCAAGTCTTCACTACCCTTATTGACTTGCCTACTTTTCCATCAACTACTGGGAGAGACATTAATGACTCACTACACTTAAGGATATTTCTATACCTTAAATACAAATCTTGGATTATATGAATCATCACATGCATTCAAACTGGACAACTCGCCATTTTGAAGTAATTACAATGCTTCTTGCCTCAGTTTATTGACATATTAACATAGGTGTGCTTGACTTCTTGTTTCACTGGTATGTTTTGCGCCTCAACCATGTCAAGGATCTCAAATACCTGGCTAGATCTTCTGAGGTCTCACAGTACCTGAAGTATTTAGCACTTACTTATTGCTAAAACTTAGAATTAATTCTATATGGTCTTTTCTCCTCCTTTCAATCTTTGAACTAAGTATGTTTCATTTTTTTTCCATCAATAGTTGCATATTTATATAGTCATAAAGGCCCCCAAATTATTGCATTAATGTTGCATTGACTAGTCCAAGGATGATCTGTACCTTACTGTTCTACCTAGTCTTAATATACTAAAGTCTTTGACATCATTTATTGATGTCCACATTATTTTATCTCAGGCTAGTGGAAACATCTACAAGTAGATGGAACTTGGGAGTTGGATCACCCACTCACCAGCTGTATGGCAATAAGCTGGTGTTGACTGCAGGTGTTGACTGGTAACTCCCAGTATACCATGGCAATGATTCCCACATGTTGGTGGGTTTCATAATCCCCAGAGGACCTTGGTAAGCTCATTAAAGGCTGCTTCTTGCTTCATTGAGTCTGGCCCTCTGTTTCCTATCGCCTGAAGTGACATTGATATTTTGAGAATGTCTATCACAATGACTTGAGATTTCTCACCTGTGAACAGGTGACAAGTTAAATGATGCTCAGTTTGGCCAGCCTTTGGGAGGCACAGGAAATGGGATTACGGCAGAGAAATTGGTTAACCTCTAGCTTGACTAAATTCTCTTCTAGAAGAGCACTGAAGGAAAGGGAAATTCAGGCCAGAAAACCTGCAAACTGTGACAACACTTATAGGAGAACTTACCTACTGTAACCATCACTGAAAATCAAGCCCAATATGAGTTAAGAGAAAGGGTACAGGAATGTCAAATTCTCAGACCTGACAAGGTTTTTGGCTAAAGTCGGGCCCGAGTGAGGGAGGAGTGGGCAGCTAGCACTGGGACATCAGAGATGATGCACCTCAAATCCTCGAAGCCCTCAGATGCCCAGAAGGCACTGGGCCTTTCTCTCGATGGAAACCGAGGCCTCGCATGAAACACATGGACTATCCTCTCAAGATATGCCTTTGTCTTTCTAATGGCTTCTAGATTTCTGACTGGTATCAGATCGCATGACCCAACTGGGAATATGGAAAGGGATTATTCAAACTTATAGAACCTGATGACAGAGCAGACTGGATCTGAAGGAGTGTTAAATATAAGGCCGGAGAGCAGAGTTTGATACAGGGATCAGCAGTGGACTGATGTCCCAGGAAGAATGCATGGAACCAGTCCTAAAATGGTGCTGGGGGAGCTATGGGAAACTTCAGGGGAAGGAATTAAGGCCTACAGCAGCTCTCAAACACTGGTACACAAACAAATCATGGGATTCCTTAAAAATCGATCCCTAACCTCCCTCCAATCATCTGGAAATAGATCAATCTCTGGGACCTCAGCACCAATCTTTCTTAGATCTCAAGTGATACATAAGGCAGAGAAGTTTGAGGCCACAAGTGTACAGAGAACAAGGAAGAGAGGCCAGAGCTTCCTTGGCAGCCTTGAGAAAGGGGCCCAAGTGGCTCATAGATAGGCCTGATAGATACTTATGAAATATCAGAAGCCAGAAGGATGTCGGGATGCCTCAGGAGCCATTCCTCTCCACAATACAAAAGGAAAAGCGCTCAGGAAGAAGGTACTAGCCTCCCTGAAACGCTGGTGGGGGCTGTCCTCTTACAGGCCAGGGCTGATGAAGAAGGGAGGTTAAGGAACTGAGTTCTCTAGTCTCCAGAGACGACTTCAGTAGCAGAGCCAGGAAATGGCATCTAACCATCACTGTGCAAGTGTATGATTGCCATTCTGCTTCACAACTATTTGTGGTAACCAGAAGTCCTAATCCACAAGGCAGCTACTAAATCTAGAAGAAAGATGGGAAGCCAAAAAGGTATGTGCCCGAGAGAGTCGATGAGAAGCCTGACATTAACTGGAAGGAAGTGACTTTCCTTTTCATGGTCAAACTTGAGCAGAAGCTAAGTCCACTTGAACATACCTACAAAAAAAAACCCAATGTGCCTACTACAGTGACTTCCCACCCCCACCCCCATACTTCTCCAAAGGGATATGATTACCTGAAGAACCATATCCTAGGAAAGGGAAAATGGGTGACTTCAGGAATAGTTGGAAATAAGGCCTAACAAATGACTGATGAAAGACCCAAAACCCTCACGACCTTCCTATGGAAGTAAGAATCTTTGCTCCCAGGGAAGTCTCACGACCAATCTGAATCTCTAGTTCTACTTTGTGGTTACTTCACATTAGCTGAAGGCCTGAATGGGTTAGACAGAGGCAGCAGTTGGCTTATCCCCCACTGATAATCTACAAATGAAATGAGCTACAGAAGTAAGAAAGACCAAGAGGAAACCCAAGAGACTGCCTCTTCAGAATAGTAAACAGAAAATACTGTATCTGGGTGAAACTATGGATTAATGTTTCCTTACAGTCTTAAAGGATTCAGGATGAGTGCTTGCCATCAGTCGCTTACTTACTATACCTGTGTGGCACCTGCAAAAACAAGGACTCGTGGTGTGAATGCTTGAGGGAACAAAGGAGACGAAGTAATAGGCCAGAAGCTGCTGGCCTGACCTGACTTATAGCCTCTTGTCCAAAGCTTTGGTCCAAAGAGACGTCTTGGTTTACTTCTACAAATCTTACCAGATGGTAGCCTCTTCCAACAGGGCACTTAGTACCTCCCCTCAAAGTTTGGATATTCTTTAGTTCTTTCTCTGGCTAACTATGACAGCTAACTATAACTTTTCTCTGGCTAACTATTAAAACTATGTAATTCTTGTTACACATATAGAGCAGTTTTTCATCTAGTCATATACAAAGTATATTCACACCAACTTGTCTTTACACGTGTACCTGTGATAATGATCATCACATTCCACCATCATTAATAACCTCATGATCTCTCCCTTCCCCTCCAACCCCTCTACCCTATCTAAAGTTCGTCCATTCCTCCAGAGCTCCCTCTCCCTACCCCACTATGAATCGGCCTCCTTATATCAGAAAATACTTGGCATTTGGTGTTTTGGGATTGGCTAACTGCACTTAGCATTATCTTTAACTCCATCCTTTACCTGCAAATGCCATGATCTTATTGCTAGTAAGATTTCATTGTGTATATGCCACTTATATCCATTTACCTTTTAAAGGGCATCTAGGGTTCCATAAGTTTAGCTATTGTGAATTCAGCTGTAATCCCTGTACTACACTGATTTTTAAGTCCTTTGGGTAGAGACCAACGAGAGGGACAGCTGGGTCAAATGGTGGTTCCATTCCAAATTCTCCATACTGCTTTCCATATTGGCTGCACCAATTTGCAGTCACACCAGCAGTGTATGAGTGTACCTTTCCCCCCACGTCCTCACCAACACTTATTGTTTGTGTGCATAATAGCTGGCATTCTCACTGGAGTGAGATGAAATCTTAAAGTGGTTTTGATTCGCATTTATCTGCTAGTGAACACTTTATCACTTGTACAATTAGACAAATGCCAAAAACATGCACTGGAGAAGACACTCTTCAACAAATGGTGCAGGGAAAAACTGGAAATCCACATGCAACAAAATGAAATTAAACCCCTGTCTCTCACCATGCATAAAACTTGACTCAAAATGGATCAAGAACTTGAATAAAACCAGAAACTCTGCGTCTAAGGAAAAAGTAGGCCCTAATCTTGTGGGATTAGGCCCCAACTTCCTTAAAGACTCCTGTGGCACAAAAATTAAAATCAAGAATCAATAAATGGGATGGACTCAAACTAAAGTTTCTTGACAAAAAATCTGAATAGAGCCTACATCTTGAGAGCAAATCTTTACCCCTTACAGAGCCCTAATCTCTAGGGTATCTAAAGAACTCAAAGCTAAGCACAAATAACCCAATCAATAAATGGGCCCAGGACCTGAATAGCTAATGTCTTAATTCTTATGACAGCAGAATGCACTTCGATTCATAATACACAGAATACAATTTTTCATGTCTACGGTTGTATAGTCATGTCACTTGTGTAATCAGACATTACCATAAGGACACGTATGTCTCATTTCACCATCTTTCCTATGCTCCTATTGCCTCCCTTCCCCTCCCTTCCCCCTTGCCCTATCTAAAGTTCCTCCATTCCTCCCATGATCTCCCCTCATCCCCATTATGGATCAGCATCATATCAGAACACATCTGGCATTTGTTTTGGGATTGGCTCACTTCACTTAGCATAAGTCTCCAACTCCATCCTTACATAATCAGTGAATACATAAAATCTTAGAGATGTAGCGCATTTTTTTCATCTCCAGTCAGCTATCAAGAATACAAACAAGTGTTGGTGAGGATGTGGGAGAAAGACATGGTATATTGCTGGTGGAACTGGAAACTGGTGCAACTAATATAGAAAGTAGTATGGAGATTCCTTGGAAAACTTAGTTGAACCAAATGGTGGTTCCATTCTATCCTACTCCTCAGTCTATACCCAAAGGACTTTAAAATGGCATTCTACAGTAATGCAGCCACATCAACAACAATGTTTATAGCAGCACAATTTACAATAGCTAAACTGTGGAACCAACCTAGATGCCCTTCAGTAGAAGATCAAAGAAACTGGTATATATACACAACAGAATATTACTTGCATTAAAAGAATAAAGTCATGTCATTTGCAGGTAAACGGATGAAGTTAGAGAATTTTCTATGTAAAATAAACATCTCGACATAACTATTCTGAGATTAACCATGGCTTCCCATTGCTGCCTCTTCACCTGGTAGTTGCAGTCTTATCCACACCCCTAGTGTGGGTTCACTACATGGCCCAGTGTCAATAGAATTCTTGGGCACAACTATCAGGCCATAATGAGCAATGGTGAAAGCACTGGTAGGTGGCCTGAAGAGACGAATGGAAGCCAGCAACTATTCCTGGGATTACTTAGGTTCCCCACCCCCAAAAAACAAAGTGGTAGCAAAGAGGGCACCGAGAAGTTTATCAGTCTTGTCCTGCAAAGGACAGCTGCTAGGTGTGATGTTAGAGAACTAGGCTTCCTGGTGTCCGTGTGGATGGTCAGGTCTAGAAATAAGAGGCCAGGTAACAGCATTTGACCATGAGAGGTAACTTGGATGTAATTACTGTCAAGATCCCTATTTTAGTCTGTTCACAGCTGCTATAACACAAGAGATTAAATTGCTTCCTTGGTTTTAGAAACTGGGAAGATCAAATCAAGATAGACATCTGGTAAGGATCTTGCTGCATCAAAACGTGACAGAAGGCATCAGATGAATGAGTGTAAGAGGTCAAATCACAGCCTTAATCACTCCTAGGAGGATGGACCCCTCAGGCTTAGACTTCCTGCTAGGTCCCAACTGTTGCATTGAGGACTAAGCTTCAACATGATTTTTGGAGGATACATTCATACATAACACTCCCTCTGGCTCACAAAGCATGTGTAGGATATGTTCACTCGATCCCAGTAGCCCTAAAGACTTATTCCAACACCAACTAAAATCCAAAGTCTAACCTAAATCAGACACAGGTGAGACTCCAAAAGCAAAATCACCAACAGGTGAGACCTCTAAAACCAAGTTATATGCTTCCAAAACAATGTTGAAAGGCATAGGTAAGACACTGAAAAAGGAAAAAAGGGGTACACTGATCCCCAGTAAGTCCAAAACCTAAAGTGAGCGCATGAAAGTCTCGAAGCTAGAGAATGATCTCCTTTGACTTTGATCCTCATCTTGGACATGCAGGCCTGCTTCTGACCTTAAAGGGCTCAGTCCACCCAGCGACTCCACTAGGTTGGAATCTTGTGCCTGCAGCCAGCTCTCTCAAGATGCAGGTGCGTGCTAGTGGCCCCACAGTCTTGGGTGTGGGGCCATATCACTACTACACCTCTCTAGGAGTTGCCCCAGTATTGGCTCTATGCAGTGACTCTGCCCAGGTCCCCAGACGGTCCACAATACCCGCTGAAATCTGGGTAGAAGACACCAAGATCCCACAGCTCTTAAATTTCTCATGTCTGTGGAGTGGGCACCAAGTGGAGATGCCACTAAGCTTACCACTGACATCCTCCAGTGTGGTGGATGCCTGCTTGAGACCCAGCTGGAGCAACTGAGGAGCCCTACACTAGAGTACAAGGAACAGTCTCAAGGCAGCTCTGGGAAGAGGGCTTAGATAGCCGTTTCTGGTCCATCTCCTACTACTCTTCTGCCCGCCAGACGGGAGCAATAGCCTAGAAGATCTTCAGGGGAAGTCTCCCGTTGACTTGAGGAATAGAACATGGCTTCCTTCCTTCCACACTAATCCCTCTAAGCAAAAGGTGCTGAGACCACACCTCTCGAATTCTCTCCCAAACTCGTCTTTACGTGAGCAGCCTGAGCTTTCCAAGTCTTACTCAACTTTCCTTGCAGTGAAACTTCACCTTGAAATCACTTCTCATTTTAAGTGACAAGAAGCCACGTACTTCAAACGCTCTCCTGCTGAGCTATTTCTTCAGCCAGATATTCTGGTTCATAGCTCTTAAGCCCTTTCACCCAAGAAGAGGGAAGAAGGCGAGGAAAAGCACACAACTCCAACTCTTTACAAAAGAAGCACTTTCCAATATCTTGTTCCTCATTTCTGATACCTCAGAAGGATTTTTACCACCCATTTCTAACATTTTAATCAGGACCATCTAAGTTCAGACAATCCCTCTATTGGAATATACTGAGCCCTCAACAGAATCTCCCTTATCACTCCGCTGAGGACTCTCTAGGCTTCCGTCTGCTCCTAGAGGCTGGAACAGACGATCTAGGTCTACCCATTTCCTTACACAATTCCAAAGTTCTACACTGAGGTACCTGATATGGCAACAATTCCACTTATGGTACCGATTTTGTTCGTCCATTTAGGGCTGCTTTAAGAGAACATTCCGGGAAACTTATAAACTTCCTTAGTTCTGGGAAGTTCAAGGTCAGTAGCTATCAGTAAGGGCCTTTCTGCTGTGGAAAAGGCAGCACAAGTGGTCAAAAGTGAAATCTCCAAGTCTTCCACAACCAGCTTAACTCATGAGGGTGGCGTCTTCGTGGCCTAAAGGCTTCCCTTAGTCCCTACCTCCAAACAGTTGCACTAGGGATTGTTTCCCACACAATCTAGAGCGCATTCAAATCGGTCAACAAAATGGCAAGGACCCTACTCTACAGGGCTACACACTATGATACCTTTGGTTACCACTAGATGAATTTTTATCTGATCCAAAGAGAATGAACAGACATCAACTGCCTCAATGGGAAGTCCTCCCTTGCTGTGAAAGCCTGTAATTCCCCTTGGGGGATTTAAATACCACCCTAAAGAACATGTATTCCTTCCTCCATTTCTTCTACGAAGGATTCCATGATTCTATAGTCACTGGCCTAAAGAACTATATACTAAGGTAAAGAAAATACTCAGATCTTTCATGAGTTATTTGGTACGGGGTCTCAGATACCAATATGAAAAATGCCATACATTCCTACTAGAGCAAACATTTAAGACTAAATTAAGCCCTCACTAGTCTCTAAATCCAATGAGTCTCCAGATTAACTCTGAACAACTCTGATTGCCTAAAATTGAATCTACTTGATGCTGTTTCCTGTTCTACAGACCGTTATAATGGTTGTAAAGATCAAAGGGAGAATCCATAAAAACACCCTATGGTCAAGATAATAAATCTATCAATACCACAACTGAACTGACCAGTTGCATCTTAAAAGATGCAGGAACAGTAGTCCCAACCAAGCCTATCTCCTTCACTGCCCCTGAAAGTCAGATGGAATCACTGTAGATGACTGTAACTCTGGACAGCAAAGGATGTGATTAACATGGTATGTTACAGGTCAGTGACTGGCCTGGCAACCTGTTGTCCAAAGTTGCTTCATCAGCATTGTTTTTTTCCAGCTGTCATGAGATGTGCATTTTGAACCAATCAACCACTACTTGGAACATCAGGCAGAATGCAATGGTGTTCTACCACCAAGGGGGTATAAGTAGAAGTATTCCCAAACCACCTAGGGACCTGCTTTAGAACTTGTGCTTCCCCTTGCCGTAATCTTATGTTCTATCAGACTTGAGTTTTTCTGGGAAGAAAAAGCAAACTTTGGTTAGAACCTTGTGTCATGAAGGTAAACTTGGTAATGGATGCCACCAAGTCACTTCGGATTGACAGGCAAAATTAGAGCTAAGCAATAAGGAATCCAGGCAGTAGCTTGTCTGGGGTCTATTAGACCATGATGCTCCCAGGACTAGAAACGGACATCTCGGTAACAATGACCTGACAAAAGCTTTTGACCAAGAACCCCTATCCTTGAGGACAAATGTGAGAACTTTCTTTGCAAGCAACCTAGAACGTACAGATCAGGTTGGAGGTGTGTGGTTTCTATAGGTGGTGGGGGAAGACTATAAACAGTGACCAGTTGGGTAAGAGAAAGGGAAAAAGTAAACAAAACCAAATACCCACACTTTGCACCTTTCTGAAGCAGGTATGCATGTAGTTCAGGGTACAAGATGACTATTTGGGGTCGAGTTATGGAAGGAACATGGATGAAACAGATGGAGGTTCCCTAGCCTACTTTAGTGACGGGCAGATAGAGAAGTCCAATCTCCCCAATGGGGGAGCTGTGATAAGTATTCACCATTGGTGTCCCATGTTGTAACTACTCTGCACTGTTACAAGGGGTGGGGCTGCCCAAGAAAGAACATGAAGGAGACGCTGACAGATGGAGAACCTGAAGGAGCTGGTGAACTTGGATTCCATGTGAGTGGAACCAGCCAAATGTGACAGTTAGTGCCAGAAACTGAGTTGGGGGTAACAGGGTCTGTGGGAAGCCTGTGGGGATGCAGACCACGTCCGTGCACTTCCCATTGCTGGCCTTCCTGTTGGCCCATGGGGACTGTACTGTGGACTACCATGGCTATCCTGTTGGGCTGTCACTCAAGCTCACTAGGAGGCCACCTATTGCCTCTACTTGAAGTATGGGTTTTTTCATCTCATTATACTCTAGCATGGCCTTGGGCTCCTATTGCCATCCCCTCAACTGGTGGTGGTGGTCCTATGGCTCCTATTCTTGCTACAGCATAGGTTCTGACCAGAGCCCAGCCACAGAATTCTCGCGCCCATCTGCATTGGGTCATCTGACCGGTGGGATGGGAAGGACTGATAAGGGGCTTGAATGGCTTATAGGTAGGAACACGGGTGCCCACTTCCCGCTCAGAACATCCAGAGCGGAGAAGCCATCAACCCAGGCATTCTGACGTCTAAAACAAGCACTAAAAATGAAAGATGAATGGGGGAAATGGTGCACAAACTTACAAAAAGATACATCAGAATCTTGAACCACAGATGAAATGATTCTGGAAAATTACCTTCAATGTCTCATCTCTTTGAGACTGTCTGAGGGAGTTCATAGCACAGCAGTTCTTGATTCAAACACGTACTGTTGAGGGCTCACCTGCCTTGAGTTGGGCTCGGTGGCTCTAACACTGGTTCACACCTCTCCTGCAGTCTGGGAGTGAGGGGAGGCTTGCAACCTCAGATGGTGCCACAAACCGAATGAATTGTATAGGGCTCCATCCAAGGCTTCTCTGAGGCTTCAGGTTACTCAGCCTTGCTCCCTACCCTGTGGTGCTCTGCCCCTGTGGCCATGCAGCATTCTGTGAGGGGTGGGCGGGAGCTTCTGAATGCAGATGTGTGGCTGTATACATCCAGCCCAAACTCTGGGGCAAACGCTGACCCTGAGAAAGGAACTAGTGTATAAATCTCTTCATTGGGCAGGTGACTTCCTTGGGCTTCTTTTAGACTGGGCAAGGACCTAGGATATAGCTCGGTGGTAGAGTACTTGCCTAGCATAGGCAAGGCCTGGGCTAGACCCTGACCTGAGCAGATGGAACAACCAGCTTGTCAGGAAAACGGCGCACTTGGCACACCTTTTCTCAACTTTACTATCCTCTTCTGTTTCCTGTCAGGATTTTTGTCCTTCACTATGATGTCAGCTAACGTTATTGCCTAAGGATCAAAACCCTAAGTCTCCTGGCCTAAACTACTTTTATTAATCATAAAAATTTTGATTTGAACTAATCAAGTCTGGGTCCCTTTTTATAAGAGAAGGGCAGACAAACATGACAAACTACGCCATAGAAATAAAAGCCGCAATAGACTCTGGAACCATTCAGATCAAATGACCCTGTTTCAAGGAAGTACTAGACACAAAGAACTTGATAGGCCCGATCCTGACTGAGAAGTAGGGGCTTCAAAATTACTAAAATTCCATCTCTTGAAATGATTTGCTTATACGGATTTGTTTAATTATAGGGGCTAAATACTATATAAAAGCAATGAAAATAGGGTAAAAAGCAACTAGAGGTAAACAGATGGGAGGGCATTTGGGATTTTACTACATTCTAGTGAGGAATTTGAACTAAAGGCTATGTTTGGGGGGGTGGCAGGAAATACACAGAATTATGAGGTGGCTAACAGATACAATGACCAGAACTGTATAAAGTGTGGAGAACTTCAGGAAATAAAAGTCTTCATAGTTCAAGGTACTCAGAAGTGCTCAACTCAGGAAATGGTATCCATTAAAATAAGGAACAAGAGCTTCTGGGCATAGAGGCAAATGTCTGTGAGGCTGAGGCAGGAAGATCAAAAGTTTGAAAAGGTTGCCCAGACTGGCCTCAAAGACCTTAAAAAAAGCTAGGATGTGTAACTAGGTCATAGTGGTTACCTAGGATGCACAAGGCCCTAGGTTCAATCCCTACCACAAGTCAATCATGGAGCTTAACTTCCAGTTCATTAATATGGAAGTTAATTGAGTACCGGCTGGACTGATGCCGAGGCAGAGGGTACCTGCTAAGGAGTATGGGGTGATGGCTAGTGACTAAGCACGTCCTTCTAAGACCTTGCTTTCAAAGGGACCCAAACTGAAGCTACTCTGCAAGAAGTAACTTGAACGTGGCAGGTTAAAAGTATCCCGTCTTTCCCTTGTTTCCTGATATAAGTTGACCCCACTACAGGCCACTGATGGTGCCATCCGGTAAGAATTCAGGCCAGGCTTCAGCTCCAGGAAAGAAAGGAAACCTCTAGAGGAACACTTCCATATGCCCCTTGACTGTTGCCAAGCGTAACCCCCTGGGCTTCTCTGGTTGGCATGTGTCAGGAGGCTCCCAGGATAGCATATGGTAATGGCAGAAGGCCCAAGACGGGATGCCAGATGGGTGAACGTGGGGTTACTGCTGCTCAAACTTGTTCCTGCAGCAATGCCTCAAAGGAAAGGTGAGGTCAAGGGGTCTGAAGTAGTGATCAAATGCTTCCAGTACACTCATGGGGGAAAATAGAGTAAGTGCAACGGGAGACCCCGTGGAGCAAACTCTGAGA
This sequence comes from Marmota flaviventris, assembly GCF_047511675.1. Classification (NCBI taxonomy): domain Eukaryota; kingdom Metazoa; phylum Chordata; class Mammalia; order Rodentia; family Sciuridae; genus Marmota; species Marmota flaviventris. Next base: position 113,719,849 of record NC_092503.1, read on the forward strand.
GATGGCTAAACTGGCTGAAGGAATAGCTGAAAGAGGGTAGCACAAGGAACAGTCGCAAAACTCAAGAGTTCTCAAGGGATGAGAAATGGAAACACCCCCCTTCCCCCCCCAAAAAAAAAAGAATTGTAACCAATGAATATAGCTAAACCCTGGTTCCTGGAATGAAACAGAAGTCACATAACATAAAAAGCACTAAATGAATTGTGATCTGGGTAGACCAGGGATATTTATATATTCCTATTGTATTTGTACACGACTATCTCAATGCAGCCTAGGTTTAACATTCTCAAAATGTATAGAGCACTTAATATCTAGCAGTGTAAACTCTTTTTTTCACTAAGAAATACCAATTTGAACAAGGTGTTCATGGGAAAAGTACTCTACTTTCCAAGTTTGTTTTCCACACCAATGAAGTATTATTAAACACCTATGCTTAGTCTACCTTGATCCTTAGTTTTAAGGGTTGTCACAGCTGAGAAGATACAGTGGTAACTCCTAAATGAAAGAAACCCACTGTTGGATGTTCCTATTAAACTTGAGAGGCTGCTGTTTAGTTCACTCGCCAATCATGCAAGATTCTTTGGCTTTTGTGGAAGACTCCCATCCTGTCATTCAGCTGTTGCAAACTAACTGGAAGGTGTCAATTTCATACACTCAAAACCAATTAGTCCAAGTCCTCCTAAAATGGTTTTGGAAACCCCCTAACCTGTAGAACACTCTTCCAGACCTCAATGAACTGCCCAACTTTACACTTTTCCAGAACAAAATTGCAACTTGGGAAGCATGTCCCCGTGGTTAAATTAGACCACAATCTCTTCCTCTAGACCATGGGTTTCTAAATGCGGTGTTAATTTTTTTAACCTTGAAGGGACAGATTCCTTTGCTTTACCTCTGTCTTAGTGAGCATTTTCATCAAATACAACAATGCCTGACAACCACAGAGAAGAGGAAGTTTGTCTTTGGGTGTATCGGAGGTCTTGGTCTGTAGAAGACTGTTTTGGGCCCAAGGTGAAAGGGCACATGAGAGGATTAGGAGGAAAGTGACTCACGATATAGCCACCAGACAGGGAGCTCCACTTACCATGGAACTGCAGAGTTCAAGAGTTCAATCCCCAGCACCACATAATGTTTAAAATAGATGTATAAATCCCAAAGGCATGCCCTCAGTGACTTACCTCGTGTAGCCACATCTCTTCTGTCAATGCCCCACTAATCCATACCAATAGACTAGTTTACCCATTAGGTCACACACAACTCGCAATCAACCCACCGCTGAATACTACTTTGGTAGTGGGGATCAAACTCGGCGGGGGGGGGGGGGGGGGGTCTACCACTGAGCTTACATCCACAAACTTTTTCCAATTTTTGAAGACAGGATCTCGCCAAGTTGCTGAGACTGGCCTCAAACTTATGATCCTCCTGCCTCAGGCTCCCAAATTACTAGGAATATAGGCATATACACCACGGTGACAATGTTTTTTAAATGGCATATTGTTGAAATTCGGGTGAACATAAACATCGCCTGAAACGTGCATCTTTTTTAAGGGACAGGGTCTCGCAGGGTTGCTTAGGGCCTTGCTAAATTGCCGAGGCTGGCTTTGAACTTGCGATCTTCCTGCCTTAGCCTCCTGAACCGCTGGGATTACAGGTGTGCACCTATGCCCTGCTATCATTTCTTTATAATTTTGAGTTTTATCAAAAACACTCAAAATCCTGTCTTTTTTGAAATAAACATTATAGTTGTCACAGGGTGCAATATAACACCAAAACTTTGACTTAGTTCCCATTTATGAAACTTTTCCCACTTCCTCCACCCCCACATGCTAGAGTCTTGGCCAGAGCTGGGCAAGAGCCCTTGACAGGGAGACTACTGTGAACTTCTGCACATGCTGTTCTCCATAGGCTACTCCTGCTACCTTCAAGCTGATTGGTTTTGCACTCTGCTAGGCCGGGCTTTTTCTGGATGCTTGAAACTACATGGCTTGAGCCTACATGGAGGCTGTTTCTGTCAGAACAAAATGAAACCTTATGGGGCCTCCCTGAAGTTTTTAATTGCTATTACATGGATGCTTCTGGGGAAGGTTTGGCCTGGTCCCTTGCTATGTGGGTGACTGGGGGCTGGTCTATCTGCTATTCCTTCTTAGAACTGCATTTCCTGGTCCCTGAGGTGAGCTCTGGCAGACCCTTCATCCCAGAGCTGCTATATTGGAGCCCTGAGTTGCTCTAAAGTCCCTTGTTACATTGTTCCAGCAGGGGTGATGGATAGTGGCCAATCACGTGGGGGAGGCACTGGATGGAGCTGCTGAGAATAGCACTTGCCTTGATGGTGTTTGTGTAGTTTTTTTTTTTTTTGGGGGGGGGAGACTGACCCTGCAGCTGAGGGGAGAGCAGCAGCTGCCCTAGATCCCCAAGTTTGGCTCATGGGTAGGTGCTGGTGGAAGAGCATCTGTACCTAAATTCTGACGTCCTTGCTGCAGGTGACATCACCCTTTCTGCCACTGACCTTGCGGTATAGTACAATGACAGTGGTCCTTCTCTTCATATGCCTTCCTTCAGTCTGATTTCCTATGTGCATAATGTAAAATGGAGAAAGTGGCTTTCCCTGGCCTCAGGCCCATCCCTGTCAAAAGGCTTGCGTAGAAGACAAGGATGAAGATATACTGCTGAGATATACAAAAAAGGAAAGACTGGAGGACTACTTCTGTGTCCTCAACACTCCAAAGGGCAGCCCAGATGCTCTCCAGTGCCTGACACTATGGAGGGGTTGGAGCCCATCTGTTGAAGCTGCTTCAGAGAACAGTGAGGGGAACACACCTGTGGACTACAAAACCCTTGTTCCCAAAGGGGCAGCAACAGAGCTGACTTGTCCACAGGGACTCCCCTCTCTCTAGAGAGGAGCCCCTGAAGCACAACTTTGGACTGGGCAGCCCTTGTCCCTACAAAGCTACAACCTGAGCACATCTGTTGACTGGGACGCTGTTTATCTAGAGTTAGGCCACCAGCTCTGCCTGATGGAGCTTTCTGGGCACAGAAGAGCCGGGGGTGGTACAGCTGGGAGCTACAGCCTGGGCATCTGCATAGCAAATATTTTCCCCCTCTTCAGGTGAAAGCTGGGCTCTATTTGGAACCAGTCAGTAATACATGTACTGGACAATGGAATCTGATAGTTCTTCCCTGATTCAAAAACCCGGGTACAGATTCTACATGAACGTTTCGTGAAGTTCTTGCAATTCCTTTGTCGACTTACGTCGGTGTTTCTTCTAATCTTCTTTTGGCCCATTAATGTTAACGCCGTCCTCTTCATGGTTTCAGGGGACTCAGTCCAGAGACGGCTGGCCCCATTCCTTAAGCCTTCTGAGGAAAGCCAGAACATGGTGGAAGAATATAATGGAGGGGGAAGCAGCTTACACGATGACCCGAAAGCAAAGCCACTTCTGAACACTCTAGCATTGATTTACACATAAGCTTTTGGAGGAAACATCTAAGCCATAACATCTTCCAAAAGAACATTCTTCAGGGACAAGGTTAGCAAACATGGAACACTAGACACATGGAAAAGACAAACATACTCTTGAAGACAAGTAGACAGGGTTGTGCTAGAAGCCTCAGCCACATGTCCAGGCTTGGACTTGCTTTTCCCATGTGCTACTATGTTGTAGGGACCTCATGATCATCTGCACAGCCAAGTGGGAGCTGACTTATTCTTAATGAGATAGTAAAAAAAAAATCTTCATGCCACAGACACTTGATAGTTCTACTTGCAAAGTATAAGTTGTCCTCTATGGTTAGTCTTGGGATAACTTCCAAGAAAGGACTAACCTCATTGACTATATCTTGGCACAATATGCATTTTCTTCCAGGTAAAGTCCCTGCCAGAAGGTTTTTTTGCTTCTGCCACGTCGGTAAACTCGGCCTGGTATCAACAGTGGTTACACTGACATTTTTCATGAAGGGGTCATTTCTTGAATATGGCTTAAAGTCTCAAGTACATTTCATTTTTTTGAAATGGAATGCAGTATCTACCACAATCTGAGACATGTTCAAAACATACTTTCATCCAACTGTAGCAACCTCTCCCACACCACATAATTTGTTTTAAACCTCATTTCTTCAACTCCACACTCCTGTGTATCTGCCAACAGTATCTGGTGATAAAGACTTGGTTGGTTCTTGTTTACAGTATATTCTAGAGACTCCTATCATGATAGGAAGAACAGTTTCCCCGATGATAAATTGATTTTTTTTTCTTTCACTCCTAAACACTTATTGCTAAACTTAATGAAATCTTGTAGAAGGTTGCCGTTATTGCTGCCTAAAGCTGACAGAATCGTAGATTGGGTTTTTGCCGGGTTTCTGTTCTCGAGACTAAAAGGCTCAGGGGTCACTCCAGTTGAACTGGGCTGACTGGGCTGCGCAAAACAACCACACGAGACAAATACCTTTTTCACTGGGGTCGCTGTGACGGCTCCTCTGACCTTAAGGGTCTGCAGGAAGTGAGCAGGTGCTGACCCCTTTTATTGAGAAGCTACTCAAAGGAGGCAAGGGGTCAGGTTTCAGGGGGCTGAGTGCATCTTCAAGATGTCCACTGTCAGCAGGTTGACTGACACCTGGGTAAGGCACAGTAAGAGAAGGGGACACACACAAGGCACTTCCAAGGAATATCTCATCCTAAAAGGGCAAGGGGTTATATTACAAAGGAATATGTTAGCATAGCTTCACCCATGGGACTGCAGGAAGACACACCCATGCACAAGACACCGACCCTCGAACCCAAGAAGGGTGGGGAAAGCTCTGCCACATCTCTGTGACTGAGCGCCTCAGCACCCAGCTGGGAAGTGAGTCACATGCAAAGCTGGTCTCCCACAGGTTCTATATGCTTACGATGAATTTGTCAAATTACTATCATAGGGAGGCACTGTCTATACTTACAGAAGGGATTTACCTGCTACTAACAGCAAATTTTACTCAGTCTTGATACTTCCAAGTAATCTATAAGACTAATTGAGAGGGCTGATGGGTTCTACAACAGCTGCATTAAGAAGAACCATTATGAATAGACCAGCTTTGTAATTCTCTGGTTATCAGGGGCTCATTAGCTTTTCTAAAATCTGCAGTTTCACATTAGTAGTCCTTACAGAACAGACACATCATGTAAGGATTAACTAATCCCAAATATAATCCATCGGTCCACTTGGGCAGCCTGACGCCAACATGGCAAAAACGGGGTTGGGCTAGCAGAAGCCTCAGCCACATGTCCAGGCTACAACTTGCTTTTCACACATGACACTATGTTGTAGGGACCTCCTGACCATCTGCACAGCCGAGTGGGGGCCGACTTACTGGAAGTGACCACCATTAATGTCTCTGCCTAGCACAATAGACTTCATTGGTGTGGAATAGGGCTACATCCACCTCAGGTTAGAGTTTGCTAGTCTAACTTGTTTTTTAGAGCTGGTTATGAGGAAACTAGTCATAGGGCAACAAGAAGTTAGAAGTTCTTTTTAACCAGGAGGAGGTGAGAATGTAATAGGCTGAGAAGGAACCAGTGGAAGAAAAGTTGAAGAGGCAAGAGGGAAAAATCAAAACATGTCAGAAAGTTGGATTTGGAAAGCACAGGGAAGACTTTGTCTTGATTTTAAGATAGGAGACTAAGGATCTGCCCTCATTCTTGAAAAACATAACTCCAGGGATGAGAGAACTGGTGTTCCCACTTGGACCTGTAGTCCTACCTGACTAAAATGAGTGCAACATAAGTCACATAGTTTATAACAAGGGGATTTTTTTAGTCTCTAAACTTTACGTTGGAGAGAATGAGAATATTAAATCAAATGCATTTGAAGCATATCAATCATAGTTGCAAGATTAGCAGTCTACTTGCACGCTGGGGATGGAAGACCTTTAGAAAGGAAAGTACAATTAAAATCTGTATCAGACTTCAGGAGGAGATGTTGTCCAACAGCTGAGCTCCCGGAAGACATGCCCAGTCCCTGGATGCCCCAGGGTGGGGGAGGGTGTGAGGCCCCATTGTGACCTGGACTGAAGGTGAAGCAGCTGACACGCAGCCCTGTGACTGCAGATGCCTCTGGTCTTCCACAGGTGGCCGACAGCATGGCCAGCTACAGCTAAGCACTGAGTGTTCCACAAACTCTTTAAAGTCCAGTAACTTGGCTGAGTCATTTGGCTATCGCCTTCCTGAGATGACCCCAGGTTCCCAGTGTGGCCTGATAAGAGCCCCCACTCTTGAGGGCAAGAGAATCCGATCCAAGTTCTTAGCACCAAACCATGATCCTCACATAGCAAATACATTTGGATATTACTTCATAGCTACCTAACAGCCCCTTTCCTCAGAGGCAGGGTTGTGAGCCAGAAGGAAGAGGTGATGCAGGTTGAGAAAGGTCAGCCATCATTACAGATCAGCTATTGCTAACAAGGGACACACATTCCACAATTGCAGGGTGTTCATCTTGCCCCACCCCCACTCACAGAACTGACTGGAAATGAAAGCTATGGTTTAAAGTGGCCTTGGGATCCTGTGACAGAAAAAGCAAGTCAGGGTCTGGGCACCTTACAGGCAAATAAATGGGTTCCCAGAGGCCCGAATACAGGATAATACCAAATGTACTTCCATTTCCCAATAGGAAGTTGCAGATACTTCCGGAATATTCTGAAAATACACGGCTGAGAAACTGTCATGCCCAGCAATTGGACTAGTTACATACACATTAAAAAGGATCAGTTTCAAATGCTACATTCTTAGTCACATTTTATACAATCCTTTCACTTATTTCAACATGAGCACCAACGTCACTAGTAAATTGAGCCGAGTTACCTAATTACCCAGAGCTGATGGATTTAGTTACATGACAATCCAACTGCAGGAAAAGTAACTCCCATTTACATGATGGGAATACCAGTCTCTACCCCACTTCTCTACTGATCATAGATTTTTGTCTTTAATGTAACGCTTATGAGTGGTTACATGGAAATTCGATGGTGAGAACACCTGGCATACCTCCCAGAAACATCTGCTGAATTGGTGTTACTGTGAGAAAGGCTCACTTCCTTTGCCCCTTCTAATGACTTTCAGTACAGTCTTAAACCAGTATCAACTGAGGTCTTCCTAGTTGATTTGCCCCTACGGGCACTCTGTAGTCGGGACAATTGGAAGACAATGCCAAAGTGTGGGAGTCTTGGTGAAGTCTCACTTAACAAGCTTACATCCCTCACCCCCACAAAGAACGAGTATTTCAGGGAGAATGTTTGATAGCTAAGCTTATGTCAAGTTAACCCAGTCCTGGAGCATGTGGCATGACACAGGCTTAACTTAGAAAATGGTCACCAATGTAACAAGGTCCAATGTAAGTGTTCTGCCTCTGTCCCTCTCATCCCTCTCATTCCGAGTTCCTTGTCCTGACTCGGATAATCAGAGGAAAACATGAAAACTTGGAGTTCATCACTTTTGTGACAGTGGAGTTTGCTATCAGAGAAACTTCTGCAAAAGTGAAGGGTAACTGTTCAGGGCTCGGGCAGAATTTGGCTGTTATCTAAGGATTGCTATGTTGGCTTCTTAAGAAGCCATTTCCTTGGTGGTTGGTAGAGAGGTAGTTTCCACATGTCAGAAGATGTTTATCAATCAGACCTGTTGTTCCTGGAATCCAAGATCACTCGGAGCAAAGGGAATATATACAAAATGGAGGTAGAAGTGCCATGTTTTTAATCCTGCTTTGAGTTGCCCATTGGGCATTTGTAGGCAAAAGTGAATAGTTGAAGTCCTTGTTACCCTGGGGGGATGAAGTGTCAGTGGGGATAATATTTAAAGCACCTTACTACCTGAAAGATCAGATTTTTCTTAAGTTTTAAGAAAGCCTGGAGCTCATGAAAACAACTGTCACTCTTCCCTGAATCCTTCCAAAGGAACAGATTGGACCCCATAGGACTGAAGTTATGTGCTATTACTCACAACTCAAAGGATAGTGACTTAAGACAAGTTACTGAGCAGGGAGGAAGAATTATTTGGAAAGCCATCAAAGAAGATGGAAGGCTATTGTCAAACAGTATGTTCACCCAGCCTGGAACTTAAGCTCCCTTGACTCCTTAGGTGAGGGGGGAGAAGGGGGGCTTGGATCAGGAAAGGGTAGTTGGCCAGAGACTGCTAGGAGCCAATTCGGTGGTCTGGAACAGGATGTTGTGAAACCTGGTGGCTGGTGATCTGATCATGATGCCTCTGTAAACCTTAAACATCTGACCCTCGTCTTGAGTCTTGGAGGAGAGAGATTAGGTATGTTTAAGGGTAGTCACTCTTGCATTACCAGCTTCAAAGGTGCCTTAAGTGGTTTTACATGTTACCACACAGTTGAGCAGAAATCTCACCAAAAGAACTCATAAGGTACATATTGCCCAGCTGCATGACCTTCAAAACTAATTTTTGAAGTCTAGCTTTACTTGATTTTAGTAGAGGGTTTCAACTCTTCCCTTGGTTACAATGTGAATAGTTGGTGTTTTTTGTTTTTTGTTTTGTTTTTGACAAAGCTTTTAAAATCCTTAATCTGGGGAATGACAGTAGGCCAATGAGTGGACTGCCCACCCCCCACCCAGGGTCTAAATGTGGACTGGTTGCTGGAGGAAAAGGGATAATTAGAAACTCAAGACTTTCAGCCCGACTTCCAGGGAGAGAATTCTGAGGGCTACATTGATCACTAAAGGCCAGTGATCAACCGTCCCTACACTATAAAGCATCCACAGAAGCTCGGGACAGACTGGGTTTAGAGTGCTGAAATGAAGATGTGCCCAGAGGATGGTGGCCCCAGAGGTCAGGGTCATGGAAAAGGGCACAGCCTCTCAGAGAAAGTGCTTGCAATGTTTCACCACTGAATATTGTGTACATAAAACGGAAACTCTGCTTTAGATGACAATCGTATATTCTGAGCCAAATGAGTAACTATAGCCTGAAAGAGATTCAAGTTACCCTCCATGATGTCTTCTGAGGTGAAAAAGGTTGTGTGAAACTACAGCCCAGGATAACTTGACACATCAAATACATCAGGGGTATCAGGCGAAGGGCCTATAGAAAGTGCGGAAGCCTTCTCAATAGATTCAGGATGTTCCAGCACTCGGAGCTGTGGGGTTGGTAGAGGCTAGCAGTCCACTAACCTTAATAGTATGTCTGCAAGGCTTACCTAATACTGAATGTTAGGTCAGATACAAAGGTTAAAAATAAATGGCTAGTCTTCTAAAGGGCCTAAGATAGTTTTGGCTTCAGGCATGCAACACGTCTTCGTAATCGTGTTCAGCTCAGCCAGGTCACTCTATAGGATCTGACATGACTGCTTCAGAACTTGAGCTTCACGGCAAGTTAGCTGTGGGTCCTTCTACTACACAGAAGTAACTTACTACTCCTGGTTTGTCTTGTGTCACAAAAGGATGCTACAGTTTCCTAATGTTTTTTGATATGACCATGTGGCCATGTTTATCTTCACTGTGAATCTGGTGCATCACATAAAAATGTGCTGAACCATCCTTGAATTCCAGGATCTCCTTTGGTTGTGGTCTATGATCCTCTGTGTGCTGTTGAATTTCTTTGTAACGTTTGGTTGTAGAATTTTTATATTAGTCATTGATGTTAATATGTAGTTCTGTTTCCTTTATGTGTGTGGTATCTTTGGGTTTTGGTTTTCAGGGTAATGCTGGCCTAATAAAATGAGATTGGAAATGTCTTTTTCTAAGAAGGATTTGAAGACTGACTAGAAAACTCATCTTGAATGAGAACTCTAAAGACAAACACTTTTTGCAAACTGCCTTCTTTAAACAAATTTGTTTTTTCTTACGAATACTGCATATGCCTTCTGCAAAGCCAAAAAATTACAAATTTTAAATGTCATTCTTCTAATAGAAAAATGACATTTCTGTTAAGTCTCACTACTAACGTATCAAAATTCCCTAGTTTGTTAGCCTGAAGATGACTTCTCTGGAAAAAGACCACTCCATATCTGCTTTAAATAGCTTTTGATAATTTTCCTGATGTATGTCCCAGAAAGGAAACACGGGTTCACAAAGTGAATTTAAAATTGTTTTAAAACTAACATGAGAGAACACATCTTAAACATTACCATTGATAAGCAGTTAAGGATGCCTAACAAAGATGGTACAGAATGAAAACCTGAACTACAAAGAAACATGGCAATAATATAAAAAAACAGGCAAATACACAAAATAGCAGCATGTATTGGCTCTCAAAAGGGGAAAAGTGGTGGTTTAAGACTAGATGACTTGGCAGTTAAAGGAAAAATCCCAACACATGCTCACACACATGCCAAAACAAAACACTAGTATCTTAGCTAATCCTAATGGCTGTTGCAATAGACCTGAGTTACTTCCAATGTAAATGGCCACCTATGATTACATAGCTCAAGTCAGGTAAGCAACATTTTCAGCTTGCATGTTCCTATCAGACATAGTGCTACAAGAAAAAGAAATATGGTTGCCAGGAGGTCATTTTAAGACTAAAATGAAGCAAAAGTTAGAACTGGATTATACTAGCTCCCAATCAACAGCATCAGGAAGATTAAAGTCCGTAGCAAGGAGAAAAATATCCTCTCCCTGCAGGGTTGTAATGGACGTGCCTAAGAGATCAGATGGGCCATGACAACACTGAAGAATCTATTCACTTACAGAGAGCACCCGGCATGGGCAAGCAAAAGGCCCCAACTCAGAGCTCTTCATGGACTGACTTTTCTTGTGACAGTTACCTCTCTAGAAGAGGCATATTTATAAAGACAGAGTATTGAATTGACCAGTTTCTCCATAGCAAAGTTACAAATGGATCCCAACAGGCCCTAGTGAGTTGGAAACATGTAATATCAGTTATTACAAAAAAGATGGCCAACTGACAGTGGAGAATGTGTAACATAGTCGCCACCAGCAGACGGAACACTCAAGGACTCCCCAAATGTTGCAGGCTGCAGTTTCACCTGTCAGGGCAGACACCCTTCGGCACCGAGGACACTACCAGTAGATAAAGCCTTAGCATCCTGAGAGATCATTGCTTCTAAACCAGTAGATTCTTTGCTACAGGGGTACCCAGGACAGGATGTTCTCCCAAACACTCAACTGTTAGTTTGGTCTGTCAGAGCTTTCTACATCAAGTACCCAGAAGCTGCTTCTGCCTCTGGAGAATTCTTGCATGTATGTTGCTTGGGTTGTGCCTACTCTTCTAAGAAAGTAAAAAATCACTTGGATTTTTTGATTCCCTGAATGTCTAGTAGAATGTACCATGAAGCTGTCTGGTCCTGGGTTTATTCTGAGGAAGTCTTTCTTTACTCCTTTAAACCTAAGAAAATACCCATCTTGGCTACCATATTTGGAGATACACAATTTTTATTTAAAAATCAATTGTACTGAAACTCAAGAGTTAGGGTTAGTCAACATTGTCTGCAAAGAACCAACTTTTTTTGTTTCCTTTCCCTGTTTCATCTCCACTCATGATTTTTTTTTCCCCTCATTATTAGAGCTCTTGGCCTAGGGTCCTAGCTCAGGTGGTCCCAAAAGGCAACTCTTCGACCTGTTCCAATCTGCCACTCACATGAGCCGTGGTAAAGGCAGGAAAGGAGCTTAAGATGAGCATCTCTTCCAGGAAGAACACAGGAATGTAGTGACAAAGACGTCTTCAAGGGACTGACGAACTGTTCCACTTTAAGAAAGTTTCAAAGGCAAGGGTTGTCTGCGCAGCTGAGTCATCCTGGTCAGGCCGTGGTTTGGTTGATCATCATATCAGGACTGGTTCCGCCTAGGGGCCACCTCCCTTCCTGTTACAGGATGATTGTTTTCATGAGAGACGGTCTCATCGAAGGTCTGAAGCTGGGCTGTTCCTGAAACCCAAGGCGACTGGGGTTTGGGCAATGACTGGAAACATCTAGGTATCGCTGCAGAGGTCTGGAAGTTGAATGTCCTGAATCTTGAACACTTTAGTTCTTACCTCACTGCCCTGAATTTTGAAAGGGGGATGGGATAGGTCATGACAGGGTGATGAAGCCTTGTCTTACACTCCTTCAGTGACTAATGTGTTTATGTGAGAATTACTAAGAATCTGGCCTAAGATTTTAAAGTCAAAAAGGAGATAGATACAAAATGAAGGCAGAGATGCCAAGAGTTATCCTGCTTTGAGGTATCCACGGGGCATCTGCAGGTCTCGGTGCAGAGCTGTAGCTTTCAGCAAAAGTGGCTTCAATTCTTACACTCCTCCTAGCTCCATTCCATAGGAAAGTACTGACTTGTTCTCTTTAGGGGCTTGAGGTTTTCCTCATCTCCTCCCTTCATGCTCTCATTAAGCTCGTTGGTACTTCAGGTGTCCACACGTCCCTTTCATGTCCTAGTCTGTATTGGATCCCATGCTTGTACGCATGAGCACTTTCATTAGCTAGGAAGTTGACACGTGACTTAAAAGCCAAGTGCATACAGTTACAAGTATACGTGCATTGAACACCAGTGCTTCTTGTGCTCTGTTGGACCTGCCCCTAACTTCTGCCATCTTGCCCTGACTGTCTACAGTTCTAAATCTCCAACATACTTGGGCATTGTCTTCATTGTCATTCATCTCAAGTTTTTCTAATTTCCCTTTTCCTTGACTTCCAGCTTCCTCAAGGTTCATGGTAACGACGATGCAAAGATACCTAGTATCTTAATCCCTTCTAACTAAAGACTAAGACCTAACATATGGTCTGATGCTGCTGTAGAATGTTTTGGACATGTCTGGTACCATGGATCCAGTGGTAGTAAAGTCCTATTTCTCTATTGGTCTTCTATCTTTAAGAGTATGGAAAATTCATACTGTCATCGTAGGGTTGTATAGTCACCGAGCTCTCTGTTTGCATCACGTTTAGGAGCTCTGGTGTTCAATGCATGTATGCTCGTAATTGTATGCACTCGGCTTTTAAGTGGCAGAAGCGTGCGCACGCACCTCTGTGGAGGCCTTCCCTCCCTTGGGCTTAGAACCACCTCATCTACAGGTTTAGACGGGCACCAGGGCTTGGATTTTTCTCTCCCTGGTGTAACCCTTTGCCACTGGGTAAGGCAAAGGAGTTCTCTACCCATCAATTGAGGCACAGCTTTCACCCAGACTTATGAGAACTTGGCTTGTTTGTCCTGTTTCTGACTCCTCTAGTAGTGTCTTCTGATGACCTTTAATAAACCTCTCATACACGTTCTTAGCTCAAGGTCTATTTCTAAGTCCTATACTGTGGATCCAAAGTGTATGTTGGATTTCTTCCTATACAGACTGCTACTTGTTTCTCAAGGCTTAAAAACAAAACTGGCCTCTCATCATGAAATTTCTCACTATGTTAAATAACTTAAATGAGCCTCTGACTAGCAGACTTCAGACTGTACAAAAATGGATGGCACAAGGGAGAGACCAAAGAACAAAATCTCTCAATGACTGATCCAGTCAGATCCTGGCAAAAAGAAAAAAATGGCATTATTAACCCATTAACTCTCAGTGGGTTAAATAACTCAGTACTTAATAAAGGGAGTCTTTAAAGAAGTGGAGGGGTATGCTCATGGTGAAGAGCTGTCGCCACCAAGACGGACACGGGGGTGGGGTGGGGGGTATGGAAAGGAAGCTGTCACTGCTAAAGGCACTGTTGAAGGGAGCAGGAAACATCTCGTCCTTACCTCGTCCCCTTGGTATGAGGGTGCCCAGGTGGCTGATCCCACTAAAAGCCAAGAAATGAGTATAAGGTGGACCTAGGCCACCAAGAACCCCTTGGAGGGTGGGCTTCCTGTTGAGGTAGTGAACCACTCGCCCAAGCTCGTATCCAACTTGAAGTCATTCTCGCCTACGGAGAGGGGACTCCCTCAAGGACTAGCTATGTTGTCTCCACCTAGGACACTGGGATAGGCAGCCCTTGGCTTCAGAGCGCCTCCCAAGTTGGCCAAAGCTCTGCTGGACCCTCGCTGGAGAGCTTTCTCGGCCTCCTTCCTCCTGGCTCCCTTCACACAGGTGTTGACACCTAGCATCTTGCAACCCACACTCATAGCACCTCCTTCCGGAGATACCGATCCACAACAGCAAAAGATGGGTGACGTAATTCCCACAGGTGAGCCATTGTGGAGGAGCAAACACAACGACTAAGGTAACCTGCCCTCACCACCTCTGCTTTGACTCTCTGCTGTGAGAAAGACCCAGGTGCCCTTCAATCTGGGCAGCGTGCGGGGGGTGCTGGACCACTGGGGAACATCTGTAGGAATCTGGGGAGCTGTGATAAGGTGTGCATGCCTGTCACACACTCCACATGGTGTGGCAAGATCTGTCTGCACATGGTTGTCACTGCCTCTGGCAGATGTGCACATCAGCCCTGTGTGAGACTCCCCCCCCCCCCCCGCCCAGTGCTGTCAAGGAAACGCCACACTGATGCTAAATGATGCGCTTCTAAGTGGGGTGATTAAACAGTTCAGTGACGGGAGCATCCTCCCAGGGAGAAGAGCAACAGGAGACTCCTGAGGAATCGGAGTCACATCCTTTGAATGAAAGGACATGCCTGAGTGCATCAGCGAGGGCTTCTAGTGAAGGGAGCTGGCTGAAGGCCCGGGGAAGGAGCTTGAAAGCACCTCTCCCAGGAGAATAGTGGTCCAGTCTGCCTTCTGGAGAGCAGTCCCCTGCGCACAAAGGGGGTCTGTGCTCAGAGGGGAGTTGAGTCCCTGTGTGCCTCAGGCCAGAGCTGGGGAGCTGTTGGATTGGTGCAGGCTTCAGACAGAGCCAGTCAATGCTGCAATGCCATCTGTCGGGAGTCCCTTCTGGCCCTTTTGTGTTACTCGACATTTCATCCAGACTTCCTTTCATTCAAAGGATGTGACTCTGATCCCTCCATATGTCAGTCTTCTCCTTGTCACAGGGAGATACTGAGATGGGGTGTGGGAGGCAGGGTGTTTACATCCTCTATGAAAAGGAGGAAGAGGGGTAGAACTAAGGAGATGTTATAGTGCAGACTGGACACTGTCAAAAGCCTTGGCCATCCCTGTGGACTGGGACTAGGAAGCAATTCCAGCCCACTAGAGCTTCTAGGCATCCAGGTATTGCCATCTGTGACGGGAACAGACTGCCCCAGTAAGGCATGATCTCGAGCCTGTCCCAATAGGACTCTGGGTAGCACATCTCCATGTCTAAAACATGCTCCCAGCTGTGGATATTCAGGTCTGCAGGATGGGGCTGACTGATGACTCCAGACAGCAGAAGGGAAGGAGGACAGCCCCCAAATCCCTGGTGAGGGAGCGTGAGGGGTGGGCTTGCTACTCCCACATAATGGAATCCTCTGATGGACGCACAGTAATTCCTACTCATCATGGGTTCTGTATTGAAGCATGGCTCAAACTTAAGATTGGCTGAACCCAAACTCGGCCTCCTTTATACATCCCCGGCCCCCAACACCAAACTCTCCCCCTGAAATAGCCAGAACTAGACTGAGATAGTGGGACAGAGGCTCTGGGAAGCAAACTTGGGCATGGAGCTTGTAATTATACTCCAGTAGATGCATCAAGAAGCTAGGTAACTGGTAACTGAGGGTTAGTGCATCTGGCGTCCCCTGAAGGGGAGAAAACCTTCCCTCTACTGGTTACTTTGTCTTTTCGTCACCTAGATGGCAGTTGTACAGTTTGGTTCTGCAAGTGGAAGAGCTGGGTTATACTGGCTGCCACTTTGATCCCTGGTCCCTTCTGACCAGCCCTCCCTACCACCTGCCCCCTGTAGAACAGGAGAGCCATACCGACACCACCACGGGACTAGGAAGCTGGGGCAGGGTCACAGAGCTCAGAAGTGGATGTGGTCACCTGCAAGTCAGTGCTGTGTTGCAGGAATAGACTTCAGGGCCCATTTTCTTCCATCGCTCACTCTGTCCTACTTGCTGCCACCTGACTTCCTGTCACTTGTCCCCTTGATGGGGTCTAGACAAGGGCTTTTGTTACCTAGCTTTTCCCAGCTGTAGCTGGAAAGGCCATTGGAGTGACTTCCCCAGATAGCCCTCAGGACTGAGCTAAACCCTGCCCTTTGGTTTCAGGGGCCAGAGTCTGTCTCGCCTGGAGATCCCAAGGCTATATTGCCTGGCCCCTATACCCAAGAGCCATTCTTTGCCCAGAACTACAGTGCTGGACAAGACACCACCTCTTGGTCTAGCAGGGATCACTTGTGTACCCTAAAACACTGCTGCTCAGAGTGGTGGTAGGACAGGTGCTGACAACGTGAGTGTTCTGTCCCACACTAAAGCACCTGTTGGTATAGTTGTGACAAACTCCTAAGCCTCTGCTTCTGTAAGGATCTTGCTGGTACCAGGTGAGGCCAACAGCTCGGTATCAAAATGAGCAGAATCTCGCCCTCTGATTCTGTTAATAGGGTCCCTGTAGGGAGTGGGTGGCTTTGTCAAATTTGAATCAAAGGTTGCCTTCCAAAGGGCTCATTTCAAAGCCTGGGAAGAGACGGAGAAGTCTCAGTCTGTTGGGGCTGCCAAAACAAAATGCCATGAACCTAGTGGCTTATGAAAATGAACTTATCAGTTCTGAAGGGGCCAAGAAGTTGAAGTTTCAAGGGTTGGTATGCTGTCTCCTGCTGCATAGAGAACATCCTTCTGTGCCCTCACATGAAGGGATAAGCACATGGAAGCTTTAATAAGGGCTCGGATCCCATTCATGAGGACCCCACCCTTATGACATCGCCCAATGCCCTCACCTTGTAATTCCTTCACCTTTTGAAGTTAAAACTTCAACATGAATGGGAGGGAATACAAACATTCAGACCATAGCAGAAACCACAAGGACTAAGCCAATAATATGGGACAGATGTTACTGCTTCCAAGACTGAAGGTATGGAGGAGCTGAGCAAGGGGGTTTCTCAAAGGCATCCATGCATGGATTTCTAAAGGGCAGAGACAGACCATATAGCTTGAATAGGTGAAGCACATCCGGTACAGTTCTCCTTCCTGTATGTGGATGTGCCCATCAAAGCTCACTGCTAAGGCGTGGCTGAAAGGCTAGGTTTTATGTGCTTATCTATTGCTAGGCTTAAAAATTACCCTAACACTTGATGGTTTAAAACGAGAATTACATGTTGTAGTTTCTATAGGTAGGGAATCTGGGGCAGCTCAGTTTTGTGGTTCTAGCTTAGGGGCTCTTAAGAAGCTGCAGCCATCTGAAGGCTTGCCTAGAACGGGAGGGGCTGCTCCAACACAACTGACCCCCCCCCCCCACTCTGGGTGGCAGTGATTTCCCTCTTATCCTGCTCTGGCCAGGACTACTGTCCATAGCCACTGTGGCATGCTGTAACAGAAAAGCCTGTTCTGAAATACTTAGTATCTGTTACTTAATAGAAGTCTGTCGAGGGTTGGCAGAACTTTTCTGCTGGAAATAACTGCAGTGGAGACACAAAGCCATTCGGCATCCTGAGTGGAGATGCCCTAAATGCTCCTCCACCTCAGCTAAGCCCATTTCCACGGGCCAGAGTCCCAGGATCCCACCTGGCTGAGGATCCTAAAACTTTGGAGCCTTTATCTCTTGATACATGTTTTAATGTCCTTTAAACAGGAGTTACCACACTTCTCATTACGTGAGAAATTCACTTAAGACATTGTGAGTGGTAAGCCCATGTCCACTCCATGGTTTCCACCTTAACATTATAGAGCACTGGGCTTCTATTCCCAACTGTGGCACCTATGACTCTGCCCCGAGGGCTTTCTCTGGCTGTTGGGAGCCAGCATATGGCGAGCTAGGGAACTAATGTCACTGGGAATGTCCCTCAGTCAATGGCTGATGGGAATTGACTTGTTCCTCTGGTAGAATAACTTTTGGGGACTGTGTCCTACTGGGTTCTCAAAATTCCTCAGCAAAGTTCTAGAGTCTCCCACAGCGGTGACAAGCTTGGCAACGGCCTCCCTTTGGCTCTTCCCCCTCCCTTATCAGCATCTTGAAGTTGCCCTCCAAATAAACACCTTGTTTGCAGACTTCTCTTGCAGCAGCTCCTGCCACAAATCCAACCTAAGATGCGGCACCCTGCTTGAGGCTGCCTGAAAAACGTGATGTTGGCCTAAAATTCCGAGTTTTGGTAGCTACCTCCTGTCTTTCTGATAAGACAAATATTTGTCTTGGTCTCATCTATTACATGAGAATGCCACGTCCCTGAAATCATGAGAGTAATCAGAAATCCACCCCCCACCCCAAGGCTTCTGTCATGATCTCTCAATCTGTCCCACTGGCTGGAGACATCTGCCATTGTCACTGTGGGCACAGTAACCACACCTTGGACTTTCTCCAATTGATGCTATGGTCAAGTGTGCTGCTCTGCAGGTGACTGAGTAGGTCAAGCAAAAGGACAGTGACAAGGAAATTACGTTCCTCTGGGAAGAGGAAACGCGAATGAGGCAGCCACAGGCTTACCTCAGCCCCACTGGGGCAAGTAGCTGATTCTGGCAGAGTATGTGGAAGATGCCCCTCTTAGACTTAAGATCCATATTTGGAGCCTGAGCCTGGGGACAACTTCATAGACCAAATCTACTGGTGTTCCCTGGTAGTAAGGGGGCATTGGAAGGGCATTTCAGGGAATTATGGAATGTGAAAAACCTGTAAGCCACTTGTCTAAGTATCTGGAAATGGGGAAGATGATATACATTAACTGAAACAGTGAATTGTAGGGATTTTAAAATCCCTGTATACACCAATGCACAACATAGATCAGCACCAAGGGTAGAGTTGGTATAACACCACACCAAGACCTGGAGTCCGGGAAGAACCATGCAATGTCATCTTGACGCTGAAATTAATGTCCCAGCACGGGCTAGGAGAGCTACAGCGAGAAAGGTGTTGGAGAGCATGATCTCTGGTGCAGGGAATTTCAGAGCTAGTTGGGGAGGCAGATGAGTGCTTCCAAAGGTAGACAAGGTAGCGGTGCAAATGAGCAGAATTCCAGACAGGATGTAGGCTAAGGATATCCAGAGGTGAGTGAAGAGTAAGCAAGACTGACAGTTAGGACTTAAGGAAAATGTAGGCCGGCAGAACACTTCTGAGGAAGTTTAAGAACTACAGAAGGACTTCAAAAGGAAAGACTAAATAGTCATGTAAGGCACGGGGCCTTCTAATCAGTCTTGGGGTTTGAATTTGGCCCAACCACATGCCAGCGGAGAGCTGGGGCCATTCTTGTGATTCCCACTGACCTGAGCTTTTCCGTGCGTATATAAAACTGGGATTCATAACTTTCTCCAAAGCTAATGTGGGTGGACGGCTCCTCAAACAAATGGCCAACAAGTGGTCACTGTCATTATGACACTATTTAAAGGCTGGCCAGTAGAATAGGAGCCACATTGTTCTTCAGGAAGCCAGACTTGCTTGGAACTATAAGGGTTGTGTAAATTTGAATGGATCTCCTGAGTAAAGGACTTGCTACTTTCTAGAAGCACTGAGCAGTGGTTGCTGCAGCCACCACTTGATAGGCTGTTACTTTAAAGGGTTTTGAAACAGCTATGGGTGGTCTCGGGTCACTTAAAACCCCATGAGCAATGTATGCTAACCTTTTTCTCAAGACTCACTAAGTTTTGAATGGACCCAGCTCCGATCAAGAGCTCTGAAAACAATTTTGTTTTAACATCTTTCCTGTCATAAACCTTGTCATAGCCTAATCGGGGATTTTCATTAGAAGTGGGGTAGATAAGAAGCATGAAATGTCTTGACCTTCTTTAAACCCAAGAAAAAGCCAAATTACCTCCCAGCAAACTTGTTAAATTGAGATTCTACACATTGTTGTGCCCACTCTAGACATGTTCTCGAACCTGTGCAAATTAAATAACTTTAAATGCACCAGGAGGGGACTGTCTAACTCGGAGGATGATCCTCGTGTTAGAGGAATCATACAAATCCAGCCATCTTTATATAAGATTTAAAGTGACTACACTTCCAGATGCTGATAAAAATGAGTTACATTCTGGGAAGGATATTTTGGGATCCACTGCTTAAGAGCAGGAAAGGGAAAATGCAAGTCCTGTAGACCTGACTTTGCCATAGAAAGTGTCTTGGACAGCTTTTCAACTGCTGAGAGAAAGACCTGACACCAGCAGAGGGGAATTTATTTGGGGGCTTAGTTTCAGGTGTCAGTGTATACATGGCCGACTCCATTCCTTGGGACTGAAAAGAGGAAAAACATGGCAGAAGTATGTGGCAGAATAAAGCCTCTAAGGATATAACGACAGGAAACACTCTATTCTCCAGGATCAAAATACAGACCCCCTAAAGCATCCCCCAAGGACCCACCTCCAGCCACACCCTGCCTTCCCTCAGTTACCACTGAGCGAATCCCTTTAGGGGGATCAATTCACTGGTTGGGTTAAGGCTCTCACAACCCAATTTTACCTCTAAACCTTGCGTTCTCTCACATGAGCCTTTGTGGGACACTGAATTATCTAAACCATAACATTCCAGCTGAATTTCAAGAGTCCCCATAGTCTTAACAGTCTTGGCCTTGCCCCAAAGTCCAAGTTCAGAGTCTCCCTAGAGTCAAGGCAAACTGAGGATGAGCCCCTATTTAAAAAAAAAAAAAAAATTCTTATATAAAAGCACATGGTGAACATACTCATCCCAAAATAGAGATGGGGGCATATAAAGAAGGGAAAGAACTAAAGCAAGATTGAAATCCAGCAGGGAAAAGTCATAGTTACATGTCTGGCGTCTGGAGCACATGGCATCATGATCTCCAGGCTTGCATAGCTCCATCCCTGTAGACTGCAGCCCCCGTGACTTCTGTTGGCTTGTCTGCACTTGGTTCCTTCCTCAGCAGATGGACCAGCAAGAGGCACTTCTTAATCTTGGGCTCCACTGTTCAAGGGATGTCCTCAGGCTCTGACCTTTCTACACTTAGCTTGGAATCCCAGACCCTTCCGAAGTCTTCAACGGAAGTCTCCGTGACTCCAACATCCTGCAGAACCGGTACCACGTAGCTGAAACCAAGGTCTGCCGCCATCTCAAGCAGTAGTCAAGATGCAGCGGCCTCTGAGTGCCTGAGCATGGTCGAACAACTTCCTATGCAAGGAAGACCTCTGCTCAAGGGATTTTTTTAAAATCTTGAAACACGTGAGCCTGAGATCCCCTCAAGCCGCCTCTCCTGTTCCTGGTTAAGATAGTGTCTTAGTGACTTACATCTTCAAGAACCATGCTTTCTTTAGCACATCTTACTTGAAGCTTTTTGATCAAACTGCAAGCTTCTAAATTTCTTCTTTTTTTGCTCTGCTTTCTTCTGATTATCACAATGAACTTGGCTAAGAGCTACCAGCAATATCCTACACCACCCCTGAAAGCTATCTTCCTTTAAAATTTCCTCTGCCAGATGAGTCGTCACCTTCAAACTGAGCCTTGCAAAGTTTCAGGATATGGGGAAAATACAAAACTTCAGCCAGAATGCAACAAAAATCACCTCCAGTCCAACTTCCAATAGAGCCTACCTTTTCCTCAAACCTCATGAGGCCAGTCTCTATTGTCCAGTCCTATGAAAACTCCTGAGTTCACACCAGAGTTTCCCACTTTTTTTCATTATTGGTCGTTGAAAATATTACAAAGCTCTTCACATCATATCTCATACATTTGATTCAAGTGGGTTATGAACTCCCATTTTTACCCCGTATACAGATTGCAGAATCACATCGGTTACACATCCACGTTTTTACATAGTGCCATACTAGTGACTGTTGTATTCTGCCTTTCCTATCCTCTACTATCCCCCCTCACCTCCCATCTTCTCTCTCTACCCCATCTACTGTAATTCATTTCTCTGCCTTGGTTTTTTTCCCCCTTCCCCTCACTTCCTCTCATATGTAGTTTTGTATAACAATGAGGGTCTCCTTCAATTTCCATGCAATTTCCCTTCTCTCCCTTTCCCTCCCCCGTCTTGTCCATGTTTAATGTTGATCTTTTTCTCATGCTCTTCCTCCCTGCTCTGTTCTTAGTTGCTCTCCTTATATCAAAAGACATTCGGCATTTGTTTTTTTTAGGGATTGGCTAGCTTCACTTAGCATAATCTGCTCTAATGCCATCCATTTCCCTGCAAATGCCATGATTTTGTCATTTCTTAGTGTTGAGTAATACTCCATTGTGTATAAATGCCACATTTTTTTTATCCATTCATCTATTGAAGGGCATCTAGGTTGGTTCCACAGTGTAGCTATTGTGAATTGTGCTGCTATGAACATCGATGTAGCAGTGTCCCTGTAGCATGCTCTTCTTAGGTCTTTAGGGAATAGACCGAGAAGGGGAATAGCTGGGTCAAATGGTGGTTCCATTTCCAGCTTTCCCAGGAATCTCCATACGGCTTTACAAATTGGCCGCACCAATTTGCAGTCTCACCAGCAATGTACAAGTGTACCCTTTTCCCCACATCCTCGCCAGCACTTGTTGTTGTCTGACTTCATAATGGCTGCCAATCTTATTGGAGTGAGATGGTATCCTAGAATGGTTTTGATTTGCATTTCTAGCTTGCATCACTAAAATTCTCAATCCCTCCCACAAATTCCAAAAAGCTTCAAAATCTTCTGAACCATATAGTTGGATTACTTAAGGACACCACTTCTGGTACTAATTGCTGTTGTAGCCAGCTTCCTCACTGTGACCAGAACAATTAGATCAGGAAAACTATTTGTGGGATCATAATTTCAGAGATGAGTCCATAGATGTCTGGCTCCATTCTCTGAGGCCTGAGGTGAGGTAGAACACCCCAGTAACATACGGCAGAGGAAAGCTACTTGGGGCATGACGGAGGCAGATGTCTCCATGGACAAAATATATCCCTAAGGATATACTTGGCATCCCCCCAAATCCCCCCAGCTCAAGCTGCACCCTACCTGCCTTCAGTTACGACTCAGTTAATCCTTATCAAGGGACTTATGAGCGCTTGGTGACTTGATGACTTGGTGACTTCCATCTATTGATCAAATGAAGACCACATCAGAATGAAGGATCCTGAAAATGACTAGACCACCATAAAGCACCTTGTAACCACCAGACTGATGCCATCATTGCGTATCTTCCCATAGCCACCTCTTACCAAGTCACTCCTAAAAGAGCTGGGAACTCCCAAAGTGCACCTGTTTTTGAGGTGACCTATCATTCTTGGTAAAGGAATAGCCACTTTCCAGGTGCCCCTCGTTCTCCCTTGAGTATCTACTTTTCTAAACCTCTGACACATACTGATTCTCTTACATAAGCCAAGTATCCTGTTGGTGCTGAAGTCCCTCTTCAGACCCTCATCTGGAGATAACTCTTCCCCTGTGACAGTTAAATTTAACTGACTTAACATCCAAGGTAGGATCTGTCACAGGTCCAAGGGAAGTGGAGGGCACTTCAAGTCGTCAGGGGTGACTTTCAATGGTCAGTATCTGCATCTTGGTACCTGACAGTTGTTTCTGAAATTTCAGGAAAATGGACAGAAGTTAGCACTCCCCAAACATCTTCAGTGACTGGCATAAACATCCCATCCCACCTTTCTCTCATACCTCGCCCCCCGACTTGAGTGAGATAATCTGAGACACTTTGCACCATGACCTATAGTGTCCAAGAAAAACAGATTGGTAGTTGCCCCTGCTCTATTGGTTTTCTTCCCTTCCCTGTATCCCTTCCCATAACCTTACCAGTTCCCCCTGGATCTCCCAAATTAACTACTTGCATTGTCTAGTGGAACTCGAACTAAATCCTGGGCTTCATCCACTTCTTACCAGCCATGTATTAGACTATATCAGGCCTCTGTGTACATGTACGAGCACACCAGCACGTCCTTTATCATAAGCTCCTGAGGAGCCACAGGACAGCCCTCCCTGTGTCATGATAATCCTGGGATTTGAGTCTAGGGAAGCTTTCTCAAGGAAACTGCCAAGGGTACATTAGGTTATCTGCCTGGAGCTTGCCCTGGAGAATTGGGGTGTAGATTGGTACTAAGAGGAGAGGTATTAATGCTTTTCCTTGCCCAATAACTGACATGTTTTCCCCAGAAAGGCATAAAGACTACTCTAAAGGCTTCAGGTGAGTCTGTAGCCTCTGTACCCTGAGTCTAGTAGAGAAGATGTCTTTCTGATGTCTTCAGGATTTGCCTTGTTTCTAGGCAGTCCTCTCTGTACCCTTTGAATTGTCAAGGGGAGGGCTTTTCATGTTAAGCGACACTAACTTTGTCGTGCCCATCCTTAACATGCCTTGCTGCTCCCAAGGGGGAGGGCACAGAACACTGGGGAGAGTTGGAGAACCTGAGGCAGCCACTTCTTAGGAATGAAAGTTCTCACTAAAATGCCTTTCCCCACCCCCCACCCCTTATCTATAAACTATTTCTTGAGCCTAATTCCTCCTACAAACACTCCTCATTGTTCAAAATGGGTAACTAAGCCTCTTGGTTCAAGCACACTAGGCCTATCGGCTGCTTCAGTCTCCGCAGAAGTATAACACTCAGCAATGGCACAACTTCTGGGTGGGGGTCAGATTGTTCTTCAGGTAGAAGAGCCCAAGATGGCTCACTGCCACTCAGATTTGGACCTAGTCTGGCTGCATTTCACATAATGCTGACGGATTCTCTCTCCTTCCTTTCCATGGATACTCCATGGGCACTGGCTTAGGAGAGAAGTGTGTAGAATCTCGCTGTCCTTTGAGGAAAAAGTGGTAGCTTCTTGTTTTCAGTGGTTCTTTTTTTTCTTTACTATAACTGGTGTGGAGCACATGGTGGCTTAGTGGTACCAAGATGGTAAGAATAGAAAAACCACAAGTGTTCTCGAGGGAGACTCTGAAAATTTAATTTGAAAACAGTGTCAACTTCTTGATAAGTAAACATTACTTAAATAACTAGCAAACAATGTTGCGAGTTATGGATACCAAAATGGTGTCATCACATTGGTCCCCATTAGCTTTCTGACTCACTGGTAATAGGAGGTGGCAAAGAACTCTTATTAGGATCCCGAACTTAGCATTGTAAAGGGGACAAGGCAAAGCAAATAGTGGGGCAGAGTTCCTATCTCTAGTTTGCTAAGGAGGCAATAGGATTCCAGAAGTTGAGTTGTTCAAGATAACTCTTCTGGTTTGCTCATCCAGAATATCTAGGCTCCTGTGACTTGTATACTTTGATTCCTCTCCAATTTAAATAACTTGATCTCAAGCACTGTTGTGGGAGAGAAGGGGGTCAATTTTGCTGAAGGTATGAGGGGACAAGGAGCTTAACCTTTGTCCCCAGGAAGGAATATTGACAACTCCAGGGTCAGTGTCTTCAGCATCTTCACTCTCAAGTGGACCATTTGAGGGGGGCCATTTTCTATGGAACTTACAGGTTGAGCAGACAGAACCAGAAAGCTGATCCAGGTAGCAGCCTTCAGCATAAGGAAGGCAAGACTGTCCCATCAGTCTTCAGTCCTTGGTGACAAGGTGTTTTGATAAATGTGACACACGGCTGTAGTCATAAAATGCTTGTCCAAATGAGGAAAGGAGCTCCTGAGTGGTGTCTGGGCTGCAGAGCTAGGCCCTGTAAATGTCAGAGTCCTTGGAGGCGAGAAGCAATTACAGTCCTGACATTTGGAACCTGAGGCAGAGCTCGTGAGAGCACCTGGCCCAGGGAGCTATTTTGGAAGCTATTTGGAAGCGTAGAGCAGTCAAGTGTCTGGGGGAAGGAAGAGTGTCTTCTGTGTTCCTGTTTGAGCTCATTCCCTCCCAGATGTCACACAGTGGTGTCCACCACTCCTCTCTCTGGTTCCCTTCCATCCATACCTGCCTCACCTGGACAACTGGCCACATTCAAGGAACTGACATGTTCAGTCAGTGGCTGGGGAAGGCCATCTAGTACAGAACACTGTTGGCCACACAACTGCAAAATACAAAGTGATGCCTTAAGGTTGTGTCAGGGTGGTGGTTTGGGAATGAAGGTACTTCTGATTGCTTTCCCATACCTTCTTTTTGTCCTAAACCATTGGGTATATCCTAGCTTGTTATGTATTTAGGGCCATCAGTGGCAAAGATGAAGAGCACCTAGCTTAAAGTACAGAGCATTTAAATCACAAGTTTTTCTGCTGAATTTTATACTCAAATGGTAAACGTCTTTAAGATCATCTTGAATGATTCACAGGGTCCGACTTAAATAGGAACTTACTTAGAACCACTGTCGCCAAATGAGAGACAGCCAGATTGAAGTCTCCAAGACAGTGTGCAGAATTGCTTTTTCTTGTCTGAAAAAAAAGTTACAACAGGAAGGAAAAGGCTGAAATTGTAATGGGAATAAACACATTCAAACCCGAGTTGTGTACTTTAGATTAAATCCTTTTAGTGGACTTCTTTTAAGTCTAACAAACATCTAAGAACATTCATGTTACCAAACTCAAGTTCTGGAATGTACATGAAATTATGAAGACCATGAAGTAATTGGCCTTAACTTCAGATACAATTGCCGCAGTCTGGGCACAATTCAGGAGCCACTTGTCAAAAGAAACGAACTTTATTAGAACACAAACCAAACCACACAACTCCTCAGGAAAAACCTTCAGAGCCCAACTGCCACCACTGGCTTCCCACAAGCCCCTCAACCTCCCCCACTCCTCCTGCTCTTGAGGCTGATTGGCTTGGTCGCGTGGGCAGAGCCAAAAGTCCCCCAATGAGCAGCTCCGTTGTCTGAAAGGGCGGGGAAACAGCCCAATGAGCATCACAGCAGAGGAGCCAATCAGTTGGCAGCTAGAAGTTTGCGGCTGCTGTGAGCCAATCATCAGCTGGCAGCTGGAAGTTTGCTGGGGCCCCTTCAGCTGTGGCTCTCAACATACAATATGGCATATTTCATTGTAGTTAGCATTCTATGGGACCAGCCAGCAAAAAAATATGGTTGTTTAACCAGAGACTTTCTATTCAACCTCTACAGAATGCTATTATAGCAGGTATGTCATATTTTAAAATTGTATTTTAAAAATCACAGGGCAAGAGAATAGTAAGTATATCCTTGATTTTTTTTTTTTTTAATTATTATTATTATTTGAGTACTACTCAAAAGTCTTTTTGCTAAGAACCAAACCATATTAACCAGGGCATCACCCAAATCACTTCTTAAACATTTGACTCTGGTTTGGTCTTCATTTATCCTTATCATTCCTGCTCTGTATCTGGTTTCTATGGCTGGATATAGCTTGCAGTAGATACATTTCCTGCAGGGGAGACAGATTATCAAGCAGAATATTTTAGATACATAGTTTCTATGAACTAAAGGTTCATAAGGGAAACAAGGTACATGATCCAGGGTCTGAATGAGTCAAGGGCAGGAGGACACTGGAGGTTTCTTCCCCTCTGAACTCCCAGGTCCCAGAGGATGGGAACAGCACTTTCTAACTCCTGTTTGGCATGTGAGAACCAAATGACTGAAAAAGATGGACAACATAACTTCCTATTAGTTACAGCTGATCATAAACAGAGTTGATTAAAAACTGAGCTCAGTTTACTAAAAACTTTCTGCTTTTCTTCTGACCCTCCATGTACCAATGGCCTGGATCTCTGGATCGGGTCTGAAAAGGAGAGCAACTACAGCTGTGAGTCCATCAAATACCAGTCTATTAAAAGCATCAGTTCATCAAAGTCCATGGTGTTAATTTGCCAGAAAAGGGTCCCATTGGATTAGACTTTTAATTGGTATGAAATGCAGCCCAGAAAACGGGGGTCTTGGGTAAACTTCATTCTGCAGCTTGGCAGTAATTAACAGACCTCCTCCAGAGTTACTGCCCCCTGGAGTACTGGAGTTGTTAAATTACCAGGCAGGGAGAAATTCCAATATCCAGAAGCCCAACCCTCAGGTGTTCCCAGTTCTCTCCTCCACATCTCATCCATTCATTTCTGAAAGAAGTTGTTATGTGAACTGTCTGACCCAGACTCCAAGAACTGAGATACTGTGACCATGAGCAAATGTGTTCCCCTGGGTGTCAGATCATCTCCAATTTGTCTTCATGGGTGAAGACATGAGCATCTGTCTTGTCTGTGTAAGCCACCCAAGCTGATTGTTATCAGCCTAAACAACGAATTCTCAGTTCTGGAGACAAGAAAGTTCAAGATCAAGGTAATAGGTCCTCATAGCCACTGAATCTGTCTCCAATTCATAGCACCTGGTAGCTGTGATTTCACATGGTAGAAGGCACAAAGTGCCTAGCTCTCTGGGGCTCCTCTTATATGGGAACTTATCCTGTTCATGAATGTTCCATCCTTGTGACCTAATCAACTCCCAAAGTCTCAACCTCTTAACACCATCAAATTGGAGATGTGAATTTTAGAGGAACACAAACAGGCAAACCATAGCCTTCCACCCTTGACCTCAAAGCTGGGCATGTTCTTACATGCAAAATACTTATTCCACCCCAGCAGTAGTAGGCTGCATCTGGCAAGGACTCCTTTGCTGGATCATGGATGTTGCCTGCTTGCTAATGAAGGAGACAAAGCGGCTCTCAGGTGAATCTAAGGGCACTGATCCCATTCATGAGGGCTCTACCCTCCACCTAATCACTTTCCAAAGGCGCCATGTCCAACACCATGGCATTGGTAATGAGATTTCACCATGACTTACAGGAAAGGCATTTGTACACGGCATAATCCTTAAGACCTGGATATTGTAGTACTTAGAATTTCCAGGACCATTTCTATAAAACAAAATGGAGCAGTGCCACAAACTGTGGCATTCATACATATGGCTAACAAAAATAGATAACAGCATGTAAAATCGGAAGGCAAATTGGTATTTCCTACAATGGAATAAGTGTGCAATACAAATTAATATAAAACACAAAAGAATGAGCTACTAATACATGGGACAATATGGAAGAAATAATGGGCCTCAGCAAAAGAAATGAGACAAGGGAAACTAATTTTGCCTGTCCTTGATTTTTCACGTTTATGGAGTTAATCTATTGTGATGGAAATCGGTTTGCCTCTAGGGTGTTGGAGTAGTTATATAAAGGGGGGGGGGTGTAAAAGCTTTCTGGGTGATGAACTAGTTTATCTTCAATGTGTGGTTAGGTGGGTATGTTAACTCATTGTGTTGAACACTTAAGATCTGTACACTTCTCTTGATTTTTACCCCAATAGAGAACTAAGCTTGAAGGAGAAGGAAAACTTAACATACTTCCATGAGCTTACCTAATTCCTGAGATTTTTGTCTTATTAGATGAGTATAAACAGTCATTGCTGCGATTTCTTTTAATGGAAAATAATTATTTGTAATCTTACATGCTTGGCAGTGATTAAGTTATGGTAGCTCTAAACAACAAAATGTTCTACAGACATGAAAAAATGATGTTGAAATTTATTTTGACATGGGGGAAAAAGCAATAACAAACTAAACGGAGTAAAAATCCATTTTTTTCCAAGCATTAAATATAACAATGGCTTTCTTGGATAGGCTTAATTACAGCAACACTTTTGCTTTCCCGAGTTCTAGGAAGGACACAGTGTATGGGTGGCATGTCTGTAATCGGCATGCGCAAGTTAAATATCTGGCTACCTTGCTATGCCCTTCTAATTTGACCTAGAGCAGTACCTATCATGCTGCTCAACTCCCAGACTGCCAATGCTCACTCTTTATTTCTTTCCTTTCCACCAAGACTCGGTTCTGTAGTCTCTCTGTAGTCTCTTTATATTTCCAGCTCGTGGATGCACTGGCACCATTTAGTCCAGAAGAGGACACCTGTTTCTCTTGGGCTTAAATGTTCAGCCCAAACGTTGGGTGGTCTTCTCAGGCCCACAGATGTGCAGCACACTCCCAGGCCTGTGCCCAAGATTCCATGGGAGGTTGTCTGCATGTGAGGCATAGAAGGCTTCTTGGCCTCTCTGGCCATATCTGCACCCAGCTCGCCTGGCTGTTCTTTCTCTAGCATTTTCTCTTCTCCTTTTTATATACCCCATATCTTGCCCAACGGGATGATAGAGTGAGCTGAACAGCAGCCCCCAAGAGTCCCAATCCTCAACCTGTAAATACGACTTTATTTTTGCACAAATCGTCGTGCTTTATTAACTCCTCTCAAGAAGGGCATTATTCTGCATTATTTGACAATCTTCATCTTGTCCCTGAGCCCTTTGTCTAGTTTGCAGGACACTGTAAATACTGTGTTAATAAATGGAAGGGCGGGGGGCAAGTTTTTAAAAGATCTTTTCTTTGTCCCGTCTAAACAAAACCCCTAGGTTCTCTGCCTACTTTGTCTCTCTGCATTTCCTGAAGGACATTGTCTTAATTTTACTGAAAAGTATGCCTGAGAGACCGAAATTTCCATGGCAGAGAAAACAAATTTTGCATATTCAATTTTTCAATGTAGAATCATCACTAAGTTCATCATCTCTTATCAATGGATATACACTTATATCATTTCCCATTTTGCTGTGGCAGCAGCTTGCACTATAGACCCACTTGGAGGCTGGGCACTCCAGGGCGCCATAAAGGCTCCCTGAGGGAGGGAACAGTTGCTCCTGACACTCAGTCGTCACTTTACTGGTTGTGGTTGAAGCGAGAGCAGAGGGAAAGAAGCTGGATGCAGACGGACTGTTGAAGGGGACAGTAATGGCTGCTCACAAGGATCCCTATTCCCACATGCCACTCCTGCCACCCCAGAACAGTGATACTGCTCTTGTCCATGCAGGACCTAGTTCCCAGGTAGCAGCAGCCCAGGTCCCTCCACAAACTTGAGTCCCAGCACCAGTAGGATCCAGCTGTGAAAAGAACTCGGGGGAGGCAGAAGGTGATAACATGGTTGAATTCGAACAGAGAGCTACAGAGGTCCCCAGTAGGCTCACTCCACATGCAGGCTAGAGTCTCCAGGCCAGACAAGTCCTATCCATGTCATATCCATGTCCAGGATACCAGCATGCCCGCAGAGGACACCTTGACCAGAAGCATGCTCCAGTTCCCAGGGGAAGTAGTTCATATCTCGGGGTCCCCAGAAGGATCTCTGGATTTATATCATTATGTTAATCAATCTGCCTTCCTGCAGAGCTTCTCTGGCTTCTCTTTAGTTTTGAGCTCTCCAGGTCTGAAGTCAGACCTCCACTCGAGGCCCAGGAATCTGGGTCAGCTTGGCCAGTCCATCTCTTACCAAAGTCCTTAAGAACCGTGTACTGACTTCTCTTGAACTTGGTCCTCCTGTGCCTCTGGAGTTGCCTGGGTGGGTGCTTTATCTGCAGCCATGGCCCCAACCTTGACCTCTCCAAAGCCTTGATAGAAACTCTGTACATGTGACTTTAAAAAATTCTTTGCAAATATAATGAAGTTAGGGATAGTGAGGTGAAATCGCCGAGTTAGGATGGGTCCTAAGGCATCCTTCTAAAAGGAATAAGATCAAGGTTTAAGAAGCAGCCATATGAAGGCAGAGATGGAACTTGGAGCTTGGCTGCAGCCAGCCAAGAACACCTGAAGTTTCCAGATGCTGGAAGAAGCAAGGAAGGATACTCCTTAAGCCTTGAGAGTTGGCATGGCCATGCAACGCCTCAGACCTGGCCCCGTAGACCGCAGAAGAATAAACTTGTGACTTATGGAAGTTAGTGACCACACACTTGGCTTAAGAAACGAACACAGGTCACACTGAGCAGAACATCAGTCCATCTCCCACCTGACCCGGTGGAAGAGGGAATCGTAATGGCTCATCATGAAAGACAGAAATCACAACTCAAAGCGAGGACTCGTGTCTGAAGAGTGACTGTAGGAAGACCCATGAGGAAACATAACTTGAAATGGGGAGGATGCCAAACCAAGCACACGTTCCCCAGAAAGCTGGCCCCCCTGTGCATCATGGAGGTCTGCTCTCACCAGAACTCCTAGGCAGCTGCGGCGAGGCCTCCAGAATGGACCATCTGAAGGACCAAACAGGAGCATCTATTCCCCATTGCTGGTTGTGCAACAGTTCCCTAGGTGGGCACTAACTGCTCCATACAGATCCTAGGTGACGATGCATGCAAAAGTCAAGGGAGATGCAGGTGGCACTACTACCCATCTGGTGTGACAGCAGTGGCTGGAGTGAGGAAGGCCACCAGAGGTGTAACACTATAGTCGGGAAGACGTGTGCAGACTTGGCCTGTAGTCTGTGCCTTTGGGGAAACGGTCTCAAATGCTAAGCTTCTTCATAACTGATAACCTGACCCCACAGATCTACTGAGGGTTCACTAAGAATGACTATGAAAGTAATTTATAAAACACTACTCACGAGTGTTTTATAATAGAATTTCCTATGTGTGAGCCCAACTGCAAGAACCTACTTTTCTGTAACTTTGGCCCTTTTTGTCCTCTACCCATTCTGTATTCCCCTTCTCATGCCCTTTCCTGTTGGGGTGCGGTTGGGGGGGTTGCCTCCTGTGAGTAGGTGAGGTGAAAGAGTCAACACACGTGAGCAGACTCCGGAGTCGGGCTTGGTGGTGCTGAGCTCATTTTATTGCGGAAGAGCTACAGTTGATATAGAGCATGTCTACCAATCATAATCGTATAAGCCAATCGTAAAGATCAAAACTCGCCATTCTATGGGGAAGTAAGGGAGTCTGCCAAGTGGTCGGAGACAGCAGAAAGGGTCACCACTGGATGCTTCCAATGGCCTGTCCTAGAGCAAACAGGTGTTCCTATTGGATCACACCGAGATGTTTCTTGGCTATACCTATCCTTGGCTGCCATCTGCACCGCAGACTGATTTCTTCCCACTTTCCCGCTCCCTACAGACCCGAGAGCATCTCTGAGAGGGACTTAAAGGTGGCTGATGGATGCTACTCTGAAAGGACATGGAAGAGATCGGCATCCTCCAATATGAAAGGAGCTTGCCCTCAGAAACATCTTTTCCCATAATTGTATCTTCCCTGCTGTTCCAGCAAATGAAGTATAAATATTTAACAAGGACGTTGGCACCAGTTGGGTGACTGCAGCTCCCCCATAGATGAGGCCTCGGGCTGGGAATCCAGTCTGTGGCTGGCTCGGAGAAGACCCTCTCCCTTTCCCTCCTGTGCAGGTGATGAGCCAGTGGGTATGGTGATCTGGGTTGTGGCTGCTGCCTGACCACCTTGCAGCAGAGTCTGCCCGCAGCTGCCCAGGAACTGGGACAGATCCTGGCTGGAGCCAACTCCTCCATCAAACCAGAGCACACAGCATGGGGTTTAAGCCAGATGTTACTATGGCTGAGCACCAAGAGACGGGAGTGCTGGGGCAGAGCAGCACCCCAGCAGGCTGAGTGGCTTTTCAGCTCATGTCTATTTTCTGACATGCCGTGTCTGGTCAGAGGTCCCTTAATGCATTACTTTTCAGAAGCATTTTAGATAAATAATATAGTTAAATGCTATCACTCTAGTTACACTTGTAACTATACTATAAATATATTATAAACTGCAAAACAACACAAAAACCATAAGCTGTACCTTATAAATAAGTCAAGGTCCCAACTGATACAGATGACTGCTGACATTAGAGCCAGAGGAAGGCTTACTTGAAAGGGGGCTCTACACAAAGCAAGGACGAGGCAGAGAAAACTGTCCCCTGAGCAAAGTGCTGTCCCATGGCACTGGGGACTAAGAAGACAGTCATTGCCTCTAATAAGCTACTTAAGTGAGGTGGTTACCTGAGGCCCTGTGGCATGACTGACACCTACCCTACGTTCTACACTTGGTAGATACTTCTAGCGAACAGAACAGAGAACTCTTTGGTCAGAGAGGAGAGATTGTTGGAAGGCTTCATGGATGACAGCTGAGACACTCAGCAGGCCTAATTTATCAGGTGAAGGAAGAGGGAGCCATGTTTGTGGATACTCAAAGGAATTTGGCACATTTTTGGGGGCATCACTGTTGGCAGCAGCAGGATGGGTAGAACAAATGATACCCCATGTGACATGCCCCCAGTGATACATCCAGAACAGATCTTCCCCTCCTTCCTAACACTTCAGGTGCAGATTCAGTGACTTACTGGTAAAGCCCCTGGGTAGCTGCACACCCATGCAGTCCTTTCTGGGGTGTCTTCTGCAAAGAATACAGTCAGATGTGAAAAGTCTGATAGTTTGTACAATGAGTGTAGCCTTTGGAGTCGAGCAATGGGAAACCACATCCTCTGTAGTTTCTTCCTGTGCTCAGCCCTGTCCCTACAGGTGTGCTAAAGTCTCTAAGTACCCTTGCTCCTGACCCCAGCTGCCAGGCAGCTGCTTTCATGCCAGCACTCGCCCAAGCCGTGTATCTTTCTTTGGGGGCTTGGATGGGAAAGTAGAAGGTACTCGAGACCTTTGCAGGTAGAACAGTGGGAAGGGTGGCCCAGACCTCCACTGGGATGAGTTGGGTATGGAGGACACTCTAGGCCTTAGTTGGTCACTGAAACCTGTAAACCTTAACTTTTCTACATGAAGTTGGTGAGGAACTCAAAGTTGTGGCACTTAGAAGAAATGAGGCCGAGTGACAGATGGCAGATCAGTGGCACTCGGCACTAACCTGCTCCATGAGAATGAATCAAAACGGGCATGCAGACCGCATGTTAGGACCTGTGGGGGTCCTAGGAAAGCACTAGAATACCACTAGGGAGCACCTGTGACCAGGTGAAACCCAGGAATACTGGCCCTTACAATGGTAGGAGTAAAGTACACCAACGCCCAGTGCTCGACGGCTCAGTGGGGAGGGAGAGTATCCCTTCAGCAAACAGTCCCAGGGACTTCCAAGGATTCTGGGTCTACTACCTGGCAAACATGAAGGCTGGGAAGGCAGGATAACTGGAATTTGTATAAGAGGCTGGACTGGGAGAAGGGACCCTTGGGACCTCCCAACATGTTGAGGGTAGTGGCAGGGAACTATCTTAAAAGGGCCCTATCACTAAGCATACTGCTTAGAAGACTAGAAGCCCTGCATTTTAATATAACCAAGATGAATAGCCTCTGCCCTTGACTGGCTCTGTAGGCACCTACAGAGAGGCAGTATGGGCCCAGGGAAGTGACTTTTGTCAGATAGTCAGGGAAATTGGGGCATTAGGAACTCCCTAGGTAGAGGGACACAGAAGGCACTAGACTAAAACTGGATCTCTGAGGAAGAACAAGCCAGCAATGGAACTGTCTAGGAGCACAGCTTGGGCTTGTTGATCGCTTAATTCCCACTGAACCCCAAACACCAACACAGATCCTGTTGGCTTCGCTGCTTCCTCCATGCTTAGAGGTATTGAGGACACACTGCTTCTGGGGCTTGGACCCTTATTGGCCCCTGCTCCCTATACCCCACCCCAGTGCGCTTTTGACTTTCACTCCCATCTGATTTATTATTTTACCTTTATTGTCACTTTTTAGTCTACTATTATCACTTACACTAAGGCAAGATTGCCATAAATCACCGAGTCCATCTTAAAACCGGAGATGGGAACTTTATTCACCAACTGGTGGTCTAGACCCTCCAGCTGATGCGCCAAGGGGTAGGCTGCAAGTCTACAGCCTTTGACACACCCTTTGGGGGGGTGTTGAGTGTACTTTTTATAATCCAAAACCATAAGGGGGAGTGACCCAAACGTCCCTAGTTGTGTACAGGTTAAAGAATGGTTACTAACATCTAGACAATCATTCCCTGACAGGGTACACTGCCCAAGAAAAAGGGGAACCAAAGAGAACTTTTACATTATATAAGAATTGACACTTTGTGTTGCCAAACATGCTATGCTAAGCAACTGTTGATGGGAACAGAGGCAGAGCTTTCCATGGGAGAAGCACTCCTTACACAATGTGGACAAAATGGAGTTTGGTCACTGCCTGTATAGCCTGGCCCATAACATTATGCCATTGAACATGAAGTAACTTCAATAGGTTATTGCATGTCTTTGTCTGGCTTGGCTATAATTTATTGCTGTCACTGGTTGCTATCTCAAAGTGGTGACACATTGTGAGCTTTGATGCTGAGCTATAGCTCCAGCCCCATTCATAGTAAATCATACCTTACTATATCCAACACTAATCCTGTTACAGCTGTGGATACAAAATTCCCATAGCTAATAAACATTACCCCAATAAGCACAAATGGGGGAGCCCCCTAAAGGGGTAAATGTCTAGTGAATAGACCTTTAACAAAAAACTATTGTAGCTGCCCCACCCACCAGAAGCTCTAGCATAAGTCATTCCCACGTGGTCTCTGGCTGCACTCTGCTGACGAGTCTGAAGTAATCAGAATTCATCTCACCTGCTCCACTACCTATCATACCTCCCTGAACTAGCGAAGGGGCCCCACTCACAGGAGTCCCTTGGGTTCTAACAGGCTCCTTGGTGGATTTTTGATTCTATTAAGAAGTTGCAGGGAAATGACAACTATGAAGTCCACTTAGAACTAAGCCCAACAGTACACAACAAATATCCCAGGGCACATCATCAAAAGGTGTGGTTCACTAAGAAAATAGATTATCCCGACAGATGCGTACTTTCCAACATAGAAATGCAAACTGTCAACCAAATTACTGAAAGTTCATAACTCCTCAGTAACAATCCATGGACATAAAAGATGATATGCTAAGAATTCTTAAATATTCTTAGCACACTAGGTACAGTGATGCATGCCTATAATCCCAGCAGCTCGGGAGGCTGAGATGGGAGGATCACGAGTTTAAAGCTAGTCTCAGCAATGATGAGGTGCTAAGGAACTTTAAGACTCTGTCTCAAAATAAAATACAAAATAGGGCTGGAGTTGTAGCTCGGTGGTCAAGTGCCCCTGAATTCAATCCCTGGTACCCCCAAAAAACATTAGTAAGATAATCAACAGATTCAAAGATACAAATAAACAGGTGAATGACTTAAAGAAGACATTTTAAGATACAAATGAACAATTTAATAAAGCTCTAATACCCTACTTTCACCAATATAGATCTTCCAGACAAAAAAATAAACATCAGTTAAGTCCACTTGGCCTATAGTGTAACCTGACATTTACAGACTACTTCACCAAACTGCAGAGTACATACTTTAATCATCTCATGAAACTTCCTCAAAGAGATCCCTTTCTAGGCCACAAAGAAAATTGTAACAAATGTGAAAATCTCTTGCATCTTATAAGACTATATAATTGAATGAAATTGGTCAACAGTAACACTATAGAAATTACATAGACATGGATATTACACTTTAGAACAAGCAGTGGGTCATTTGAAGAAATTGGAATTGAAAAAATCCTAAAATTAAATGAAAACAAAACCTACCCCAGAGTCTCTGGGTCATGGTGAAGTTAGAGGGAAGTTTATAGATGCCAACATACGAAAAGCAGGTATCCGAATAACCTAATTATAAGTTGAAGGCCTTGGAAAAATTAGAACAAACCAAACCTAAAATTGGTAGAAATAATAGAATTTAGGTATATGAAAGACTAAAAGAACAATACAAAGTTGATGCTTTGAAAAAAGTGGGTCTTTTAGTTAAGCAAAATTAACAAACCCTTAGCCAAGAGTTAAAAGGGAGATTATCAGTAACCATTGAAACCCGGAGGCTTGAGTATGTTTGTTATACAAGTTAAAAAATCTAAAGAAATGGACAACTTTCTGGACACATGTGAGCTACTGAATTTGAAGATACTTAAAGCATAAACATGTGCTTCCTATACATACACATATCTCAACAAGCAGTAATGAAGTTCCCTAGCAAAGAAAAGCCTAGGTAGGTACAGATTCACAGCTGAATTTTTCCAGACGTTTAAAGACCTGATGCAGGTGCTCCTCAAACTTTCACATTATTTCATGATAAAATACCTAAATGGGTGTAGAATGATCATACTTCAAAACAATAAAGGCTGTACATGACAAATCCATTGCCAACATTGTGCTGAATGCAGAAAAACTGAAAGCATTTGCTCTCAAATGTAAAATAAGAGGGTATCCATTTTCACCATCCCTACTCGCATAGTACTGAAGACTTCAGAATAAACCACGAAAAAGGAATACAAATAGGAATAACTTTTTTCCTATTTGCATATAATGACTCTGAACTGTAGGTTTTTTCCTAGGTTCAATCTAATATTTGCATGAAAATAGATGTATAGACCAATGGAATAGTGCTCAGGAAGACACCAATTCACCTACAGCTATGATTCTTGACCCCCCCTACCCCCCAAAAAAAATGGAGGAAGGATAGCATCTTCAGCACATGGATTTAGGAAAATTGAACTCCTGTCGGTAGAAGACTGAAACTAGATCCCTATCCCTCACCCTGTACAAAATCAACTAGAAACAGATGAAAGAACTTAATTGTAAAAACCTGAAACCTATACTACAGAAACCTGTAGAGGAAGCACTTCAAGATATGGGCAATGATTTCCTGAGCAAGAATCCAATAGCTAGGGAAATAAGTGCAAGCATCGGCAAATAGGATTAAATCAAAGCTTTTACATAGCAAAGAAAAGCAACAGAAAAAAGGGAGTCTACAGAGAAATGCAAGTCAAAACTACACTGATACCATCTCACCCCAATTATAATGGCTATCAAAACAAATGCTAGTGAGGGGGTGGGGGAGAGGAGGGAAAGCTTATACTACTAGGAATGTAAATGAGTATGGTCACTAAGGAAAACGGGTTCCTCAAACTAGGTCTACCACACAACTCAAATATTCCTCCTGGCTAAATGTCTGAAGACTTCAAATTTGGCACACTGTAGACGCATGCATACACAAGTTTATTTTGGCACTATTCACAATAATGAAGTAACGGGATCAGCCTAGATGCCCATGACTACATGACCAAAGAAGAATGCAACATGTAAAAATGGAGTGTTCAGCCATAAATAATGAAATAATTTACAGGATAATAGGACTACAGATAATCATGTTGAGCTAAGTCAGATTCATGAAGACAAGCATCATATTTTCTCACAGATGGAATCTAGAATACGAAAGGACATGAATAGTAAGGGAAGGGAGTAAGCCAGGTGACAGGGTGGATACAGTCAAATCACATGCATGAAATGGTTATGAATCTAATTTGTACAATTCTCACTAATA
Source organism: Marmota flaviventris (assembly GCF_047511675.1). Lineage (NCBI taxonomy): Eukaryota > Metazoa > Chordata > Mammalia > Rodentia > Sciuridae > Marmota > Marmota flaviventris. Next base: position 113,758,770 of record NC_092503.1, read on the forward strand.
AAACAAGTGAAGCCTAATGGAGCCCACCAAGGTACTAAGCTAGCTGGTGCTCTCTCCTTTCTTGTATATTGAGAAATAATACAGGAAAACACCACAAGGAAGTGATGAAACCATGAGATGGAGGGTTGGGACCATCTACAGCCACGAGAGAACAGTTGATAAGAAAAATTTGAAGATGCCTGCTTCTAGCCATTACCTTGGAATAGACTAGGTCGTAGGCCAAGTGTACAGTGTCCTCATGACTAACGCAGGGAAGCAGAGGCAAGGGACTGACTAACTTGGACAGTTGCTTCTGTCGGGTTTAACTACTGAGACTCAAATGAGTTCTCACTTAGCTTTTAGCTGAGGAGCAAAAGGAAGAGGTTGGGTTTGCTGTTGCCTGAGGTCCTCTGCACGAGAGGTTCCCCTCCAGAATCTCTGAGCTCTGTGGTGGAGACTTGGACATCAATTTAGGCTTTCCATCAACTTTGAATGACGTGAGGGATGGAAAGCATCTGAAAGGTCAAGAGGAGTTCGAGGAATCCACTACTAAAACTTCTGTCAAAAGTAGAAATACTAGGAAAGAAACTAATCTTGTTCTAATAAGCATACTTTAAAATGCTGAGTTTATTCTTTTTGGTTTGTTCTTTGTTTCAAGTAGTAAAGTATCAAACTTACATTTATGAAAAGCAGAATGCCTGCAATAACGTTACTTGTAAATACAACAGTAGACAAACGGCAAAATATAAGTGAGAAATCACTTAGAAAATAGCAGCCTGAAGAATGACAAGAAAGAAATTCTAAATTTTAAGGATAAGAAGAAAGAAGTACTAACATTGGGATTATAGGAATCCTAGAAAGGGCTCAATGAGGAGAGTAGGGAAACATTTGAATAATAGAGACAACTTTTTTCTTATAATTTTGAGTCCTCAGATTGAAAGGGCTGATGGAGTATGAAAGAAACAACTCATACCCAGACACATTTCAATGAAATACAAAGTTTTTTTAAAAATCATAAAACTTACAAAGAGATTCATCTTCTGTGTGTTCAGTGTTTGTTAAACTTGTTAAAGTATTAAAGGAAGATAAGTTCTACTCTAGAAAAGCATCCAGTCAAACGAACATGATTGAAACATTCTTGGGCAATCAAAGCTTTAGATATTTGCCCTAAGGCACACATTGCATTAAGTTCTCAACTACATACTTTTTCAACTTTGAGGGTATAGTTGAGAAATAAAAATTGCATGTATTTAAGGCATACAACATTTCTTAAAAATATGCTGAATGATCACTACAACCTAATATCTAGCATATCATAACCTATGGCTTAAGATCATTTAAGAACACTTCTCAGCAAATTCCAGGGAATATAACAATCAGCTGGTCACTGTCACTATGCTGTACACTTATTCATCCCACATAATTGAACTTGGGTGCTTTTTAAATGTCTTCCCACTTCCCTTCCCTCAGCCCCTGGAAATGTCACCCTACTCTTTGCCTGTATGAGATCAACTTTTTTCAATTCCATACAAGTAAGACCATGTATTTTCTGTGTGCTAATTGGAATAAGTCACATAATCTATGTCGGGTTCAACTATGCGGTCACAAATGGCAGGATGTCCTCAAGACTGAATAACTCAATAGTAATTCATGATGTGTATGTTTTCTTAATCCGTTGACACTTGGGTTGTTTCCGTGTCTGAGCTATTGTGAATAATGCTGCAAGAAAACTGGGGGTGCATCTCACTTCAAGATTTCATTTTTCTTCAGGTATATCCCCAGAGGGGGAGTTGATGTATCATGATTCTCTGTAGTCTTAGAAACTTACCTGCTTTCACAATGGCTATATTAGTCATAGTCCCACCAATAGCATGAGTTTCCCTTTTCTCAATATACTCACCAAAATTGTTCCCTTTTCTTTAGTAGTTGACAAAATGCCTGAGTCAACTTGAATGAGGAAAGAGTCACTTTAGACTGAAGCCTTTGAATCTGATCCATGATCATCCGGTTCCATTGCCATAGGCCTCAAGTTAGGTGAGGAGTGAAGGGCACAGAAAAACTGCTCATCTCGGGGCAGAAAGCAGGGTAAAGGGCACAGGGACAAGGATTGCTCCCAGAGACCTGGCCCCACCACTTGGTCTTCCCCCACCACCCTCACCCCATCTCCACCACCACACCCTCCTCCTCCACTGCTTAGTCTTTCAACTGAATTTTACAACTTTATACCCTTGAGCCTGTGATTGGAGGCTAGCAAACTCCAATGCTCTGGAGGCATCTGCTATACTGTCTTTATGCACAGTACTTGGCTTCTTTTTAATGTCACTAATCTTCTCAGCAAAATGCCTTCCTTGACCACAAATATATATGTGGTGGTTTTTTGGGGGAGGGGGAACAAATAAGTCTTCCAGATCTTTCAGCTCTGTACTGTGTGCTCCAAATTCTCATTGTAGCTAGCTAAAAGCATCCAGCAATACCCATGACACAATCTGAATGCTATGCTCCCTTAATTTCTTCACTAGATTAAACGGCCCAACATCTTCAAATGCAGCATTATACAAAGACTCAACAAACGGAGAAAATTGTAGACGAGTTCTTTGCCAGAGTGTAACACAAGTGGCCTCTATTCCAGTTTCCTTATTCCTATCTGAAACTGCACATTCCCACATGAAGCTTTTACTGCTCACATTGCTATCAGAAATCTGGTCTTCGAAGCTCACCTAAGCATGTCCCATTAAGTTCTGCTTACAACACTGTGAGGTTTCTCTAGCCTACATTTCCAAAACTTTCCAAACTCTTGTAAACCAGTTTCAAAGTCTTCTGAGCTCCCTAGTCAAGATAGTCACAGCAACAATGACACTTCTGGTCCCAACTTTTTGTGTTGGTCATCTTTATATTGCTAATTCAAAATACCTGAAAGTCAGCGGAGGAAAGACTGATGTGGGGCTCAATGTTTCAGAAGTTTTTTCCCATGGCCACTTGGTCCCATTGCTTCGCACATGTGGTGAGGCAGTACATTACAGAACGGCATAAAGGAGCAAAGTTGTCCATCTTATAGCCAGGAAGTAAAGGGGTAAGCATCCAAGGACAAGACGCATCCCCTCAAGGATGAGATGCATGATAAGCACCTTTCCATACACTTGTTGGACATTTGTGAGTCATCTGAAAGTGTCTGTTCAGGTCCTTGGCCCAATTTTAAATGGTATCACTTTTTAAATTGTCTCGGATATTAGTCTCTGACCAGACATACAATTTAGAATAGTCCCCTACTTCAGAGGCTTCATTTTCATTCTTGCTGCAGGTTCCTTTTGGGATTTTCATGTTAATCTGTGCAGAATCTTTAGTTTGTTCCAAACCTACTTGTCAAGTTTTGCTTTTGTTGCATATGATATTGGTGTCATATTTAAAAAAAACTTCTCCAACCTCAAGAGGCTTTGTTTTGTCAATAGTTTTGTGGTTCCAGGTATTTTTAGACCATTTTTGAGTTGGTTAACATGGTGTGATATAACAGTCCAATTTGCAACTCTGAATATTCAGCTCTAACATGATCTATGGAAGAGCAATCCCTTGTGACAAAATCGGCTGACTGTAATGGTGGATTTATTCTATGGTGCTCTACTTGATTACATTAATCTGCTTTCAGGTTTTCCCTGTACTTAAAATTGGCTGAGATTTCCATATATGCCTTTAGTCTTTCTACATCACTTCTTGAATAGATGCTGAAATTTACCAAATGCTTTTTCTATTTCTGTTGATCTGTAGAGATTTTTGTTTCAATTTCTTTGGTTTATGACAATTTTTTATATTTTTAAATACATGACAGTGGAATGTATCACAATTCTTATGAACAATCATGTTCTATGTGTAATATCTACATATATAAAGTATGTTCACGCCAATTCATGCCTTTATACATGTACTGTTTTTACATTCCAATCCTTATTACACATATATACAATTTTCCATATCTCCGTATATAAACTAGGTTGACACACAATTTGTCTTCATACATGTACTTTGGATAATGACATCCGTCACATTCCACCATCCTTGCTACTTCCCTGCCTCCTCCCTTCCCTCTTCCCTATCTAGAACTCATCTATTCCTCCCATGTTCCCCCTCCCTACCCCACTATGAGTCAGCCTCCTTATCACATAAAACATTCAACATCTATTTTTTTTGAGATTAGCTAACTTCACTTAGCATTATCTTCTCCAACACCATCCATTTACCTGCAAGTGCCGTGATTTTATTTTATTGCTGATTAAAATTCCATTGTGTATATATGCCACATTTTTTTATCCATCCACTGAAGGGCATCTAGGTTGGCTCCACAGTTTAGCTACTGTGAATTGTGCTGCTATAAACATTGTGGCTGTGTCCCTGTAGTATGCTGGTTTTAAGTACTTTGGGTATAGTCCAAAGAAAGGGATAGCTGGGTCTAATAGTGGCTCCATCCCCAGACTTTCAAGGAATCTCCATACTGCTTTCCATTATTGGCTGTACCAATTTGCAGTCCCCCCAGCAATGTATGAGTGTGCCTTTTTCCCCACATCCTCACCAACACTTATTGTCTTCATAATAGCTGCCATCTGACTGGAGTGAGATGATATCTTGGAGTAGTTTTGATTTGCATTTCTCTGCTAGAGATGATTTTTTAATGTAGATCTCAGATCTGTATATTGAACCATCCTTGCATGCCGGGGAAAATGTCACTTGATCATGATATATAATCCTTTTAGCATGCTGTTGAATTTTGTTAGTATGTTACTGGGATTTTTACACCCATGTTCACCAGGGATATTGGCCTATACTTTCCTGTGATCTAGGTTCTGCTATTAGGATGATATTAGCCTTGTGAGTTGGGAAGTATCCCCTCCTTTTTTGAATGAAGTATTGACATCAATTCTTTGATAGAACTTGGCACAAAGCCATGTGGCTTGGGATTTCTTTTGGGAAGTTTTGTATTTTTTAGTCTTACATGTAATTGAGTTGATGCTTGAATTTTCTTGATTGTTTTTGGCAGCTTATATTTCTAGGAATTTATTTCTTCTAGATTATTCCATGTATTTAACTTTTGTTTGAAGTAGCTAGTGTTGTAATCTTTCATTTCTAATTTTGTCTTTGGTACTCTAAAAATTGCCATTTTGATTTGAAAACCCAGTTCTTCATTTTACTTTTATTCTTTTCTCTATTTCCTTCTAGTTTCGAGCTTAGTATTGCCTCTCGTTATGAATTTCAGTTAAGATATTTTTTAATGTAGACACTTGTTGCTATAAACTTCCCTTTTGTATTGCTTCTACTGCTTCCCATAAGTTGTGGTATATTGTTTTCACACTAACTTCTCAATTCTTAAATTTTCCTTTGACCTATTGGTTTTCCCAAAGTAGTTTTCATATATTTGAATTTTTACATTCTTAGTGCCGTTTCCTGATCACACAAAAAACTAGAAAAAATTGATTTTGATCTTGAACTTAAGATCTGTTTTGTGGTCCATCCTGGATAATGTTCTGTTTGCACTAAGAAAGCATAATCTTCTGTAGTTGAGTGGGAAATTCTGTATGTCACATTCATTTGATCCATAGTGGCCTTCAGTTATTATTGGCTTGGGTTTTGGTTTTTATTTTTCTCTCTCCATTATGGAGAGTAGGGTGCTGGAATCTTCTATTGCTCTATAGATATAGATATCTATTTGTCCCTTCAGTTCTGTTCATGTTTGCTTCATACCTTTAGGAACTTTGGAAGGTACAAACTTCCTCCTGTCAAATCTCTGGACTGATGCACTGCCTCTAGAATCAATCGGTACTGGAGCTACTGCTGAATTCACACTGAGGTCATCAATTGGCACACCTGTTACTAGGGGAGGAGTCAGGCCTAGTTCCTGGAAAGTTTCCAGATAGCAGATATATCAGGGCTGCTCTTGGTACCATAATCGACTCTGCAGACGGTGGGCTGCTACCAAAAGTATAAATGTGCCTCCTACTGGCTCCTAGGGTGGGTTCCTGGGCAAGCAGGACTGCCTTCAGGGCCATAGCTCAGGGGAACTAGAGCTAGGCTGAAAGATTCCTTCAGGATGCATAATTGAGTCTGAGGTCAGTGGGTCTGTTGGGGTTCAGATTGATATGGCTCCTCCAGGTCCTTTGTCAGATGACACTGGTTCCCAAACCATAACCAAGTGGAGGACCAGTGTAGCTTACGGTCTGTAGCAGAGCATGTTTATCTAGCCAGTCAATATGATGTAGACATGACTTTTCAAAGTCTCTTTACAGTTTTGGGCTTCACAGGGACTTTTGCATAACCCTACCTGGGTTCCAAAGTTGCCACAAAGGTGCTGTCATCTGCAAATTACTGCCAGATCATTGTTAGTGGAGCAGAAGACCCTATCTTGCATGATTCTATACTATCATGTTGACAAATTAGGAACAGTTTTGGATGAAGCATTTATGCAGAAATGAGAATAGGAGATGTTGCAAGAGAAACGAATTATCAAATCTCCTTGATCCTAGCTATTTGTCTTAATTCTGGTTATTGTAATTTTTCCCCTTTAAGATGTTATATATCAAAATACCACAGATGGGGGACAAAATGTCAGATCTTGCTAAAATTATGTTGAGGATATAGATACTAATTGCATAAAAGATATAGGAGTAGGACAATAAGACTAAGTTTGTACTCAGAATGTCACAATAAACTTACAAAACAAATAGTGACTTATGGGAGTTAAGAACAGTAACAAATTCCAGATAACAATTTACAAGAGAAACACTTAAATCAAAAGGATAGTCTTAAAGACTCAAACACCATAGCAGCCAAAATTGAAGAGACTAAATTATTAATCTGCAAGTAGGGTAAAATCTCAGACCCTTCACAGTTCTGGGCAATTATCTCTAAGTGAACTAGATGAAGCATGTGATAAAATCCTATAACCATTTATAATACAATTTCTAAAGGGATATATTAAAACATTTTAAAAATCAATTTTTACTGAACTTATTCAATATTACATTGAAGACCCTAGCTAGGGCAATCAACTAAGAAATAAGGATCAGAAAAGAGAACCTCACTATCAAGGATGTAAGACTTGCAAAAAGTGTTTAAAAAAAAAAAAAAACAAACCTATAGGGAAAGCAAATCTTATAAACCTCCATTTGTTTAGATCTCTAATATTTTTAACAAGTCTATTGATAAGTTTGCTGGAATTCTTATGGAACTCAAGATGACTATTTTATATAAAACAGTAGCTAAGTATGTTCTACAATGAAAGAATTGTACAGAGGGTGCATTTCTGGATCAGGTATAATCATTGTGATGCTGTTAATTTTTAACTGGTATTGACAGGATAGGAAACTTATAAATGGAAAACTGTCCCAAAACAGTTCATGACAGAATACTGTCTATGGGTGAAAAGATTTTTTCAATGAATAGAGCTGGAAAATGTTAACCCATATGAAATTTGATCACTACCTATACCACACCCAGTAACTTCACATGAATTAAAGAATTTAACCATATCTTCTACTGAAGACTTGTAAGTTTCCCTCTTGGAAATTTGAAGTTAATACTTTATCATTTTTCCAACTATAAAAGAATTCATACTTTTAAGAACTTTAAGTTACAAACTGAAGACTTCTGTGATTATATAACAGTAAAAAGTTAGTATTAAATAAACAGCAAATAGGCGAAAGACAATGGGTATTTTCAGAAGGTGAAACATAACCAATAAAACGTAAGAATCTTATTACAAAAACACAAACCCAAAGTCAGTGAGATAGCATGTTATGGAAGATTGAGTCTAACAGTAGCAAAAATTGGGAAAACTGTAAATACAAAAGATGTAGCTTATAAGCAGAAGTATAAATTGGTAAAATCACATCAGAGGATAGCATTAACACCACAATGTGAAATTCTTTGCCTATATACAGAGGAGTTGCTGGGTTAAAAGGTATCTGGCATTCATTCCTAAAGCTGAATTTCCAAATACACTGGAATCTTCACATCCTGATCAAATGTACTTCCTGGTCCCTGAAATTGGGTGGGACCCTAGATCTAGTTTCAGGCAATGAGTTGTAAATGGAAGTGATGTGTATCCCCTCCATGCTAGGGAAAGGATCTGTTGATTACAGATTCTCCAAAGCTCTTCTTTGGCACAGCTGGCAACATTAGGGGCAGTGACTGGGTCTCAATAAGCAGAGCCTTCCCTGTTGACTGCAAAGAAATTAATAGCATGAGATGTGGTCGTAACCTGAAATTTTGAGGATTGTTAGTGCAGCACATTAGTTTATTCTAACATGTACAATAGGAAATGTGTACAGACTGTTCGAGTGCCAATGTTAGCTGGGGTTTTGGAAGCAACCGGTTACTTGATTCCTGAAAAGAGTGAAGTAGATGGTAAACTTAGTTTAGAGGGAGGTTATTTAGCAGCAAGTAAAGTGACTACCATGTCATAACAATCCATGGGAGACTTGGGAATGTAAGTAAGGTGAAAAAATAAATCCTGAAGATTTGATACTTTGAGTAGTTCGAGTATGTAATATTTTCAAATACACTCTAAGGATACATATCCATAATTACATAAAAGGAAAGAAAAGTGATAAATACAGGACTCAGGATTGTGCTTCCTGAGACAGGAAGAACTGGGGTATGCAATAGTAGTCTACCAATAGTTTTATCTATCAGAATTGGGGGGTGTAGGAAGTGGGAGTAATTTATATGCATTTATGCTAAAAATAGCTTAATGGCCATTAATTGACTGTTTTATGAACCAAGATTATACCTAATCCATAGTCCAATTGTACATACATGAGATTACTAAAGAACATAAACAGAACTTGTCCTGCCCGTCTTCCTTTACAAAGAAGATATATAGGTACTACACAGGAATGGGAGTCAACATGATATTTCACTACATGCACATGGTGTACACTAATCATCTCACAGCCTCCCCTCCCATGCCCCCCTTTCCCAGTCTCTACCCACTATTGTACTTTTGGGGTTACTTTTCTCTGGTTCCATGTATGAGAATATGTGGTGTTCCTCCGTATCTGCCTTATTTCACTTAATGTCCTCCAGTACCATTCATTTTGCTACAGACGACAGGATTTCATTTTTCTTTACAAGTTAATGTTGCCTGCTTGTCACATTTTTTTGTTCATGTTTACCACATTTTCATTAATCATTCACTGATGGACATCCAAGCTGATTCCATATCCTTGCTATTGTGAGAGGGTGACCTGTGGCCAAAGGATGATTCTTTTAAATTTTTTGAATAAGGCATGTAAGTATCTTTTGAATACCGATTTCTTTTCCTTCGGATACGATACCCTGGAGTGGGATAGCTGAATCATAGGCGAGTGCTGTTCTTAGGCTTTTAAGGAACCTCCATATTCTCCGTAATGAATATTGATTTACAACCTTAACAATGGTGTATGAGCTCCTGTTTCTCCAGTTTTTGTTTATCATGTTGCCCAGTTAGAATGAACATTAGATCTGGATCCCAATCTGCTTGAAATTTTTATCACATTTTCTACATGGTTCTTAATTGTTACCCACAGTTAAAGGCTGAGCAGGAAATGATGTCTACATGAAAGTGGACAAATGGTGTTCATTCTACCCCTGTGTTCCTGTGCCTTGGCCAAGCATTGTTTCAGGGACTTGAGGGCAGTAAAGGCGGGGAGATCTGTTTGCTGGGATCTTGGCAAATAATGGGTGCTGTGGAAGCTAAGGGGGTTCCCTAATACAGACTGTTGACCAGGGAACACGTAGCCTCCAAGCTGAGACCTGACCTGCAGGTAGGAGATACCCAGGTAAAGGGTTGGGATCGAGGGTGGAAGGAAACTAAGAAAAAGGTTGCCGCAGGTAAAGAGCAGTCTGTGTAAACACTCAAGGAAGTTTTAAGCAACTCTGAAGTTGGGTCGGGCTGAACTTAAAGAACAAAAGGGAAGATGACAATGTGAGGGCAAACAGATCCTGCAGGGCCTTGTGGGAGCTTGGATTTGAGCTAAGGGCCATTAGTCATTGGAGCATGTCAAAGATGTGATTGACATTTTAGAAAAGCAACAGTGGGCTGTTGTGTGCAGGGAGTCGTGGAGAGGGTGTCAGCATTCCCCCAGGAAATGCATGGCACTCTGAGGATGTGAAGGAGGCTTAATGGAAGGCTGTCTACCAAGGTGGGGGCAGATGAAAGCAGCCAAGGAGGGAATAGAGCTAGGGACTAGCAATGGGAGATTCACATGCCACGCCCATGTGATTCAGATCTGTGGGGGAGGATGGAACAGCATGGGCCCAAGAAGGATCTGCAAAAAAATGCAGACTAAAACGGGTGTGTCAATTTTTTGTCAATGTAATAAGATAGCCAACATAAATTTTCCTGATTCTTGGATCCGTTTCAGTCCATGGTCGGTTGACTTCACTCCTATGGACCTGTGTTGATGCACAACAAAATGATGGCAGAAGCACATGACCACAAATCTCACAACATGACACTAGGAAGCCTACAGCACATAAAGCAATGGGTCAGGAACAAGATGGTCCCCCAGGGAACACCTCCAAGGATCCACTCTCTTCCACTATGTCCTACCTTCCAATAGTCCATTCAGCTATGAGACGATCAATGGATCAACCCATTGTGGTCAGAGCCCTCAGAATGCAATCAATTCCCCAAAGCCTCACCTCTCAACATTGCCACTTTGGGGACAAACCTTCAACACATGGGGTACATTCCAGATCCAAACAATGACAATGGGGAGATGAGAGATCTTATACAAAAGATGGACATCTGGCATGGACCTGATATCAATCTCAAGATGTTTGTAAACTATAACATCCCACCAGCCACTTTCTTCATGTCAAAAACAAGTGACTATACATAAACACTTTCAATGTATAGAAAGACAAGAGTAGTTTTATACAGTCTAAAGTTCAAGAACCCCCTTGAGTGTTGACAATTGAAGGTGCTTAGTTCAGGTAGGAGCACCAAATCCTTGTCTATAACTGAAATAGTGTGATTCCTATGCAAGAGCTTCACACTGACATATGCAGAAGCTAATTGAGCTATAAACATGGGGATTTGTTAAAAGAAGCCAATAATCCCAATGTCTTTGCGCATCTCTGTGTGAAGGAACCAAAACTAAAAGTCAAGTGCATGTACTTGACTTTTGTATGTAATCCCAGGAAACATTGATTGTGGAATGGAGTCGCGAGATGAGGAAGGGTAGGGATCCATGTAGGGTGTGTCACTTGCCATTAGAGGCTTCTCATGGTTGGTTTTATTGGGCCAGAGCAGCAGGAGGGTACAGCCTGTTGAGTATCCAGATATGAGGAGTCCACCCAAGGAGATTGGGCCAGGAGGTGTTGACCACGGGATTTTATTGACCACCTTGCTTTAACCCAAGTGTGAGAATCTGGGGTTATTAAAAAGGAACAGGCAGCCTGAGCCCCAAACACTCGTCTATGGACTCGTCTCCTGTGGTCAAGTCCAAGAAGTTCAGCTCTGGGTCTGTTTGTCCAGGGGGCGTTCTTGTTTGGAGCTGCTCTCCCACCCTCAGGCAGTTGTCTTCAGTGTCCTGATGTTTCTGAAGCATGCCTCAGACTAGGATATTTTCAAGGAATGGCCTCTTGTCCCTTTATGATCTCTAATTGAGAGAAGCTGTTTCTAACGGTTTAAGCAAGTGAGAGCAACCTATAGAAAGAGCCCAGGAATTAGCATCTCAACTGGTGCTTCTCCAAGTGTGGCTTTGAGGACCTCTGCACCAAGCATGGAAGGAACTTGATAAAAAGGTTCTAGATTTTCACCTCCACCTACTGGGTCTTAACTGCTGAGCCTGAGAGCCAAATGGCTTCACCTTTAAGAAGCAACTCAGCTGACACTAATTCCATCAGTTTTTAAGCTCCATACCCGGGGAGCTTCCACAACTCCCAGTATGCAGGCCGTACCTCAAAGCAATTAAACAGAATCCAGGAGTGAGACTGGGTGTTAGGGTGGTTTAAGGCTCCCCAGGTGACCACACTGTGTAGCCAAGTTGAAGAACCAGTGACCTGACATACAATTAAAAGATGAAACTGTTAAATGGTGGACTTCGGGCAGCTGGGGTTTTTCATTTTTTTTCAAAGCATTTTCTAAAACATTCACTTCTTTCATGCTGGCCTTAGAAGATTTATCTAAAATGCTCAAATTATAGACAAGCAAACTGTCGGAAAAGTTAAAGCCATGGCCAAACATTTGATTTAGATTTCGTTTTCTTCACTCAATTCAATAAATACTTATGATTAAGGCTGATACCTAGTGTTTAATAAATCATTGTTACAGGGCAAATCAGATGTGACCCAGATGTCCCAGGTACACTTATTGCCTGACTTAGTTATTTGTGACCTCACCCTGTACTGTGTAATCTCATATTTCAATATTTTAACATCCTGACTAAGCCACTTTTATAAACAATAAAAGCAAATCTTGACAAAAATGTAAAATATATGTAGAAGTCACAAACAAGAATTAGGAAGTCCTCTAAGCCACATTAAAATCATCCGGGGGTTTCTAATGAGTAAAACACAAATCTTGTGTATGAAAGTATTTCAACCTCTTGTAAATACTGAGATTGAACACAAGTATATGAAAACATGAACAACCATAATACACACACTTTGGCACTTGTGATTATCTACATTACCATAGCTACATATATTTTCCCCATTATGTAAAATAAAGTCACTCCAGTTCATTGGTTCACTTTATTTTGAGATCTCATGTGCATTGAAATGTCATAGTAATTCTCAAACTGTTTTGTTTGCTTCCAAGATGTTTTGGCACGTAGGGAACTGTTAAAGTGAATGACTTCTTTTATTTCCTTGCACTTCGGTGCACCCTGTCTTGGTCTCAATTGAAGACAGTTCTACTGCCAGGGAGGGGTGAGACCAGCTCCTCCCGACAGCCAGCACTAACATGGTTCTCTACCTGTGCAATGTGGCCTCATGGGAAACCCAACAAAATCGGTTGCAACTAACTAAAGGTATCAAGAAATCGTAAACAGACTTTAGTATTGACAATAGAGCTTTCAGGTTGTTTTGTCTTTATATTCATTAAAAAAAATGACCATTTTAAGAACTACAGGCTTCTGATAGGGTTTACTTGCAAATTAAAAAAAGTGATTCAATTGCCCTGAAATCAAAGTATGATTGGTTTTTTTTCCTACGAACCAAGAATCATTGGTTGCATGTGTTACTAAGTCTCATTTCTTTATGTTCCAAACCTCCCAGTAGAATATGAAATATTCAAAGGAATAGTCTGTATGCTTTCCGTGCCGTAGGTTTGGTCTCGTGCAAAGGAAGCCCTTGCCTGGGACATTGCCTGAAGTAATCCCTCGACAGGCAGAGCAAGGCGTTTTTCAAAGTGTTCAGTTCTGCCTGAAGTGATTCTTTTCTAAAAACATCTCACTTCTGTTCCTTTACTCTGCTATGCAGCAAGAAGGCTGATCTGTCAGACACACACACAGCCTGGAACAGGACTGGCAGAGGCTCGAAACAGTGGCCCCTGTGTGCACCTGGTAAGATTAGAAAGTTGTTCCAGTTCTTGGCCACTTGAGTCTCATCTTCATTCTCTCCATCTCCCTCCCCCTCTGATCTCCTAAATAATGGATCAACAAAGATCCAGTCAGTGATGCAAAAACCACTCCAGGTATTTCAAAAGAGAATTTAACCCAGGGTGGGTCTCGGCTGCTCTGCTTCTGGTGATGTTGTCTAATCTGCCCATCTGTCTGCAAGAAACACGCACCAACCCAGGGTTCCCATCCCAGGTTGGCACAGCAGTGATACCCAAGTTCCTGGGGTTGCAACAGGAAACACAAAAGGATCCTCCCCAGAGCTAGAGTGGTTTTTCCTTGGATCTAGAGCCTCACCAGCTCGTGAAGAGCCGGTCTCGCCTCTTACTGTTGCTTTGTCGGGACTTGGATCTCGCTAACTTTGGAAAGTTCGGGAAGCAACTATTGACAATCAAAATTGCTCCCCTAAATTTCATAGCAAAGACTGTATATCGATGCACATTGGTACATTGGTGGGGGGTGGGGGGGAGAAGAGTGAGGCTTCATCTGTACAACGAACAAGGCTTAGCCAACAGATATCATACAAATAACTTAGAGTAGTACTAACATAGGTATCATGCATGTTTTCATTTACCCATTTCCTACCTATTCCCTGTCTCCAAAAGAAGAGTCCCTAAGTGCCCCATGGTTCCTAGGAACCAGAGCCATGCCTCTCAACCCCAAAATGAATAACCAAGAGGCTGTCTGGTGCTTCCAAGTCCACAGTGTAGACATCAGAGATCTGGAAAGGTCCCAGGAGTCAGCCTTGACCTTGTTATTTATTGCTATTGTCCCTGTGTATGTTTTCTGCTACTAACACATTATCACAGACTAGGTAAGTTATAAAGAATTTACTTAGACTCTCCAGGGCCAAGGGGAGGGGGCCATATCTGATAATCTTTTCTAACACAGTTCCAAGGCAGAGGCAGGTGTGTACAAGAGAAATCTAGCCAAACTGGCTCTTGGAGCAGACCTATTCTCTAGATAATCCATTATATCAAATGAACTAATTTATAAGGACAAAGCTCTCATCTTAAAAGTTTCTCCTGGTCCTACCTCTTAAATATCTCAGTGGGGACTAAATTCAACATGAGTTGTGAATAGGACAAACCATAGTAGCTATGGAACACAATACTCCAAACACTATCAGTTTCTAAAGGTCAGGAATTCAGGAGTGGCTTAGGTTGGTGGCCTGGCTCAGTGGTAAGGTCGAGCTGTTGACTGGGGCTTAAAGCATCCAAGGCTGGAGGGTCAGTTCCAACCTGACCAACATGGCCATTGGTAGGCCTTGGTTTCTCCCAGTGGTTAAAATGAACGCCTCAGTTCTCCCCCATCCTGGGTCTCACCAGAGATCCTGAATGTTCAAATTGTGGTAGTTGGATTTCCCCTGAGCAAGAGATCAAGACACAAAACCTAATATATAAGTAGTGACTTCTAATAACTTAATTTCTTAAGTGGCATGTTAGTGGGTACATTGACCAATCATGGTACAAAGTGGGGAGACGCCCCACAAGAGTGTGAAGACCACTAGGTGGGAATCATTGGGCACCATTTTAGAAGCTGAATGCTTCTACCCAATGTTTGCAAAGAGCAAGTAATGGAGGAGTTCCTGGTCCACTTAATTGGTTCAGCTCTTGTTCCTTATGCCTCTCAAGGAATAGTGAGAACCAAAAAGATGAGGTCCCATGGAAACCCATGTAATGCTACTAAACTACAATCATGGAAGATCAAGAATACATAAAAACTGGGAGGCAGGTACTACAGTGGAAAGTTTGAGGTCTCTGGTACAGGATTTTTAAAAAAAAAAAAAATCAAGTTTGAATCTTTTCTTGGCCTACATTAGAATTTTCTCCCAGGATCAGGGGAGATTCATTCTGGGACATTAGATTATTAAAGTGGCTTCACACATAATGGGTCCTTATAAGTTTACCTCGTTCCACGTGGAGGGGACAGGGCTCTGGCCTGGGCCCGAAATTCTTTAATTTCTGAGTATATTTTGCTGTCAGTCACAACTCCACCTTTTAACAAAAAAAAAACTCTCGGCTGCTGTTCAAGAATATTTTCATGAATTCTAATTTGTTACAAAATGCATTCTGCCATCATCTATATTAAACATAGAGCACAATTTCTCAAGTCACTGATTGTACACAAAGTAGTTTCACACTATTTGTGTCTTCATATATGTACATCACTGACCACTGGTGATCTACTTGGTTTTTAGTCTCTATTCCCCACCCCACAGGTTAGAAGGGAATAGGGCTGGAAGTCCCAACCCTCTAATCGTGCTTTGGTCTTTCCAGTGACCAACCCCATCCTGAAGCTGATTAGCATACAAAACGCTCATCACTCCCGAGAGTCCAAGTATTTTAGGAACTGTGTACATATGACGGGAACAAAGGAATTATCTGTATGCCAGGAGAGTGGGATGAAGACCAAATATATATCTCAATATCACAGGCGGGTTCTATAGTTGTTCAAGTTGGGCTTATGTTGAAATGTCAAGACGGGATAGATTATATTATAGTACCCCACAATCGCCAAATTTTGGCTGTTTCATTCCACTTCATGTCAATATTAGGTAGACTTGGGCATTCTGCTCACTGTAGTCACCCAGGGACCCAGGCTGGTGACAGTCACCATTTGGAACTTGGCAGGTGATGATGCCAGAGGGAAAAGGCACTCTGGAGAGTCTACCCCAGAATTAAATGCCCAGTCCCAAATGAATACATCCTTCCCAGTCTCCTCTATAATTCATCGAATTGGTTATGACCATAACTAACCAGAAGGGGCCAGAAAATCTAATCCTCTTATGTGTCTTCAGTAGGGACACTTGGTATGTATTGGTGAACAGTATTATTGACAACTACAACTGGAATCCCAGTGAAACTGAACCCATATTTTCTCTTGCATACCTTAATTTCCCCCGACAGCACTTCATCTGCATTAGTGTCTACAGCTGACAACAGCAATGTGGGTCTAGAGACTAAATATGCACTGTCTTCTGAAACCATCAGTCTTGTCTAGGAAATGCTACTGTAAGTAGATAGCATGGGTCTAGGGTCAGTGTCGTGACATCTGCAGGTCCCACTTACCCTTTGGCAGGGTACCCTTCCACAGAGTGGAAGAGATCAGGCTCAAAGGTGGAATTAACTGCAACAGCTAGAAGGATCCGATACACACCAATGAGGCCACCTACAGGTGCTGCCTGGTGCAGGGTGGTTGGCAAGTGAGAGGTCAAGGTCACGGCAGGGAAAAGGATGCTGCTCAAATTCCTTTAAAGGAAAAGGACCTAACAGTGTCAGATACGGGCAGAATGAATAAAATCAAGTTCTAGAGGTGCCCAAGGCTAGCATCAACAGCAAGCTGGTAATTCCCTTAAATAATGAAGAGTTAGCTTAGGAGAGCTAGCACTGGGGCAAATGGGTTGTCAAACGGCATCTGTAGGTGTTCAAATACACAGCCACAGTGAAAAATGTGGCCCAAAGCGGGAAGGAAGATGGGAGAACTAAACATTCCATCTGTCTTCCTCTTGCCAATCTCCTTTCTGTGGCTCTCGGGGGGATAAGCCTGACGACAAGCCGGCTAGCAAGAGAATGCCAGTGACACGATTCCCAGGCACCAGCCTTACGTGGCAGAGATGTGGGGTTGTTGGCAGCGAATGGAATCGACATCATGAGACTCTAGCTGGGATTAATGAAAACAAGAAACCTGCAGCAACTACTGGCCCTTTATTTCACAGGGGTTTTAACTTCCCCCAAGAGAAAGTAGACTTTATTTTTCTCCATGGCAACAAAGAAAGGGAGAGTTCATTACTGGAACTTCAATATCCCCACAGGGATGGAAACGAGGAGGGGCATTCGTACAGATTCCACTGGGGACATTCTTAGTATTGTGGGCACTGGGTGTTTGTGGCACTCGCAAACCAGTTTCTATTAAGACTAGGGATGACTTGAGAAATCGGGGGTCCGTATTTCACTCTGCAAAACTTGGGCTAAGTGTCTTAGTCTACGCATCTCAGCTTCTAGAGCCAACACCAGAACTGCCCATTCCTCTGGTCCCAGGAATTCATAAAAATCAGAGGTAAGTGCCAGGAGGCAGCCTCGGGGCTTTCTCTTGGTGACTGGGGGGTCTCCCCTACTGCCCAAGGTAGTCTTCCTGGATGATCATAAACTTGAGTGAAGACCATAAACTTGAACTCACTGGGCTAACAGAGCACAGAGTGGACAAATGGAGGAAATGCGCCATTAAACAATCCACCCTTTCCCAGCTCCTCACCACCCAGGGAGGACCTGTTACCTGATCAGAGTGCTGAGGTCAGTTGGGCGTCCCTTACTAGCTGGGGAAGGGCTGGGCCCGCGAGGGGTCCTGCTATAGCACACACCGATTGTCACATTTAATGAGGAAGCCCCAAGAAGCTTCATGGTCTTCATGGTAACTTCTCCAAATTCCTTCTTTGCAATTGAAATTCTGACCTCTTTTTCTAACTATCATTCTGACTTTGAGGTTTAGGAGGCCTGCTTAGACTTCAAACCGAGTCTGGGCTTAATTCAGAGCTCTGTGTTGAGGGTCACATATCCCTGACCTATCTGGTAATACAGGTACTTTGACTCTAATTCTGCACCTTTTTTTTTTTTTGGGGGGGGGGGGTAAATGTGGTGTTCTGATAAGGATCAGGGAAACTGCTTATGCAGTGTTTCTTGGGGAGAATATTTCCTAGAGAAAATTGATGAACTCCAATTATAAAGTTTGGAGATTGCCAATCACACTATAGAGTGGGCACATGACCCAAGGTAGATCAAGCAGACAAGGAACAATGATTGGCCGGTGGTGGTCATATGGCCATCTTTTGCAGGTTTTTTGGCTTAATGAAATCCTGGTTAGAAAGAGCCCTTTTCCTAAAGCTGGTAAATGATAAGCAGAAAGCAGCCAGTCTGTGTCCCCCACCAGTGAGGGGGGGAAAAAAAATCTGCCTGCCTTTGAAAACAGAATCCAACCCTCAAAGCAACAGAAATCTGCAGAATGTTCCAGAAAGATCATATAATCCCTGCTCATCAAATGTTCCCAGCTGTACCCACACTCTTCCTGAAGCCAATAACATTTCCTTTTTTGTCTAGGATAGACTTAACTGGATTTCTGTCACAAGCAGGGGACTCCTGACTGAGTTAGCAGGGGATTACAAGAGGATATGTGGGCATTTCTGGGTCCCTGGCCATCATACCACCCCCATCATAAATCCATCCAGTGTAGATTACCTAATGGCACTAAGTCAACGGTGATCAAATCTCCCTAAATGGGTCGGGGAATGCATTCCAAAGAAACAGTGTCTGTCTGTCATGGGTTTTCAGAACACAAAAAGCACCATGTTGGAACTTAAGGAGTATCGGTAACAGACTAGTTAAAAGTTGTGAGTATTCCTCTGAATTCCCTAAGCATTTGAACTTGAGCTCATAGACCAGGGGGAGTCACTGAATTTACCATCCATGACCCCCACCTCTCTTCAGTCAAAGCAACTGATATGCCTCAGGCTGGTATTTCTTGTTTTAATCAGTAATGGAGAGATTAAATGTGAACTTTGAGAGTTCCGGAAGCAGAATCTGAACTTGACACATTGTCCTTAAAGGTGTGAGGCAAAGGAAAATAAACAAATGCTTGTTCTTGGCAGTCTTGGACCCAGTGTACCCTGCCTCCCTGATTACCCCCTCCTCTTAGTGGGTGGAAAGGTCCCGGGGAAACCTTTGCTGACTCATGTTCTGACCAACACCGCCATCTAGTGGGAACCTTTGGAAATCATCTCGCAGCATTCTCCCCCACCCCCCCACCCCCCCCACACACACCCCCAGCTCCTGCACCTTATCAATCTAGGAAGCAGAAAAGGATGCCTCTTCCTCTCTGCCTAATCTCTCACTGATTCTCTTCTAAATTCAGACTCTTTGACCCTAGTCTTTCCACTACTGTGCCCATGAACTTAACTCTCTACGTGGGAATTGGGTTCTCTAATCTGCAGGCTATGCTCGCTCACCAGCCTCCGTGGTCCCTGTCAAATGGTACTGCCTGAGCTCCTAGGCTCCATCTGTCTTCTTGATACAAACTTGGGATGACAACTGTGTCCAAATGAGGCATTTTTTCTGGATTTTTCACTATTTTAAATGGCCTTCAGCCTCATGATCCAATCCAGTAATTTGGGGAATTTATCAATGCTAGTTGACAACTCCACTCCCCTGAGTGACTGTAATGTCTGCTATTGTTTTTGATTACATTTTAGCTCACTGTGATTACTTCTGCGGTTCCTTGATGAAGATCACACCCTACCCCAGGTTTAAGAGATGGGGATCCATGAGATTTAGGGGACACTAGCATCTATGCAGCAAGGGCTAGCATCATCAAATGTCCTCTAAGGTCTGAGTTACTGGTGCTATTAAAGGTGTTGGCTAGTCCAGAGTTGGTATTACAAAGTCACGATCTGCCATGTTGTCATTGGTACCCTTATAACCTTGGGTCCTCTGGGGATGTAAGGCTTCTGCTCTACTGTCCAAAGGCTGGCAAAGGATTTCTACTAAGGAAAATCACCTCTCCTTCCAGTCCTATCATTTGTCTGTCCTCACTTCTATACACTTTTCTCGCACCTAGCATCACAAGAACAATACCTCTATTAGCAACTTGGCACCATTCTCCAGAGCCAGTTGGGATTCTTTCCTTTCTGAAATGCTTCAGTATAAGAAGACAGCCCAGCCTTGATGGCCTATTTCTTATCTTGAAAGAAGGGATAATGGTGTAGGATCCTTGGATCTAGAGTCCCAGCACCATTCCAGATGGATCGATAGGACCGAAAAACGCCTTAACCTCCATCTGCTTTACATAGTAGGTTCACCCTGGACCCCAGTGGAAGAAGAGTGGGAGGGAAGAAATGGGGGTATAGAAGGTGGAAAGAATGAGGATGATGCCATCAAAGCTCCATTAAAAATGAGGTGTCATTTTCAGGCCATGTGATCTTTTTAACATGATTTACTAATGCCTTTCCTGTAATGTGGAATTGTAACTTTCTGTCTCCATGTAGTGAAACGGTGTGAATGGACACCTGGTTCTTTGTTGGTCGTGCATTTTGCAAAGTTGCTTTGTCATCAGTTAATCCCAAGGATTATCATTCTCTCCTGTTGGCTGATGGCATCCTGCTTTTCTAAGACGTGGGCCTGTCTTCTCCAGCCATC
Source organism: Marmota flaviventris (assembly GCF_047511675.1). NCBI lineage: Eukaryota > Metazoa > Chordata > Mammalia > Rodentia > Sciuridae > Marmota > Marmota flaviventris. Next base: position 113,779,522 of record NC_092503.1, read on the forward strand.
TGCTGGGGAAAAAACCTAAAGGGAAGAGGAGTTGAAAGTCTCCTGCAGCGCAGGACTTCAATTAGCCTGGAAGAAGCTAAAGAGCTCAGAATGCTCCAACAAATGAACAATCTTAACAGGAAACTATAAAAACAATTCCACTTAAATATGGTATTCCTTTTTATGCTATTTTAAGCACTTATGCAAGGCAATAAAATTCATACAATGAAAGTTATAAAACACTGCAGAAAGAAATTGAAGTCATAAATAAATGAAAATACATTCCATGTTCATTGATTGAAAACCTAACAGTATTGAGTTTTCAACAATACCCAAAGTGGTCTACAGACTCAATGCATTCCTATAAAAAAAAAAATTCCAATGACCCGTTTTGTGAAAACGGGAAAGCCCACTCCAAAATTAGACAGATTCTTAAAGAACCAACAATCTTTAAAACAGAAGTAGAGAATTTATACTTCCTGTTTTCAAAACTTACTACAAAGCTACAAACACAGAATTAATGTGATACTAAAATACACATTAGAAGGAGTGCCTAGGAGGAGCTTCCCTCCCCGGAGAGGGAAGTGTGTAGCGCTCTCAAGTGCTCTGCATCTCCCCATGAACTCTTATTTGACGATATGGATGATTTTTTTTTTTTTCTCAGCTAAGGGAAGCCATTCATTGCTGGTCCAAACCCTGCCTTAAAACAGTACTTCAGCATGTGGTCTCCTGGTTTAATAATTAGGAATGACTATTTCAAGTCTTGGGGAAAGAAGTTCCTGGCAATGTCTTATCTGCTACTTTTTACCTACAAATTAATCTGACAAGAAGATGGTGTTCCCCCCAACTCAGACACATAAACCAGTGAAAATATATTAGCCCCAAAATAGACCCTCACATGGAGGGTCAAATAATTTTTGACAAGGTCTTAATCCTTTCAATAGAGAAAGGACACTTCTCAACAGTCTGGGGGACTTGGATATCCACATGCAAACCAATTGAGCTAGACTCATACTGAACACTCCATACCTAACACTAAAACGTAGAAGGACCATGGGACAAAAATCTTCGCCAGATTAGTTGGTGACTTCTTGGATAAGGTGCCAAAAGCACAGGTCGCCGAAGAAGAAACAAACTGGATTTCTGAGAAATTAAACTTGTTCATCAAGTGACACTATCAGTAAAGATTTTTCTCTACAGAAAGGGAGAAAGCATTTGCAAATCTTATATCTAATTGACTTCCTATTGATTATAAATAGAACTCCTCAAACTCAATGACAAAAATAACATGATTCAAAAAAAATGGGCAAAGGACTTTGAAGATTGCCAGTAACACCTGAAAAGACTCCACATCACTAATCGGGAAAATGAAAATCAGAACCACCTGACAGCATTCGGATGGACACTATAACAAAAAATAACTACTATCAAGGATGTGGGGAAACTGAAACCCTGATGGGAACACTGGGTACATAACGGGTACTGCCACTGTGGAAAAACGAAAGCATGGTGGCTCCTCAGGTTACCATAGGATTCGGCAGTGCCGCTCTGGGTGTGCACCCACAAGAGTGGAAAGCAGATTCTCAGAGGTTTGCACAACCAGGTTCATGGCAGTGTGACTCACTGTAGCCAAAATGGGGGATCAGCCCAGTGTCTGTTGCCAGACGAGTGGAATGGCAAGATGTGGTGCCGGGTTTCTGTTCTTGCGACTAAAAGGCTCGGGAGTCACTCCAGTTAAACTGGCCTAACTGGGCTGTGCAAAATAACCACACAGGAGACACAAATACCTTTTTCTTTGGGGTCGCTGTGACAGCTCCTGACCTTAAGGGTCCGCAGGAAGAGAGCAGGCACTGACCCTTTTTATTGAGAAGCTATTCAAATGAGGCAAGGGGTCAGGTTTCAGGGGGCTGAGTCTATCTTCATGATGTCCACTTCGGCAGGTTGACTGACACCTGGGTAGGCCACACCCAAGGGCACAGTAAGAGAAGGGGACACACACAAGGCACTTCCACGGAAGATTCTATCCTAAACAGGGCAAGGGGTTACATGACAAAGGAACAGGTGAGCATCACTTCACCCATGGGGCTGTAGCAAGACACACCCATGCACCAGACACCGACCCTCCAACCTAAGAAGGGTGGGGAAAGCTCTGCCACGTTTCTGTGACTGAGCGCCTCAGCACCCAGCCAGGGAGTGTGACTCAGTCACGTGCAAGGTTGGGCTCCCACCGTGTGGTTTAGACACTCAAGTACTCCTGAGCCTCTACACAGGGGAGTCTGGCAGATCCTACAACAGGAAGGAAATTAATGGTATGCTAAGTGGGGGGGGGGGGGGAGCGAGTCACGAGAGAACAAAGCGTGATTCCACTTGTATGAATCAGACGAAGCAGAACGGCTGTTGGCAGACTGGAGGGAGGATGGGATGTTGGGGATGTCTAGACTGTCTCCTATCTGCTCACCTACCAACCAAAACTGTAGCCTCCTGTCCCCTTTGTGTCACCCCAGACTCAGCTGGTTGGCCAGCGGTAACCCTCTACAGGGCCTTGTCCTCGGCAAGATCTCAAACTGCCGGCTGGGGCAGAGTTGGCCACCAGAGGCAGAGTGCTTTAAGGTCAGGGGCGTGACAGGGCTGGAGCCTGAGGCAGGAATGGGCCTGGCCTGTGTGAACAATGAGCAGGCCAGATAGCCGGGATTTCTGGATGCCGGGGAGAATGGCATAGGGAGGTGGATTATGGAGGACCTTCGTGGTCAGGCACAAGGTGTAGTGTTCTTCTCATTTTCCAGACTTCAATGACTGTCCTATCAGACTTTGTGCTTGCCTGGTATCTATCCAGAAATCCCAGTTCTTTGGCAGAATAATGCTGATCGGGGTTGTAATAGGAAAAAGGCTGCTTTGAGAAGTTGGCAGGCTGGGGTGGTGCTAGAGAATGGAGAGGGATGCCCGATAGGGAGGCTGTTAGTGCAAGGAGGAGACCCAGGAGCAGAGAACACAAGGAAGGTGGCCCTGGGAGATCCCGTGCCTCACAGGAAGGTGGGGTCGAGGGGTGTCTTCTTGGTAAACAAATGAGAAGCCTAAGGATTTGAAGAGACCTAAGCGTTAAAATGATAACTTGGGTTTCACAGCTGCCAATCCAGTGGCCCTTTTTCACTCCTGTGAGGATCCTGAGAATGAGTGAAGTGAGCACTGAGCTCAGGAAATCCAAGTTGAACCCCCAGAACTGTGTTCCCAGTTCCTAACAGCATGCAGAGGTAGCCTAGGGTCATTGAGTACCAGCTTTGCTTCCGGTGTCCCCATAAAGAAATTGGCTGTCTTCCACCCCCAGTGTCTTCTGAGCTGGTTTTTTTCCCTGCTACTCATCTTTCTCCAGAAAACAGCCTGTGCTGCTCCAAAGCCTGGGCTGGAAGGGCCAGAAGGGCCGGAAGGGGTGGGCTTTCACACAACAGTGGAGTGTCCTCATTACATAATTATATATTCTCGTCACCAAATCTAGAAAACAAAGGCAATTTGTACTGAACTCGCCCACATCTGCAAAGGACTTAGCCATGTTTCTGAGCAGACATTCTCGCCTGGTGGGAATGCGAAGCCACACACCTGTTCTAGGATCCTCTTTCCTGTGGTTCTCAAACCTCCCCCAAGGAATCCTGTTCTGGCTCCACAAGCTACCCTGAGCTTCTCTCATTTCCACCATCACCTACCACAGAAAAATAAACCCCAACCCTCCCCCTTCAAACACATGGCTCTCTGGAGTTTGAGAGGCAGTGGTTTTAATAGAGAATTCTCAGAAAAGAATGGAGAAACAGTGGAACGAGAGGAAAGGAAATAATAGCTAGGAAAATAAGCCTTTAAAGAACCCATCAAGTACTAAGCAGAACGAATTTCTAAAATGACACACACCTAAATATGTACTAGTGACATTTCTGTATCTCAAGGATAAAGAGAAAATTTCAAAAGCTTTCAGAGATGAAACATTTTTTTTTTTTTTCTATAAAGGCACAGGAATCAAAGACATAAGACCACATCAGCAATTCTGAATGTTCAGTGGCAAGGGAGCCTGCCCTCAAAGAGCCAAGAGGAACAGCTGGGCAGAGGATGCCAGGTGCAAAATACCAAGCCAAATTGCAAGGAAAAACAAAGATAATGTGTAAATCCAGGTCCTAGGAGAACATTCTAAGTGGGATTAAGTGTCCAAGAAATGTATCGGGGCAAACGAGTGTCTAGGAGAGACCAGGAAAGCAATGCACCAAGATGATCCGACTCCAAGTCAAGGAAGAGGGGGAAGGAGGTCAGGGTGGGAGTGTCGGGCTGCATGTGATTTTTAGCACAGTTCAGAAAGGCTTGTGGGAAGACCTCAAGTCCAAGCAGAGTCGATGTTTCCCTGCCCAGCTGCTCTGCCCTGGAACAGCCTCTGACAAGCCTCGGCATGAATGTACAGATGGATTGCAGACACCACGGGTAAACTGCACTCCCTGCAGTTGAAGACCTGAGGGGCACACTCCCATGGCAGCCTCAGGTGTGTTCTGATATGCAAAGATTCACAAAGTTAGCATCCCACTAACCCTGTGTTCTTGGTGAAGACTGTACCAAGAAAAAAGAATCCAAAAAGAAACGGTGAAATAGGAGAGAAGGGAAGAGCTGAGGAGACCCCAGGATTGGCAGAGGAAGCTGAAAAAAATGTGGAAAAGCCCACATGTAGTTCAGTGCTTGGCAGGATACCCTTCAAGTGCATGAACAAATCGTCGCACTTTCAGTAAAGCTTGAACCATGCAGCTTGGGACTCGGCTATAAATAAAAGCCAAGTAATGAGAATCAAATACAAGAATTGATTCTTAAAAACTGGAAACCCAGTCTATTGAAAATGCATGTTAGTTGCAAAGAGCAGTACAGAGGTGTTCTAAACCTCGACAAAGTGACTAGGAATCGTATTGCAAATCAAAGGGAAAGGGAGTCAGAAGCATAAGCTCACTAACTTTGGCACCTTCCCAAACAGGTATGCCTAAAAGTGAATTGGTAACATGTATTAGTCACCTTTGCATCACTGTGACCAAAATACCTAACAATAACTTGGAGGGAAAGTTTATTTTGGCTCATGGTTCCAGAGGTTAAGTCTATGGTCTGTCAAACCCATTACTCTGAGCCCAAAGTAAGGCAGAACATCATGGTGGAAGAGATGGTAAAGGGAACTGCTCCCCTCATGACAGCCAGGAGGCAGGGGAAGGAAGGGACCACAGGACACCCCCAGCAACCGAGCCCTCCAGCCCTGCCTCATCTGCCTACAGTTACCACACAGTCCAAACTAGAACGGGCTGATTACATTACAGCTCTAACCCCGTCATTTCACCTCTAACCGTTTCTGCATTAACATAGGTGCTCTGCGGGGGGTGGGGTGGGGGGTACACCTCATATCTAAACCATAACATGATATATTAAAGTGACATTTAAATTTCAGAGTTCAGTTCTGGTTATTTAAGTGGCTCTTCTTGGAAAGTGAAGCCAGGGAGGGAGATCTTAATTTGTTTTATACTATTCTATACTTCTCACGCTAAGCCTATCATTAATTTTTGTCATTTTAGATTAAGTGTTGAAAAGGCACTCTAGAGATCTGGCATTTTTTAAACTGTCTTGTTTTAGAAAAAGTATGAGACCCTTCAGTTACTTAAACACAAAACAAGAATTCATTCATTTTTTAACAAAATTTGCTCAATCTGAGTCTAGATATTTCATGTTAAAACAGTAGTAGGTATTCTGTATAGTAATGCTGGCTTGGGTTGAACTTCAAGATTACGTCCTTAGTGTAATTGAAGTCGATGTTTATGAATTTATCTGCCTCTGAACTGTTTGCTCTTGGAAGGTTTGCTTCTGATTGCTTGTGGGTAGTTCTTGAACTACACATAATAGCAGAAAGGATCAGAGGCATACCTTTATCTCGTGCTGTTAGTAGAATCCCCAAAGTAATTACAGGTAGAAGTCAAAGCTCATTCCCACACATAAGCCCCAAGTATAAGGTTAGTTCAGAAAAACTCTTTTTTGTTTTGTTTTTTTGGTACTGGGGATTGAACTCTGGAGCACTTCCTGCTGAGTAAAATCCCCAGTCCTATGTTGAGACAGGGTCTCATTAAGCTTGCTGAGTGTCTTACTGAATTGCTGAGGCTGGCTTTGAACTCACAATCCTCCCGTCTCTGCCTCCCAAGTCGCTGGGATCATAAGCATGTGCCACCACGCTCAGCACAGAAAGAAAACTTTAAAGAATGGAGTTTCAGATACTTGATAATTTTGTCTAGGGCCTAGAGCCATGACCAAATGATGCAAAGTGGATCTTGCTGTCAGTTCTCCAAGGGCAAAAGGAGAGGGCTGTGAGGGGAAAGGTCCTCCCACTGTAGCTAGTGGCAGGGGAGAAGAGAGGGATGGTTTGGCCAAGGCCTGGAAGAGACTTCTCATGAATGAGCAGACTTCAGATTCTAGAAACAATGATACACAGTACCCAGTACCAACTTTCCCTTTCTGCTTTGTAATATTTTACTCTCAAACATTCAGTAAGGCATACCACAACCTAAGTTTAAGAAGTTGAGGGAAGGATGAAATGACCAAAAGCTGTGAGACGAGAGCAGAAGGAATCTCTATAGACAGCAGGAAATGCCTTGAAGTTTGGAATTGCATCCTTTTGGGACAGTTCTCTGTAGTTTAGTTGAGCCAACAACCTGCTTAGAAGGATGGACTTCAACCACTCTTTGGAGTGGGTTTTAAAACCTTTATCTCTTGGATAAAAATGGAGAAATTGGGATTAAAATCTTCTTGCTGTATGTAACCATTGATTTATGCATGTAAACACATTCCTTTAGATTCTCTTGGGCTTTCAATGTTATCCTCACTGAAAGCTTTACTTTTATCTTTATCACTGCCCTGCTTTATTTGATTTTAAAACATTAACAGTATAGTTTCATAGGTTTTTGGAAGATACACTTTATTAAGAAAGGTCTTACTCCTTGTTTAAAAATCTCACTGCATCCATTGAGATCATATCATTTATCTTTTAAAATAATTTTGTTGTATTGATCTCTGCTACATCACGTATTAATTACTATAGCTATACAGTGAGTCTTAAATTTTCATTTTTTTAATTGCTGTTCCAGTTACTGCCTTTCTGTATGCATTTTGGAACAAACTTGCTGAAATATTCATTGGAATTGGGTTAAACCTGGGGAGAAATGGCATCTTTACCAGTTACTATTGCCATCTTCTCTTCCAAATCCATGAACAGTATATCTCTACATTTGATTTTTTTAATCTGTTTTGTAGTTTTCAGAGTACAAGTCCAGTATATGGTTTATTAAATACTTAGATACTTGTATCCTATAAGATTAAGTTCAATGATTAGTTCTGGAAGTTTTTTGTCTTGTTTTTCGTTCTTGGTTTTTGTATGGTGGGGTGTTCATTTGAGGGTCTTTTTTTTTTTTGGGGGGGGGGCGGGGTAGGGGATGAACCCAGGAGTGCTTAACTACTAAGCCACATCCCCAGTCCTTTTGATATTGAGACAGTCTTGCTGAGTTGCTTAAGGCCTTGCTAAGCTGTTGAAGCTGACCTTGAACTTGAGATCCTCCCACCTGAATCTCTGGAGCTGCTGGGATTTACAGGTCTGCACCACTGTGCCTGCTGTTTTCTATTGTTACATAATTTCTATGTAAATTATTGTGTGCAAATAAGAAATAAAACTATCCTTATCTACATGCATTTTATTTCCTTTTCTTGCGTTATTGTGCTGACTAGAACTTCCAGCACCAGTTTCAATAGGCGTGGTGCCCAAGGACATCCCTGTCTTGGTTTTGCTCTCAAGAGGGGAAAAAAAACCTAAATCTCACTACTAGATATAATGTTAGGCAGCATCTACACCCCCAATCCTATATCTACCAAATTGAAGAGGTTCCCTTCCATGTCTATTTTTCTGAGTTTTTATCATGAAGCTTAAACACTTTAGTTCCCTTTTATGCCCCTTTACCTTCCCCAATTTATAATAAATTGTCTCAAATATTCTACACACATGTGGAACCATATCAGATAATGTTCTAATTTTTTTCAAGTAAATTAAACAACTCAAGAGAGATAATACACTAAACACTCTTTTTAAACTGTTCTTGCCTCCTGATGTTCCAAGATTCCTTATTTATCTTTTTGTGAACAGAACTCCTTTCAGGACAGATCTGTTAGTGACAAATTCTGAGTTTCCCTTCATCTGGGGATGTCTTAATGTTCCCCCTTCATTCCTGAAGAATATTTTTGCTACATGTAGAATTTTTAGATGACAGATCTTGTCTCTTATGCTTGAAAAATAGTGACATTCCTTTTTGGCCTCTGGATTTTAAGGAGAAAGCGCTATCATTGGAATTCTTTTTCCCTACAGATGGGAAAACATTTCTCCGATAGCTTTCAAGGATTTATTTTTTCTTTGTCTTTAGTTTCCAGAAGTTTAACTACTTTTCTCTTGGTGCTGATTTCTTTAGGTTCACTCTACTTGGAGTTTTCTGAGCTTCTTGAATCTGTAGTATTTTTTGCCAAATCTGGAATTTTTAGGCATTATTCAGGTAAATTTCCTTCCCCTTTCCATGTGAGAGACTAATGATATAGGTATTGGATATTTTTTATGTCCCACAAATCCCAAGGCTGTTATTTACTATTGGTTTATACTGCATCATTTCTAATATTCTACCTTAAAGTTTACCGATTCCTCATCTTGCTATTAAGACAATTCCCTGAGTTTTCAATTTAAAAAAAAATACAGTAAATTAGTTCTAAGACTTCTATTGGGTTCATTTTTATATCTCCTTGCAATTTTTTCAAAAAGTTCATTTCCCATTATTTTCTTTTTTGGTATCAGGGATGAACTCGGGGACACTTAACTACTGAGCCACATTGTTATAACAGATTCCTGGGACCCCAGTAGACCTCCAGGAGCTGAATTTGATGCAATCACACAAGCGTCTTTATTACAAGCTCGAGTCTGGACTCACTCCTCGGGACTGCTGCTTCAGAAATGGTTGCGAGTCCAAGATTTTATGTTTTGGGGATACTCTAAACATCACACAGCAAATCATTCCATACCTCGGGAAAATCAACAACTCTTAGCATTGATTAGTACAATGATTATTACATTCATGGCAGGAACAAGTTGGGAAGGGGTGATTGGTTAGTTCAAGAGGTGGATTCATTTGAACTGACTGGTTTAAGTCTAGAGGGGTGTACGTGCTAAACCACACGATTTCTTAACATGTTATCTATCACTGGGACTACTGGGAGGGCTGCCTGGCATTCCAGATAGCTTCCTTGTCTCACGCTGATTGGTTGTTTTTGTGTGTCATTATGGTCAGAACTGAGGCCTCAAGCATTCTTTGGTCTTTCCAGAAACTTGCATTGCTGAGTCAAGGACATCTGGCACTGCAGTCAGGGATATCTGGCTCCAAAGGCCTTTCCCATTATGACTCAGCAGGGTAGCTATGTGCCTAGGAACACTCTGTGGGTTTTCCAAGAACAAGGGTTGTCTCAGTTTCTCATTTCCCCCTTTGGACAGGCCTTGTTCTGAGGTAGAGGCTGGTTTCTCAAAAAATGGAGTCACATTAGTTTCTCAACATCCCCAGCCCTACTCTGCATTTTATTTAGAGACAAGGTCTTGCTGAGTTGCTTAGTGCCTCTCCATTGCTGAGGATGGCTTTGAACTCACAATCCTCCTGCCTCCGCCTCCTAAAGCGCTTTTCAAAGCACTGGGATGTGCCACCAGCTCAATTGTTTGCTTTTTTTATATATAATAGTGGAATATATTGTGACATATTTATCCTTGTACATAACATATTTAATTCAGTTTCATTACTCAGTATCTCCTCTTTCCTCTCCTTCCTCTCCCAGCCTCCTCCACTCCCTTGTTTTCATGAGACTCCTCTTTTTCTCCCGCTTCATTCTAACTTCCACATAAGATGAGAAAACATATGACTTTTTTTTTTTTTTGAGACTGGCTTATTTTGCTTAATAAGACACTTTCCAGTTCCATCCATTTTCCTGCAAAATGGCATAATTTTAATCATGACTAAATATAACTCCAATGTGTGTGACACATTTTTCTTCATCTGTGCATCTGTTGATGGATACCTAGGCTGGTTCCATAGCTTGACTATTGTGAATGCACATGCATATATTGCTATATAGTATGCTGACTTTAATTTTCCCGGACAAGTTCCAAGGAATGATGTAGCTGAGTCAGTGAAGAGCTTCCATACTGATTTTTCTATAGTGGCTGTACTACGTACAATTCTAACAGTGTGTAAGTTTTTCTCTTTGCCTATGTACTCTCCAGCAGTTGTTACTAGTATTCTTGGTCATTGCGATTCTGACTAGAGCTAGATGGAATCTCTAGTATTGATTTGCATTTCCCTAATAGACTAAGGATGTTGAACATTTTTTTCATATAATTATTGGCCATTTGTATTTCTTTTGAGAATTGTCTGTTCACTTCACTTGCCTATTGAATGGGTTCCTTTTTACTATTAGTTCTTTATGTATTCTAGATATTAATCCTCTTTTGGAAGAATAGCTGGCAAAGATGTTTTTTCCTTTCCATAAGCTGTCTTCTTGATGCTGTTAATTGTTCTGAAAAAACTTTAATGTCATTCCATTTATCGGTCTAATACCTAAATCTTAGATCTATTTGGGGTTTTTTTGTGAAAGGTGTGAGAAAGGGATTTACTGTCATTCTTAAACTTATGGATATCCAGTTTTTCCATCATCGTTTGCTAAAGAAGCTGTCTTTTTCTCCAACGTCTGTTTTTGATACTCAAATGACTTTAGCTGCATGAATTTGTCTGTTTCTATTACATTCCACTGGTCCATGTATCTTTTTTTAAATAACAATACCATGCTGTTTTTATCTCTACAGCTCTGTAGTGTGATTTGAAGTTGGGTATCTTGATGCCTCCCAACTTTTATCCTTTTACTGGGATTGCTTTGGCTATTCTGGTCTATTTTTCCATAGGAATTTTATTTATTTTATTTTTCATTTCTTCTACTTAAACCGAAATGCATTCAGTCATAACTATCGTACACGAAGCACAACATCTCAATTCTGGTTCTACACGATGTAGAGATACACCATTTGTGCAATCGTACAGATACCTAGGGTAATGATGTCCATCACATTCCACCATATTTCCTACCCCCATAACCCCTCCCCACCCTCCCCTTTGCCCAACCCAAAGTTCCCCCATTCTTTCCGTGCCCCCCCATCATAGATCAGCATCCACTAATCAAAACATTTGGCATTTAGTTTTGCAGGAGTGACTTTCTTCGCTTAGCAATATTCCACCCCACATTTGTTTATCTGTTAAACAATTGAGTTGCTTTCATATTTCTAGCCATTGTGAATAATGCTGCTATAAAAGACACATAAATACCTTTGAGACCTTACTTTTTTTTTTTTTTTTGAGGCATAGAATTGCTGCATGATGTAGTAAGTCTTTTTTGGTTTTGTTTGTTTTTTGTTTTTGAAGAACCGCCATATTTTTCCACCATGGCAGTACCATTTCACCTTCCCATCCAGAGTATAGATAGTACATCCTTGTCTACACAATGCTATCCATCCAAATGATAGTGGAGTAGTATCTCACTATGAAGTTCAGGTTTCCATTTGGCGCTCATGGACACCTAAAAGGGAGGGCTCCCCATTGCTGTTGGGCAAGGGTGGGAATTCTGGCTCCCACAGGCCACTCACTTGGAAGGGGAAGGAGTAAGACTGGCAGACAAAATGGCCTTCGGTGCCCCAGAGGGTCCCCAGTACCACCATGGGGTAGAGGTGATGGTGAAAGTCTCAACCCCGTGAGGCCTCCTCAGACCATCACAGCATTAGTCTTGGGTGGACATGGAGGTGTAGACTCCCACATGATTTCCACTGACCTTGTGAAAATAGTAAAAACTATTCAGTGGGATTTAAAAAATGTCATGAGAACTAGGGTGTGAGGCTACAGGGTTTTTTTCTGTAGTGTTTGGATGGAGTAGAGTGGTTGTCTAATACTTATTCCACCTATTGTATGAGAAGCCAAATGACTATTTCATTTAAGAAATAGTCATTTTCTATTCAGACTTTCTATTTTTTTCCCAACCCATTTCAATAAGCTGTTTTCTCTAGGACATTGTCCGTTTTATTTGTCTTCAAATTTATTAGCACCATTGTTCAAGGCATTCTTTCACTCTAAAGTCCCCTGACGTGAGACTTTAGATGACTTTTCTAGTCTGTCCTCTTCCCATCCTTGGATGGGTCATTTGATCCCCTTGCTCTAGTTCTTTCTCTGCCACTCTATTTTTGGCAAAAGTAAAGGTTTGATGCCCTATTACATATTTTGACTAGAGAATTGGATATTGCTGCAATAATGCTGCATCACACAGTGCCAAGACTCTGAATCTAACTAAACACTTCTTACTAAAGGTGGTGAATCTGCTGTACTCGGCTGGGCTAGGCTGAAATGTGGGCTCAAGGCACCAAGTTGCAGGTCCTGTTTGGGTCTTTTCCTCCTTGGACTTGAGGCATGATCTTCTGTTGAACAGCGAACACGCAAGACACCAAGCTGAACTGCATAAGCAGATGTCTGGCCAGTCCCCTGCTCCTGTTGGATTTACCAGCATTCCGTTGACTCCTGCCCTGTTGAGTGGGGCAGGGAACTACTACATTCTACCGGAGAACTCGGCAGTTCCTTCCATGCAGTATCTATGTGGGTCAAAGGTGCAGGTGTATAAAGTAATCCTAAAACAGTGAGGAATTGAGTCTAATAATGCAGCTATCACAATTGTTGGTCTTATCTTTATTGTCCTCAACTTAATTACCTTTGGACTCTGTTCTCATTCTAATTTCTTGAATTGAATAATGAACTCAAATTTTCAGATTTTAAGCATGAGACTGTAAATTTCTCAAAATACTGTTTTAGCTGTCCCTTGTGAATTTTGATATATAGACTTTCATTATTCGAGATATTTCCTAAGATTCCTTAAAACATCATGTTTGACCTAAGAACAACTTAGCAATGCTTTAAAACTTCTTAATGTATTTTAATATTTTCGTGTGCTTTCTAACTTAATTGTACTTTAGTCAGATAATATAATCTGTATATTGATTCTTTAAGTATTTGAGGATTTGCAGTTTTTTATGTGACTGATGTTTTCATAATTGTTTCAAGTGCTTGAATAAAGTTTATATTTTAAAATTTGGTTTAAGTTTCAATATATTCATTTTATCAGTTATTAACATCTTCCAAGGATTTGTTTTTTTTATTGATCAACCAAAATTTAAGTTTTTTTTTTTTTTTTTTAACAAACTCTTCCATTGCAGACACTTGACATTTTCCCTTTTTGTTTTGCTGGTATACTTTGTGAGACTTTTAGGTATATAGTGATTAGAAATGTCATATCTGCCTATGAATTTTATTATTTGGGACTAAACCTTATGCAAAACTTTCTAGAAATAGTCTTTCATTGTGAGATAGTTACGCTTGCTTTGTTTCGGTTAGTATTTGCATAGTATTCTTTTCCCATTCTTTTATGTGTGACCTTTCATGCTTGAAGTAATCACTTATGAACAGCATACAGCTAATCTTTTAAGTATAAGCCAATTAGACAATCTGATATTTTAAATGACTTAGCCCGTCGGTATTAATTATGATTGAGTATATTTCTAGAATATTTCTTTGTACCACCAAATTTCATCAATTACGAGACACACTTTAATCTTTGAAATTAGAATGCTTATAATTCATGCTGTAATGAGTAGCTTTTTTCTTAGTAGCATAAAAATCTAGGTATACTCTTGTCATCTCAGTCTAAAATATAATATCTACCCTTTGTGAAGTTCATTTATTCCCCTCCACTCCTCTCTCGTCTTTATTAACTTGGGGCTTTTTTCTTTTTCCTCCTAAACTTGTTTGGAAGTTACACATTCTATCCATCATTTTAGTAATTGTTCTTAAAATTGTTGCAGGCATGTCTGAATTAAATTTTAAAGCTAATTAGTATATCATTTGGATTCTCTGAAAAGCTGCCCTTCAAACAAGTACTTTGGAACTAGCATTTGGAAAGTGATGTCAGGAAACACAAATGAAGCCATGGGAAAGTGAGACAGAACCAACCCAGGGAGCAGTTGTGATCGGGTTACTCAGTATTGTGGGCAACTGGGGCACAAACCCCAGAGCAATCAGGAACAATGTGCCTGACAATTCTCCCAGCAGGGGATAAGGAAGTCCGGGACATCTAGCTATTGACTACTCCATTGCTTGAAAGTACCCCTGGGAGTGAACTCCCCCAAACTCTTGAGGCTGCATCTGTTGAAGGAGAGCAAGTTTGATACAGGAGAAAGGCATCCTTCATAGAAGAGTCAAGTATAAACGGTAGCTGTCAGCTTTTTGAAAATTCCTACCACAACTGCCAGTGAACTTGGGTGGGCTGAGAGGATCTGGGTGCAGTATCAACAGTATCTACATTCTGATCTCCTCCAACTAGCTGCCAAAACTTGAACATATCACCTGCTGAATTTTTTATGCTTGTTGGTGTACATTGTATTTCTACTTTGTATGAACTTCCAAAGAGTGATTTATTTTTTAAACAATCAGTGGTCAATTAGATTCAAATTCTTAATTTCCTTTCCATTCCTTCTTGAGTTTCATTTCTTTGAGTTTCATTTCTTTTGATCTTGAGTATAAATCTTCCTCACCACATAAACTTTTGGTTCCCAGGATTGGATAACGTATTTGGATATTAATACAGAAATGTGTAACATGTTATTGCAAATCCATTTCACTCCTGAGTTGCAGAGAGCAAATGGCAAGAGTCTTCATAGTGAAGGATCCATGTAGTTCAACAGTTGTTTGTTGTTTTTTTTTCCCCAGTAAGAGCCTAGTAAATCTAGTCTGATTTCTGAAAATGACTTGTTCCTTATTCCCAAATGATAGCTTGACTGGGTATAAAATTTTATAGGTTCATTATTACTTCTCAGCACTCAAAGATACTTAAGTGTTGGTTAGAAGTCTGCTATTTATCATTCCAATCTGATAATCATTTTGGGGAGTTTAAGACTTTTTTCCTTGTTTATTCTGCATATCAGTGTTTAGTCAAAGAAAAAGAACAGTCTGCTGGGATTCTCCAAATACTTTTTTGGGAGAAAAATAAACATAGTTCAGTCAATCAGTAATGAAGTTAATGAGGGGATTGCAAAATTCAGATACCTCAAATCAAGTAATCAAAACTGAAAGCTTGCATTGTTACCTGATGGTATAATTTAGACAGCAGACACCAACCCCATCTGAGGATGTCCTAGGGGGACTCCTATAATCTAGACATGTCAAAAACTAGACTGGATATGTCAATCTGCACTATGGGAAGAATCACTTTGGACATGGGAAGCTCTGGGCCTGATAACCCTGTACCAAATCTCTCTAACCAGTAAGAAATTCCAACTTGCTTCTGGTGAAAATCAGTCATTGTGACTTACTGTCTCAATAACCTAAAGTTACAGTAAAGCTTAATGGGTTAAGTATCTCTTAACCCCAGAACTATAGAAGTCATGAAGTATATGAAACCCATGGCATTAATTAGCTTGTGTTACATTCAAGATAATCTCTGCAATGTTGGGTATTTAAAATGCTTGTAAAATATAATTGAATTTGGCATATTAAAGTAAATGACAGATTGGCTTGTGATTTCAAATTAAATGTATGCTTGATTTGAAGTTGAACGATAAAAGAGGAAGTGATTTAATTTATAATCACTGTTTAATAAGTTCCTTTAACCATTTTAAGAGTTGCTTAATAACATGGGAAGGATTAATTTCTTGACTCATAAGTTTAGGCATTTTAACTTTGTAAAGAAAAACTGAATATTAAACTTACGAATGTTTTTAAAGTGTTTAAAGGAAATTAGTCTGTTCAACTCAAGGGAATTTGATTTTGATTAAGTAAACTTAAGTAATCAGTCCAATTTATATAAAAGGCTTCCTGAAAATAATTTATATAAAACTTACTGGGTTAAAAATCACATAAAATTTGATTAATCTAGGAATTAAGGAAATTGGCATTTAAAGATTTTAATAAAACAAATCAAACCCAACCAAGTGATCTTCCCTATGCCTAAAAGATGCCCTTGAACGTCAAAAATGTCACATAGAAGCTGAAGAACCACTTCTCTCTGATCTTCCTTCCTACCTTTTTGTTGTTGGTGATTTGTTTCCTTGCCCAGATTATTGCACAGAGAAATAACCTCTAAAGTTATCTCTTCCCGTTCTCAACGCCATCTTTATCTGGATCTGATTAATCTATCCACCAGGAAGTTTTTCTTCATCTCGGTGGCTCATCAGACTCAAACTTTGTGTGTATCCTCAAACTGCCTCCCTTTTCTCAAAATCCATCCTGCTCCCGAACTCTGGCTAAAGTGAGCAGGCACTCTTGCTTTTGTTGACCAAGCTCCCTGGACTGGCTGGAGGCCTGCGATGACATGACCCTCACATCTCACAGGACATGCTTGTCTGCACCAAGTTGCTCCTCCACTTCTGGGAATAGGATCTGGTTTCCTGAGTGGCACAGAGTGAATAAGGTATCCATGGGGAGTCATTCGCACCACGGGAAATGTGAAACAGGAGGAAGCTAAGCAGATAAATTGCCCCTTCTCCCTTCTAATCAGATGTTTCTGAAAACTTCAGAAAGGCCCTAAGCAAACACACCAGCTAAGCGACCAGCTCTTCATGACTTCTCATGACACCACATTGCTTCACATCTTTTCTTGTCGCACTGGCTTTTATATTCTACCCAGGGGTTGCAAGCCAGCAAGATGAAGGTGAGGAAGAAAATATCACCATCTTAATACTTGTCTCAGGCTCAGCTTTATGTAGAACCTTGGCTAAGAAACTTTTTAAAATGTATATGGTTCTTTTTGAGAAACTTATGTTTTACAAAATTCCAATTATACCAATTAGACTGAATTTTGAGAAACAATTATCCTTATTGTTGGTAACCTAGCCTTGCTCTTTGCATTGCTAAGTCTTACTCATGGTGGATTTATTTCCTTGTATATTCTGTGACTTTCGGATTATAAGTTTATCTTTAGAGCTGGAAGGGAACCCTGGAAATCCTGAACTGAGGTTTTGTCCCTCCAGAGGATTTGCATTCACTTTGTCACAGATATTACCAGCTTAGGGGTTCTTAGTCACACATCCCTTTTCCTTTAGGGGAAGCAGGTGTCTTGGGGCATCCTCTGTCATTGTCCAGATACAAGTGAAGACCAACAGGCTTCCTTGAGATCCTTCTTGGCTGACGGGATAATTTTTGTTTTTTCATTCCTACCGTTTTTCTGAAGAAGTTCTTGACAGCTCTCAGCTTAATGTGCAAAGGCTTCCTTGGGGCCTTGGGAACAGTCCCTCTAAGGACAGCTGCAGAAAATGTAAGACTAGTGCTCTGTCTCACTCCCTCTCCATTTTGGTCCCTAGGATTTATGTCTTATAACTCGGCCATGCATTTAGATTATTTTTTTTATATTTAATCATACTTTAATGGTATTTTTTAATGGCAGTTCTGGATTATCTAATCTGCTATAATGCTAGACATGGAACACAAGTTCTGTCTTTAGTAATAGGAATAACTGAAATGGACTGACTTATCACGATTTGTGGAGCACTAACATATTCATATTAAATTGACTCATGTATCCTTTCAACAGCTGTGAGATGGGTACTGTTACAATTGCCACTGTATTAGTCTGGGTCACTCCGAATATAAGTGCCAAGATCAGAATAAATGTCCAAGGGTTTTATTCATAGAAATGACTGGGAAATAGGGAAGAGTTGGGAAGGGCTGGAGGCTCTTTAGACCTAACTTAGTCTGAGTGAAGGATAAACAAAGGGAAAAGTTGTAATGAAATTAGGCAAAGCTGCTGTGTTGTCTTCGAGCCAACGTGGGAGTCCCATGTCTCCCGGGAACAGGTCTGCCTTGGTGTTCCTGCCAGATGGCTCACTGAAGTCAGTATGTTGCACAGCAAGGCCATCTGTGGAGCCCAAGCAACTGTAGATGTCCTCAGTCACCAGTTTCTGCAACCACACAAGGAGGATTTGAGATGAGTCGCTCATAACAGGCCACGAGTCTATTAGATGATATAGGAAAAAGTAAAAAGGGACACTCTCATGAGAGAAGGGAGAGTGAGTTCTCTCAAAGGGAAAGGGACAGCATGGCCTTCCTGTTTTACTGGGGGAGTCCCAGGGAAGTTTCCAGAGAGTTCTGCCTGTGTCCCTCTTGACATTCAATTGATGGTAGAATTGCATCAGACTTTCAAGTCCTCATGACACAGGGTCTTACCCCATGGAGGGGAGTTTGGTTGTTATAATAAAAAGACCCACGGTTACTGAGTCACCTTGGTCCGTGCTGACTGGTTCTAACTGGAACTTGTTCTTACAGACTTTGTGGTTGGGGCTTTGCTTCTAATTATCCAATCCCATGAGACTTGGAATCTGGTCTATGTAAGGGTCACAAAAACTCCCCTTCAGGGTAACATGCTCTTCTAATCATCGAGGAGGAGTCTTTGGGCCTGCACTTCTGCAGATGACAGGTTGTTTGCTGGGGAATGTAGCATATCCTGTTGATATGGCAGGCAGGGCTGCAGGTAAATTCTCTTCTTAAAGAGAACACGTAGGGGTCAGCACAGTAGGCCCAGTTTATACAATTATCCTCTTAACCTCATGTTCCCACCACTCTTATCTCTTAGCTATCAAGTCTAACTTAGAACTGGTATATAAACAGACAAGAATATGAAGAAATCACGAATAGCACAGGATTAGAATATGCTCAAACAGTAAGGAAAGGGTCTGATAGGGCAGACTGCCTTGAACAGACGCCCTCATGTCAAAAGCCAACAAGAGATGATTTTGTAGGAAGAGGGTTCCCTTCCCATAGCCTAACCTCTTGTCGCAGATCCCTATTGGCTTAAACCAATCAGAAAATCGATAAGAGCAGTAATGTAGTCCATCCTGGACAGCATGTGGTACAGATAGCAAACGGGAGAAGGACAAAGCTCATGTGCATTAGGCCATATGGGAGATGTAAACACGCATGCTTTGGTTCCTTCTTTTTTCCTTTTGGTACTTAGATGTGATGCTCAGAGCAGCAGTCATTTTGCAGCCTTGAGGCAACTTGCAGGTGAAAGCAACATGCTAAGGATGGTACAGCTGAAATATAACATAATCCTGACTATCAAAAACAGACTACATCAGCCAGCCAGGCCCACCCAAATTTCCTTTATGAGAAAAAAATCAATTTTTTTTTTTACTTAGGTCACTGTCTTTTAGATTGTATTAGCTATAAATAAAAGCGGTTCTTGATACTCCCCTACTCTGAATTTGTCTTCGATGCTCCTCCCCGTGTCGTTTCATCCTAGATGACATATGGCCTTTTGTTCCTCCCCCTTCCATCTCTGCCTTGTTTCCAGAAGAATCTTAAATAGTGGCTCCCCTCGGGAGGAGGGGAACTTGGTTTTTATGGATTAGGACTTGGAGGAAACATAATTTTCCCTATATTGTTTTATGTTTTGGATTTCATACCAGATGTACTCATTACCTAAAATCATTGAAAAGGTAGTTACTCTCTGTAAAATTTCAAACGCTAATTCTATCATGTCACTTTCCTCCACAAGATTTTCCAAAGGGCATTTGGAATCCAGCTCCCCCCAGTAATGAAACTTCATCAATTTGAAGATGAACATTTTTCACATTTTAATAGCTCTGAAGTGGATGGTCTTGGCCAATCGCTGCTGGCCAGGAGGCTGCTGTGGTGCGGTTGTTGCCTTTCCTCACACTTAGATACCAGCGCTCATTGAAATGGCCTGTAAGTGTCCTGTTGACTGAAGCATCGAGGGCTTATGGTAGTCCGGTATGTCATCAGAAAGGAGTATTGTCTGAAAATGTCTTCTTTTTTTTTTTCATCTTTTAGATCAGTAAAATGCATCAAAATTTACAGAATGAGCATCAAAAGCTTTGGCAGAAAAATTCAGAGACAATAAAGGAGAACTCTTAAGAATATCACCAAGGCTCCTGGTAACCCAGAGGAATGCGAGACTCCGCAAAAACCAACATCAACTCCCCCTGGAAATGGTTCCCAGAATTTAGGTTCAATGGGAAAGCTTTTAGTAACAAGTTACACCTGGCTTTCATTTTTAAACCTTGATATTAAGTTATAATTGACATACAGTGAAGTTCATCCATTGTAGATACAAATGTCTATAAATTGTTAAAAACGTACAGTCACAGATCCACCATGATGTTTCCTTATGCCCTTGTAGTCACTGCCCTACCCACACCAATCTATTTTCTATCAACTTTTCTATAATGTCATCGTGTTAATTTGGTTCCAGTGACAAAAAGCCAACCATCTCACAAGAACAACTTGGAGGAGGAAAGATTTATTTTGGATCATGGTGTCAGAGGTGGACACTGGTCAGCTGTTGCCAAGGCAGAAATAACATGGTGGAAAGTTGTGGCAGCCAGGAAGCAGAGGCCAGGAAAAATAAATCTTCTAGAACACATTCCCCACAGACCTACTTCCACCCACTAGTCCCTCCTCCCAGTAGTCCATTCAGCTGTCAGGGAATTCAACCACTGATGAGGTCAAACCCCTTATGATCCCATCACTGCCTAAAAGCCCAGCTTCCATCTTGCTGTACTGAGGTCCATACCTTTAATATGTGAGCTTTGGGGCAAATTCCAAACCCAAACCATGAAAGTCACACAGCCTTTTGAGACTGACTTCTATCACCTAGATTATGTTTTTGCATCTATCATTAGATCATTGTTTAGTATTATATAGCAGAGCTATACCATGATTTGTTTACCCATTCACTACCCAATGTAGACTGTTAGGATTGTTTCTAGTTTCTGACAATCATGAGTAAAGTCATAAATGTTCAGGCATAGGATTTTGTGTGAAGATGTAATTTCCTTTCTCATGGACATACACTTGGGAGTAGGATTGCTGGGCCATATGGTAAATATAGTTTTAAATTTTGAAGAAACTACTAAGCTGCTTTCCAAAGTGTGTGCCCCATTTTTAAATTCCCACCAGTGATGAATGAAAATTCCAGATACTCTAAAGCCCCACCAGCTCTTGGTATGGTCAGCTTTTAAAAATTAGTCATTATGTTAGTTTGTAGTGGTATTACATGGTGTTCCTAACTTAATTACACATATTTACTGGATACCGTGTGATCATTCACTGTGTAATGATCAAATTAGGGTAGTTAGCATTTTTATCTTGACATTTTTGATTAACAGGTAATAGTTGTACGTATTTGTAGCTAGAGTAATACTTCAATACACATGATATGTACTGATTGACGTTTCTATATCATTTTGTTTGGAATTTTCAAGCTCCTCTCCTAGTTATTTATAAAATACATAACAGATTATTGTGAATTAGTCATCCCAGTGAGCTATAGAACACCAGCATTTAGTCCTATAAAGTTGTGCTTTAGTACCTGCTATTCACCACCACCTCTCCCTACCCCATCTTTGTAATTTTAATTTGCTTTTCTGAGCTAATCCTGCTCGACATCTTCATCAGTTTCTTTGATACCCATATATCTTCTTTGATGGAATTTCCAAATCATTTTTAATGGGTGGTTTATGTTGCTCTCTTTGAGTTATGAGAGTTCTTTCTGTATTCTATCCTTTATCAAATATGTGCTTTACAAATGGCATCTCTCATTTTGTGGTTTGGTTTTTCATTTTCTTAAGATGTCTTTCAATTCTTAAATTTTACAAAGTCCAACTTGTCAGATTGTTTCTTTTATGGGGCATAATTTTGTATCTCATCTATGAAACCTATGCCAAACCCAAGGTCACAAAGATTTTCTCCAGTTTTCCTGTAGGAGTTTTATGGGATTTGATATTTACGACTAGGCCAATAGTCCATCTCTGTTTAATTTATGGTACAAGTGATGGGTTAATGTCCAATTCTTTCATTACTATTTGTTGAAGAGAGTGTCCCTTTATTAAAAATCAATTGACCATGTAAGTTGTAGGTCTATTTTCTATCCACTTGCATTGATCTATTTCTCTACTCTCTTACCGGTCCATGCTATTTCAATTGCAAGAGCTTTAAAGTAAATCCGGAAATCAAGGAGTGTTTGTCTTCCAACTTTGTTCTTGTTTTTAAAACCGTTTTGACTAGTTTTGTTGCTTTGCTTCTCTTTATAAATTGTAGAATTGGCTCTTCTATGTCTAAAAAAAGCTGCTAGGGATTTAGGGATTCTGTTGAATTCAAAGATCAATTTGGAAAAAATTGACATCTTAACAATATTGACTCTTCCAATCTATGAATGCAGTCTAGCTCTCTGTTTATTTAGGTCTTTGATTTCTCTGTGATGTTTTATATTTGTGAGCATAGATCTTCTACATGTTCTATTTGATTTCTGTCTAAATCCTTCATGGAATTTTGGGTCATTGTGCATGACATTTCTTTCCAAATAATTGTTGCTAGCACATGGAAATCTATGTGTAAATTCACCTCGTATGGCAAAGTTAATGGTAGCTTTTATTTTATATTCTTTAGGACTGTCTATGTGAATAATGTCTGCCAATGGTTTTTCTTCCTCTCTAATTTGTCTGTTTTGTCTTTTTTTCTTAGTATGCTGGCTAGACTTTCCAGTATCATGTTGAATAGAAACAGCTATTTCCCTTGTGTGTACGCAAGGTTGATTATACTGTATATCTGCCTTAAGAACAAGAGTTCATTCAATAAATAATACAATTAAAAAGTCACAATAGCAAGAGAACATTTTGTCGTACTTTATTTAGTAGAATTTTCCTTTCTCTGTCTTAAGTAGAAAGAGCTTTTTCATTAATTATACAATAAAAAAATAGAATAACAAGAGAACATTTAGTCATAATTGGTAGCTTTTTTCGTTCTCAGTGACACCTAAAATAATGGCACTTTTTACTTTGGTGAATACAATGAGATCTTATCTTTACCATGGCCACATTGCTTATTTGTAGATGATGATGTGAATACTAGAATTACACCCTGTGGAGGCCCTCACATCAGGCTACATGTGCTTAGGGACTTTAAAGTTTATACCATTACCATTCCATCATTTCATTTAGCTGAAGCAAGGGGTTTTAACTTAAGCCTAAACCAAGTCTACTATTTGGGATACCATAGGTTAAAAATGGTTGACTAGCCAGAGACATGCATTAGGTTCGACCATAATAAATAGGTAATTCTCAAAAGACTTGAGAATTGTTTACAAGCTAGGACATTAGTCTGACAGTTTCATGATGCTTCCAGGAGGCACAAGGCTGGGGCGAGAGAGAAAGGACATTATCACTTACAGCAGGAAGCATGAGTTCAGTGTTTGAGCTCTCCTGATGCCTACCAATTCCATGGGACAGTGCTACCCTGGTCGCAGTAGGAGCTGAGCATACTATAGGTCTTGTGGCACCTTGGAAGCCCCAACCTTTGAAAACCTGAATCCTTAAAGAGGTTGCCGGGAAGCCTGCCTAACCACTGCCCCACTGAGAAATTGTCTTTATTATCCAGGAAGGCAAACTGCTTTCCACCTCCCAAGACCATTTGTAGTACAGACATCCATAAAAAAGAGCCTCTACTGCAACAATGAGGCCCATAGAGAATTGCATCCCAGCAGAAATAGCATCAGTGGTCCACTGGGAAACGTAATTCTCAGAGCATCCTGCCTGTTGTATAGTGCATCCCCACTGTGGCCATTTGCCTGTATGTACAACAAGACTGCTGCTTTTTTCCCCCCATGTTTTTTATTGGTACATTACAGTTGCACGTAATGGTGGAATTTATTGACATAATTGTACGTGCTCACGGTATAATATGATTGGCCAATATGACTCCCCAGCACTTCCCCCAACTTCCCTCCTCCCAATCCCTTTTCTCCCATTGATCTCTCTTTTTCATAAGAATCTGCCCCCCGCCCCAGCTTTTTCCTTTTTTTCTCTAACTTCCACACATGAGAGAGAACATAGGAGCCTTGACCTTCTGAGATTCAACAAACCTGCCTTTGTCTGGACCCACAGTGTAACTACGTTTCACAATCTACTTTGCACTCCAGTTTGGCCATGTGATCTGACAATGAAACAGATGACTGTGACTTTGTCCTATCCAGGGAAATCTCCCCACACCACCCTCCATAACTCCTTCCTCTTCCCACCCCTTTCCTACTCTGCCTAATCTGCATTTTTTTTTTTTTTTTTTTTTTTGTATTTAGGCAAAGATGATGGACTCACATGAAGATTGAATCTCTGAGTGGCTGCATGGAACAGGCTCTACCCCACCTACCCTCCAACCCCAGTAGACACCAGCCATGATGGGAATGAAAGATAAGCTCCTGTCAGGTTTATGTGTGTTTCTTTATCAATTAGATTAGCTTGTATTTCGTGTCAGACTTAATGGTACCATATGCCAGGCTTAAATGTGTCTCCCTACTACATGGGGTCTAAGCGGAGCACAAGTTTATCTATTCACTTTTTTTTTAATAGTCCTGTTGTATGTTAACACAACAGACTTGCACTTTATTTTCTATGGATATGGTGTAATTTGTGTCATATTTGAGGGCTCAAGGCACCACCATCCAGTGGTGCAGGTAGCGCAGGCATCTAAGCTAACTCTGGGAAGCAGTGGCAGGTGGAGAATCTTTCACTTGGCAGAGTAGGTCTTGGTCACTAACATCATTTGAGGATGGGTGTGGGGAAGATGAAACAAGTCAGAGTTCAGCTCAGCCCACAGAAGTGATTAGTCCAGTTAGTGGCCAAAGTTAGGTAACTGGGACGTCAGGAACCCTGGCTACGAGATCCTCTCCATAACCCTTTCTATATTTTAGTGGGTCAAATCCTTCAGTGCCATGAATTTTTTTTTAATTTTATGGAAAAAGTTCATTCTTATTTTCTTAAGGTATTAAGTGTCTGCTTAGACGCTCCAAAACAGATTCAGTAGTTTTAACACAGGCCACATGGCTTGCCAAACCTAAGGTATTTACAATGAGGCCTATGTTTCATCTCAACTTAATATTTGTATATGATATGAAAATTTTCTGTTGGAATCTCCATGGGAAAAGACTGCTGACCCCTGGTACAGAGCCTGTTATCACACTCTTCATACATATGTAGAAACGGAGGCTCTGCTGATTCAGATCATTGGATTCAATTTATCAAGCATGTAAGTGGTTGAGCAAATCATTCAACCTAGGACTTTAGTTTCCTTCTGCCTGCTTATTATATAGAAATCTTGTGCATATATCCTGAGCCTGGAGTAAGAGTCTGGTTATAAAGTAAGTGGTTAGAATATATCTATTGCTTCATCCTCCCAATCCATTCTTTTCTGTCTTAAGAACCAAGGTGGCCTGACACATCTTTGAAAGAAAAGGGTAAAATAGCCCAACCCTTTTTCAGATTCCTTGGCTGAAAGAAAACTGAAGTCTCAGAATTATTAGGTTTCATTTCAAAAGCAAGAGGGTAGATGTCCAGTAGCTGTTGGACTTAAAGAACCCAGCTGGACTGACATCTGGAGAAAATGATTCTCGGGGCATGGAAAATATCAAGGAATAAATATCAGATTTCTGAGGCCGGTGTGGACTTTGAGACATTTGTTGCTATCAAGCCTTTATAACTTGCCATGCATGTGGCAATGTCTTCATATATAAAATAGAGCCCAGGACACCCCTGTCTATCACTGTCCCTCTGAGTTTTATACGGCAGTATTGTACCCTCCTCCTTTCTCAATTGCTTTCTCTTTCTCTTTGCAGCACACCGGGCCTCGCCTGCTGGCTCATGTGTATGCACCCAGGTGTCTCTGCCTCCCCATCAGCCGTCTGAGCTCATCTGAACATTCAGTCTCTGAAGACACTCCACTTTATCTATCAGCTCCCTTCCAAATTCTCCTCTTCTTCCATCCATCACTTCAAACACTCTATTACCCTCGACTTGAATCTTGCCCAGTTCTCCTTACAGAGTGTGTACCTGGAAAACCTCCAACTTTGGATCAATCTAATCGCTCACTTTGCACTCCCACCACTGCCTACTGGGACTGCTGGAGCCGATCATAAAGCAAGGAGGCTTGCAACCACTATAGATGCCTCTCTTGCAAGCTCATCAGAAGGCTCGCTTCACAGTCACACCTTAGCAAATCTTCTGACCTTTGCTACTTGCGTGTTACTCAGATAAGAGTGTAAATATTTGTTGGTGGACTTCTAGCAACCATTCTCCCCTTTCCCAGACTTTCAAGGAAGTATCTTTTCCCCTTTCTCAATGAGACTGTTTGGGCAGGTTTGGGTACTTGGCACCGATGGGCTTAAAGCCAGTCAGGCCATGAGTCAGAGGAGACAAATGCAGGGATTTCTGAGAAACACATGTCCTCTCTTCTGCAGGATCCTTAGGGGACACTCCCCCTCTGGATGTCACAGTGTGAGTATGATAACTACAGCTGCTGAAACACATGGATCTGGGGAGGACAAGAGAACCACAGGCAGCCCAGTCTGGATGATCTCCTGAGCCCATGGAGCGATATCTGTCTACACCCAGGTCTGCCTTCAGACTTTCAAGGATATCAGCTAATTGCTTTTCTAAAATCAGTTAGGATTTAGGCAAAGGAAAGCTTAACACAAACTGATAACCCATTCCAAAATTTTATTTCCATCCTTGAATCTTCCTTTTGACTACACCCCCTGCAAATGATTTTGCCTTCCCCTCAAGGTGGAAATGCAAGTCATCTGGCTTACTTTGCTGATGCCTTTAAGTGCTTTGGAATCTGAACCTATCTTCTTCCTTCCTCCTTGTCTTTCCCTCCTCTGTCTTAGAAACTGGGCTTGTGTATTTTTACCTTTGATTTCAGTTGGAGTGCTTATCAAAAACAGCCCATAAGTGCTCTCAACTCTGCCTTCTCATTGTTCTCTCCTCCTCTGCACAATTTCTTGGAGGAAGGGAATGTCCTACCACAAAGACTTCAGCTGGTGGGTGTAGGTGAATGACAACCATGGACTCTTCTAGGATTTGTACCTCGTTAAGCAGTTAAATGCAGAAGGAGGAGCTCAAAACAGGCCTGGGTGGAAGAGGTGGATGGACCGACATTCATCATCACAGCCACTGAAGTGGGTGGGACCACTCAGTAAGTGTGGAGGTGTGGGGAAATGGAAGAGGGTTATGGTGAAGTTTGGGGGGCCATGGACACTTAAGGGAGAAGTGGAAAGGGCATCTTTGAATGAGACCATGACAGAAGTCTCAGCAGTGAGAGGAAAACTAGGGGAAAATTCTGTTCCAGAAGGAAAGAGAAACGTGTTTCCCAGGAGGAAAGGGTTAGTCAAGTGCTACCAATAGATCAAGTAAGAGAACAAAATCATTGGACACGTGATAGTCTTAGGAGTTTCAGAATGACAGTTTCTGTGGCCATGGGTGAGTAGGAGAGTAAATAGGATGTAAGAGAGAGCAAATGCCGACTATATTTTTCTTCCCATTCAACTGTCTTAGTTTGGATTTCTCTAAAAGCAGATCCTAGACAGGTACTTGAGTCCTGCTACTTTATTTGGGAGGAGAATGCTACAATGACAGGTGGAATAGATGAGGGAGGTAGGAAAAAAGGCAGCTAGAAGGTGCTTTATACTTTGGAGCCTTAATTTTTCTGGACCCCCCTGAGAAACTGAAGCTGTACCATGTAGCCACCAATGGCCATGCCCTGTTGGTGCAGGCTGCCTCTGCAGGCATGCTTTCCACCAGTGCTCATGCCCCTGTGCTTACAGAGCAAGTTCTTGAATGGAAGAAACACTCAGAGTGCAGGGGGCAAGAACCAGCCGAGCTGTGGAGTCATCACCCTCCATGAACTCCAGAGAGCCACGGGGAGGGTGTTAGCTGGGTGCATGCCACACCAACCCCACCCAGGACCCCTTTCTTCTTTCACTGTCACAAGGCTAAGGTCATGAAAGGGGCCTTTGGAAAGTCTCTTCAAGGAGATATTAGCTAGAGGCTTCAGTGTAATAAAGTAGATGGAAATACAATGTGCCCGAGGGGTAATCCTTGCAGAACAACAGAGAAGGGACTGGTCCAATTGACTTATAGATAAGCTTTTCTTGGCTTCACTTTCTCCTCCTGAAATGGAGGCCAGAATCGGGGGTGAGAGCAGGGAGAGGTGTAGCAGTTACCCCAGAGCTCGCCCTTTGACCCTTGGTTGCATAAGCTGGGGAGGGCCACAGTCAACACCTTGTTAGGCCATACATTTTTTTCTTTCCACAACTGAGCTCTGTATGCTCTGTTAAAACAGAGCCCAATGTCTTGACCTCTTTTCCTGCATACACCTGTACCGGCATCATTCCTCCACGTTTATTGATCATGAACCATGTGCCAGGGGAAAAAATTGTCCTGAAAGTAAACAAGGATCCTTGGGCCCAGACAGGAAATTACTGATTCCAGAACTGTCAGTCAACTTTAAAAAGAAAATCTGAGGTTTATAACATGTTTGGACACATAGTGAAATGATTCATACAGTGAGGCAGGTTAATACATGATTTCAGTTTCTTGAGTATGTGGCAAGATGACAAGAGCAGCTAAAACCAACTTTCTAAATAATTTATTTTTGGAAATACTAGGTTTTAAATCCAGGTCCTCACATATACTAGACAAGCTACACCTACCACCCCTAAAATCTACTTATTTTAAAAATGCCTAATGAAATTTTACTACCTTAGTCCTCAAGTTGCAATCAAATCTCTAAACTTGCTCATCCTCCATCTATGATTTTGTATATGATTTTGTATCCTCTGATCTACATCTTCCCATTTCTTTTCTACCCATGGTATGTATAAGTTCATTCTCCATCTCTGTAGTTGATTTATTTTTCAAATTATTCAACATATAAGTGAGATCATGTGATACTTCTTTTTGAACAAAACTCAGAAAGTTGATGTGCCAGCAGGCAATGATTGCTTCCTTCCTCTCTCCTGACTCCCAAGAGTCAAAGGTACCATTGCCCCCTTTGATTATGAAGAAACTGAGGCACAGAGGGATATACTCACCTGTCAGAGCCACATATCTGGTAAGCGCTGGAGATAGCATCTGACCCTGAGCATCCTGGCTCTAGAGTTAATGCTCATAATCACTGCCCTGTGCTATCTACCCCTCCACCTTGGAAGGGTTGCAAGTTCCCTGGCCTACTGAGCCTCTCCAGGAGTGGGGGGCCTTCTGGAAGCACAAATGGTTTTCTTCTGAGGCCTTCCCTTAGCACATCAGTCCTGGTCAGTCTTTGTATTCACGTAACCTGTACATGTGTAGAGACCCCCTCCCCTGAGCCAGGCTTGCATTATATTTCTTGTGGTGATAAAGAATGTAATGTGATTGTTAGAGACACTGCCCAGATAGGACACCATCCCCAGACCATGCGGGATAGTACATCCTGGTCCAAGTACTGTTGTCCTGCCCTAAAACCAAGCAGGATGAGGGTCAGCCCCAGACATCTTCCACAGTCATGGCATCGAGTCCCTAGGACTTGCAACATCATGTCTGTATGGTTCCAGGAAGGATTTAAGATGTGTAGCATCAATTACCCATATTGAGAAAGTTGAGTTCATAATTTTTCTATAAAACCATTCCTTAATAGACAAATGGTTTTTAAATGATACTATTTCTGCATAAGTGTCAATTAAATTACTTCTTAGAAGTAGTATTTAAATTCAACTTATAGACACAGATAGGTTCAACTGCTATCACTTCTTAATTGATCTTGGCTTTTGTGCCAGTCCTGTGAGGACCCAGAGGACATTCAAATTGGGGAGAGATTAATAAAGTGAGATAAAAGTGATAACTGGGTGTAGGGAGCCCCCAAGGGAAAGCGTGACCTCCTGGAGGTAGTAATTGCACATGAATGTCTGTTTGGGACATGAGGTGTACATTCCTAGGCTGAAGGAGCAAGGGGAGGGGATCCTATACTGCATCCAGGAGGAGACAGGGCCATGTGGGGAGGACCTTCCCCCCACTTCATTAACAAACCTCCTCCCCCTTCATTAGTAAATCTTCCCCTCCTTTCATTAACCTTCTGTTTTTTTAAATTGTTAGAGATAAATAAAAAGGCAAAGTCCCACATACCATGCCCTGAAGGGCACAGACGAGTGGATGAGCATTGACTATGTATAGGACCTGCAGCAAAAGGCTATCCACCAGGTCTCAGCTGTTCCAGGCCACGTGGAGGCTGTCCCCTCACAAACGGTGGCTTCTCTCAGGTCAGTGGCACAGGGCGATGGTTTCCATGTTAAGGAAGCCAAGGTGCATCTTGGTCTGGAGGTCGAGTCCCTGCCAGATTTTCAGGAAGTCCTCAAAAGTGATCCCCTCGTGCACCTGATAGGGTTCCATCTGCCCCACACCACCTTCCTTTGTGGCCCCATGTGCCATGGAGCGCGCTGACACTTCTCAGTATGGGACATTGCAGAGAGAAGCTCCTCAAACACTTCACATTTCACTATTCTTCCAGCATGATGCGGCTGTCACTATGGAGTCCTACAAGTGGAACAGAAATCTCAGCTTCCCTGAGACGGCTCCACCTGATCCTTGCTCAGGGTGGTGGTCAATAGGCTGAAATTAGGATGCGAAGGTCAGGAAGTCCTCAAAATGGCTCTAATCAGCCAGGCCTCTGGGCCCCTCACACTGCTTCTTATTAAAGAAGGCGGGGCTGATTTTGAATGGGCTCTGGTTAAGCTCCAGGTTCTCCTTGTAAATGGTGGGCTGGTCTCCCCTCAGGTGCTTAAACTTCCAGGGGAGCAGCTCCATTTGCTCTGATGAGAAGCTGGTCTTGGCCTTGAGCTTCTGCAGCTCCTTGGGCACAGAATGGGCAGTACTGGTGGTGCACGGCCAGCCAGGGTGCGCTGCCCTTGCAATCCCTGCTGGCCAGAGATGTATGGCGGCTGCAGAGGCTTGAGGTCTGAGGTAGGTTGCATCGTAGGGACAGCTCTGAGTCTCAGGCCCAGGAGAACCATCTTGAGGGAAGCAATGACATTGAGAGACGCAGCCACCCAAAGAAAGAGCCGTAAGCCTGATGCCCCCACATCTCTTCTCCTCCCTCTGGTCTCTTGCCAGGTCTCCCCATGGCACCAACTCAGAAGCCATAGGATGAAGTTCATCCCTGCAGGGCCGCCTTCTGAGCCCAGAGCAACGTGGAGAAGATGGAGTCTTCAGGATGCACACCCTGTGGCCAAAGCAACTGTGAGTTCTTAGCATCAAGGAGTTTCACGGTGCAGGGTCTGCCCCCATCACCCGTCTTCAGAGGAAAAACAAATCTTCCAGATCAAGGCCAAAGAAAAACAGCCTTGATCTTTGATCTTTCCTGGGGAGAGAACTAGAAGTAGAAAAAGAAAGTGTGCAACTTTCTTGCTGATGAAACAAGTTTATCTTAACTCAGTTTTGTATTACTGAGACTGTAGTCCTTTGGATGTAATTCCAGAATCCAAACAACTTGTAAAAACTGAAAGCATTTCTGTACTTCAATGTCAGCGTGGCATGACCTTCTGCTGTGAACTACGTGTAAACATTATCTGTGGGGAGTCGCTCTGAATGACCCTCGCCTTCCAGTCCTGAAGCAAGAGGCTCTGACCGATCACTACATTTCGTGGTGACTTGGGCATTGTTCCAGCCTGGGAAGCAGAAGGTATGTCTGACCCCTTGCCTTATTTGAGTGGCTTCTCCTCCATAAAAGGGTTCAGCCAATGCTCGCTCTCTCTTTCCATGAACCCCTAAGATCAGAGGAGCCATCACAGGACCCAAAGAAAAAGGTATCTCTGTCTCTGTGTGATTATTTTGTGCAGCCCAATTCACCTGGAGTGACCCTGAGTGTTTTAGTTGTGAGAAATGTGACAATTATCTATATCACTTGGTGTGAATGTTTTCTTCCAGAAAATTTAATTGACTACTTGAGGCTTTTCCAGTCTCTGTGATAGGTGCTGTGTCCATCCACTTTCACAGATGCATTCAATATGTACAATATTCAGTATGATTTTTCAAAACTCTGAAATACTTCTAAATTCCAAAAATTTACCTCAGCCCCTCAGCCTTCATATAAGAAATTTTGAACTCCTGATCTCATTCACTTCAACTCCATAATATTCTTTTTTAATAAATCAGATTATATTTTACATTTAGATTAATAGAATTTATTTACCTAAAACTTGGCTTTGGCGTTGATAAAACAAAGTTCTTTATAACTCAACCTTAGTTTTTTTAGGTATTCCTCTGCCCCTCTTAACTATGATGTGACATTGTGGAAGTCAACAGCATATTGTGCAGAACAGCAGGAAAGATGGGAGAGTCAAAGGGACACTGGAAGAGACTTTATAAAGGGACTATGTGCAGGAATGCAATTAGGGACAAGGACACCTGCAGAGCATAGTGCTTCAAACTGGATTCTGGAGCTGGACTTTCAGATTCCAATCTCAAGCCTTGCCACTTCTAGCTATGTACCCTTAGACCAGTTTTTTTTTTTTTCTTTTTTGATCCTGGGGATTGAACTCGGGGGCACTCGACCACTGAGCCACATCCCCAACCCTATTTTGTGTGTTACTTAGACACAGGGTCTCACTGAGTTGCTTAGCACCTCGCCATTGCTGAGGCTGGCTTTGAACTAGCGATTCTCCTGCCTCAGCCCCCTGAGCTGCTGGGATTACAGGAATGCGCCACGGCGCCTGGCTCTAGACAGTTTCCTTAACTTTGTTTCATCTTGGATTTTAATACAGCAAGTTTAGTTGTGTTTTTAAAATTTTTGTTTTGTTTTTTGGCAATTGCCACATTATGAAATAGGTAAAAAACAGGCAGCTTTCCCTTTGGCATATGAGGAAAGCAGAGAACTTAACTGACCCAAGATTAGGCAATAAATTTGTAGCAAGTGAGGACTGGCAGTCAGATCACCCCACTGCCAAGGCTGAGCTTTTCCTGATTCATTATTTGCCTACCCACAAAGGCTTGCCCCTCCCTAGCTGCTCCAGGAGGACAAGTGGCAGGTTCTGGCCAGTTCAGTTCTACAAGCAGGAAGACCTTCTGGGATATTCCCCACTCACTTAAAGCTGATTGGAGTAATTATCAATCAATCACATGACCCAGACAGTATAACCGGATCTTGCTTGCGGAGGAGGTCCTAGTCCAGCCCCGACTTAAGGGAAGGGAACAAAGCCCTATCTTTTCATTGAAGACCTACCATACACCAGGAAGAGATCAGCAAGACAAACAGTTCAGGGTGGTTTCATAATAGGGTTACAGGACCGCTGAGAAAGATCTAGAAGATCTGTCTTGTGGGGCCCTGTTGGGACCCATCCTCCTTGGCATTCCCTGAACCTTCTAAGTCTTCCCCCCTCATTTCCACACCTACCTATCCTACTTCCTATTAATGTTCTCAGCAGCTACCTATTTTAGGCACATAATTAAACTAATTAGAGCTGAGGTATTCATGGTTTGTAATGAACCCGTGGATCCCTTATAGGAATCACCTAATTATAATAAAAACTGTTTGATGAACCCCAAGGAATTAATCTCTTCAAGTTCTTTCATATGGGAAAAGATGGTTTCAGTGACTATGGTAAAGGACCCCTTGCCCCCTAAACAGTATCATAACACATAAGCAAGTGCTCTGTTGTTTTTATGATTGACTTCACAACAAATCTGAAGACCAGTTTTTGATTTCTAATCAGAATCCTAAATGGGGTGGGGGGCAGGGAGACATTATATGCAAGAAGGTGGAAGTGAAACACAGGGCTAATTCCCCAGCAGGGGGCTCATGTTGAACCTGGTCAGCCATGAAAGAACCCCTGAAGCCATCATCCCCATGCTATCTCCTTAGCAAAGCTGGAAGCCACTCCAAGATTCTAGGGAATGGAGGAGAGGCATGTATTTGTTCCACTCTATTTTAATAGTTTGAAGGGACGAGTGGACACACAGCAGTTATGAAAAACTATTAAGCCAGATGCAGTGAGATATGCCTATGATCCCAGCTACTCAGAGGCTGAGGCAGGAGAGTCACAAGTTTGAGGCCAGCCTGGGCAATTTAGCGAGTCTATCTCAAAATTAAAGGGTTGGGGAGGCAGCTCAGTGGTAGAGCATGCCTGAGTTTAGTTCCACAAAACAAAATCCCATTGTTAGGATACTTCTGGGTCTCCAAAAGACATAGGAATATGTATTAAGGCAACAATTATCAAACTTTTTGTCTCAAATTTTTTAGTTTAAAATCGAATTGAAAAATAAAAATTATATTTGTAATATTCAATATTTTTTGAAATATATATGCATTGTGGAATGGCTATAATGCATATTGCATTTTGCATTATCTCATTTTTTTGTAATAACAACCCTTAAAATCTACTCTTGGGAATTTTCAAGAATACACAATTACTATAGCAAACACATCATACAATAGGTATCTTGAAACATTTAATATTAATTGGCTATATTACAGCTATATTACAAATTAAAGCTGAGAAGTCTTTAAAATACTTAACTCATTTAAAATGCCAATAATACTGATTACACATTAACAGAATGCTTTTATTAAAATAACTATTTTCCAAAACAAACTAGGAATGGCATTTACTTAATTTTTGCAGATGTCTTTAATGTGCGGTTTAGCAGAAGGCAGCTGGATTCTCATCTCTGCTTCTGCATGCAGCCTCATCTAGAATCGCCCCATTTTGTAGCCCCTGGAAAATTCCCCTGTGTAGTCATAAGAGCAGGAAAGTGGAAATGGCAAACAATAGCTTTCTGTTATTAGGAAAATCGTTTTGACCTTGGAAATCCAGCTTGAGAACAGCTGAATTAGAGATTTTCAGAAATGTTCTTAATTTTACTGACAGACTCAAAACAAGAGAATGCTGAGCCCTGCATGTCATGGTGCTAGGACTATGATTGACAGGGACCCAGGCTGCCATGACTGTTCCAGCCTGCAATGGGAGTGATAGGATCGAGAAAACTCAAGCCTTGTCCAGGAGAATGGGAACCTGAATGATACATTAGAGTGTGAGGGAAAATTTGCTCCTGTGGCAAGTTCATCTTACTGCTCACAAATATCTGCTTCCTCTATTGATAAGACTAAACTTCTTTTCCCTTTGAAATTAGATGTGGCCACGTGACATACTTCAAACAGTAATATGTGGCAAATTCAGGAAGAAGCTCTAAAGCCATTTGTTCTGTGCCACTCTTTTCCCCTCTTGGTAACCATCCATGTTGTATGCAGATATTAACTGCCCCATCAGCCTGGGACCCTGAGAGATGACAACACTGATGGGAAACAAAGTCCCCAGCTAGCCCTTGCTGGACACGTACACAAGTGAGAGAATCACCCTAACACCTCAACAGCCGAAATCTACAAGTGTTAACAGTACAATTTGGACCCTCCTGACTGATACAGCCACCTCACTGGAGTGGCAATCCAAGAATATGGAAACCATAGTTTAATGCACACTTACTGGGAACATACAGTTCATTAAACACCACACCAGGTGCTCTGATTGCAGATGATTTAGATTTGGCACCAGCCCTCAAAGGCTTATAATGCAGAAAGTATGAATTATATCACTCTGTTGTAATGGCCACTATTAGCAATGGACATAAGGGAAAATTTTTGACTCGGGGAACCAGCAAGAACAGATGGCAGCCAGGCATAGTGGTGTGTGCTTGTAATCCCAGCTATGTGGGAGGCTGAGACCGAGGATCATGGGTTGCAGGACAGTCTAAGCAAGTTGGCAAGATACTATCTCAGCAGAATTTTTAAGGGAAATTTGACTGACAAATGATCAGAAATCCCATCCTAGATCTTTTTGGAGAGTTAGGAGATTTACACATGTGGGGAGAGAATGGATGGGGTATAAGGAGCAAATATCTCCTAATCAGTGAGAGAACAGATTACTAGAGGTGAGTTGTGAGGTGGAAGTTAGATCCTATTTTTCTGATCTAGACTCAGATGTCTTGTAGCACACTTTCGTCTTGCTGTGTTGATTATAAGCAAGTTACAAACCGATGCCAGGGGAGGATTAATTTGTCATCTTTTTGGAGGAAATCAGGTTCTAGAACAGCAGTGAACAATAGAGTATTCACAT
The DNA here is from genome assembly GCF_047511675.1 of Marmota flaviventris. Lineage (NCBI taxonomy): Eukaryota > Metazoa > Chordata > Mammalia > Rodentia > Sciuridae > Marmota > Marmota flaviventris. The sequence goes on from NC_092503.1 coordinate 113,815,609, forward strand.
GCGACTGTTGACACACAAATTAATTTGAATTTAACATTCAATTCCTCGGTTACAGTAGTCACATTTTGAGTACTCAACAGCCACAGGAAGACTTGGAATATTTCCACCCTTGCAGGTTCTGTTGGGTAACAAAGCTCTAGAAAAACTTGTGAGAAAGGAGTTACTATTGCCATCATTTTGCAAAAGAGCAATCAGCCATAGGACTTAAACTCGGTTGTACTTGGGAAGATAGAGGACAATGCTGCAGTGATTCCCATAATGTCTACAAGGCTTGTCAATAACTGCTACTATTGTGAAGAGGAGAGCTCTTGAACAAAAGAGGGCATAGAGAGGGCTCCAGGGGCAGAATAGAGGGGCAACAGGAAGAAATTACAGAGGGTGATTTCTGGACCAGGATGCCCCATATCTGGGAGGCACAGTCTTGGGCCTCTTTGAACCCGTGGAAAAAAAAAAGGTATATATACAATACTATGCATCCAATTTCAGGGGTCTCTAGATTCCCCGCCCCCCACCACATATCCAAGGACTCTTCAGATCAAAGTCCTTTTCTGGTCTGTGAGCTCTTAATGCCTGGGGATGTGGAAATCTCTATCACAACACTTAATCACGAATCCATATTGGGAAGTGAAGGATGGAAGACAGGTGGGGAGGGAACAGGTGGTAGAACAATGAGAGAAATATTTATCAATTGGCCAGAGACCAGACTACTAGAGTTTATAGTGTGTTAAATCTTTGAAATGGGTCCCTAAAGGCAATCTTATGCCTTCACATGGTAACGTAAAGGATCAATCCTAAAGATAATCACCATATGTTGACAACAAGAGATATATTTTTGCTCAATACAAATAAGAATTTTAGGAAAGCATTTAAGATGGGAATATCAGGAAGCCAGTGAGTCTACCTGCATTAGAGGTGTCTACATTTGCAATATTATAGAGATTTCATCTTACAAACTAACCTGAGTAAGCTTTAAAGGTCTTGTTCAACACCAGAGTTCCAAGTGTCTATAACAGGTGAGTTCGTGGAGAAATTTCCAAAGTGGTTGTGCAAATTTGCAGTCCCACCCGACAATGTATGAGTATACTTACCCACCCCCATCCTTGCTAGCATTTATTATGTGTGTTCTTGATGATTGCCATTCTAACTGGAGTAAGATGAAATCTCAATGTAGTTTTGATTTGCATTTCCCTGATTGCTGGGAATTTTGGACCTTTTTTCCTATTTTTATTGGCCACTTACATTTCTTTCCGGAAATGTCTGTTTAATTCACTTTTCAGCTATCTCACTCCTCAATACTTATCCAAGAGAACTAAAATCGGCACACTATAGTGATACATGCATGTCAATGTTTGTAGCAGCATAATTCATGGTAGCCAAGTTACAAAACCTGCCCAGGTACTTGCCAACAGATTGAATGAATAAAGAAAATGTGACAGATATGCACAATGGAGTTTTATTCATAAAGAATGAAATTACATCAATTGCTGGTAAATGGAAGGAACTGGAAAACATCTTGCTAAGTGAAATAAACCAGACTCAAAGTCAAGGGTCAAATATTTTCTCTCGTATGCAGAAACTACAGATAAATAAGGAATTAAAAATGTATGTGGGGGATCCACAAAAATGGGAGAACAGTGGAGTAGAGAAAGGAGACTTTGGGGGGAAGAGAGATGGGAAAGGGGAGGAACTGCAGAATGAAATTAACCAAATTGTGCTCATGTGCTTGTATATTGAATACATCAGAACAAATTCTACTTTTATGTATATAATGCACCCATTGAAAAATGAAGACCAGTGAAGTAAAAGAACAGGGAGGGAATAAAGGAGGGAAAGGGAGAGAACTAGGGAGTGAAAATGTAGCAAAAAATATTACATGTATGTATAAATGTGTCAAAGTGAATTCCACCAATATGTATAATTATAATGCACTGACAAAAACATTTTAAAGAGTTTATCCCTTCCCTTGGGCCTACTGCAATTTGGATGAAGAGGTTGGAATCTAGAAAAGTTTCCTGCAGCTGGCAGCAGTTTATGGGCTCAAAAATGGGGGATGCCTTTGGAAGGCATAAGATTGCCTTGGAAGACCCATTTAAAAGATTTAGCACACCATAATTACCTTTAGTGGTCTGTCTAGTCCCTGGCCAGCGGGGATACTTCTCTCATTACCCTATCCTCAGTTCCCTGCTCCCAACTGTCTTCCATCCCTCAACCCCCAAAAAGGTTCATGATAAAAGCACTTACCTAAGTGAACCCTAAGTAAAATGATACATTTCCCTTAGCCTCCCTCTTATAAAGACACTTAAAACAAGAGGCCATGTAATGGAAGCAATCACAGAAGATGCTACACTATTTGAAGGAGGGAGAGGTACATGAACCAGGGAATGTGACTCCAGATACAGGAAAAGGCAACTGAAACACTCTAATGGAACCCCTGGAAGTAGTGTGTCCTGTCAGCATATCTTGATTTTTGTTCTGTTAAGACTTCAAACTTCTAGCCTCCAGAACCATAAGAGAATATACTGTTTTAAACTATTTGTGGTAGTTTGTTATAGCAGCCATAGGAAACTAATAGACCTGATTAAAAACCAACACACATGTTCTGCTTCCTTCAAATTCTAGGGATTTGCTGCTGTATCAAGTTCATTTTGTTATATGAAAATGAGGTCCTTCTTGCCTGAGGTTGAGAACACTCCTGAGGGTTCTTCAGGCCTCATGCATTTTAAATATGGTAGCTGTCCTCACTCCCAACTCAGTTCTGCTGAAAAATTCAGACACATTTAAGTGGGCAGAGTTTGATCAGTCCTCCGTGGGTCCTCGGGCCCCTTGAAAACAGACTGTGAGACCTATCCCACCAGTTTCAAACAGATTGGACATAACTACTACTACCATGTGTTGTCTGAACTTTGTGTATTGCTATGAGAAACACAGCCTGAATCTAAAACTAAAATCATCCCAACCTTTCTGATAGCCTCTCTGCATTTGTAAAAGTCAGTCTGCATTTGTAAAAGTCAGTTATAGTCAATTATTCTTTCCTCCCTGACTAATCTCTCAATTCTTCGAGACAGGCATCATGCCATTTCCTAATATACACTGGCAGCAAGTCTGTTCTGATAGTTTGATTCTGCAATTCCGTGGCAATTATGTTTTGGATATAAGGGACAGACTGATTTGAGCATAATGCTGCTTAGTATTTAAATTCATTATTAAGTATGCATTATCATCCAAAATCTCAAAAGACTTTTTTTTTTTCAGAGACTTTCTGAAACCACCACTATTTCCTTTGACACATACTGAATCTTAAGTGTATACTTGTTGGAGTTGGATTATTCTCAATTTGAAATCCAGTTCTGACACCTATCGGGTATGTGCCTTTATGAAAGTTGCCAAGCCTCCCTAAGCCTGTTTCCTCACTTGCAAAATGAACACACCATTGATGCCAGCATTGTTGTCTTCAATGATGTTTACTGTAGTGCCTGGTGTGTAGGAAGCATTCCAAAAGCCATTTCCACTCCTCCTTTGACTTCTTCTATTAACACCTTTTCTGAAACAAGAGGGAAGGATTGTTAGAGTCCTTTGTGGGCACAATCAGAGAAGGGTATCTTGAAAGAGGGAACTGACTGTCCTACAACCAGAGTCTGGGCTAGGGCAGAGAGGATGTTATGATATGAAAAGGTGTCTCCTAAGAAGGGTCAGAAGAATTTTGGGAGAGAAGGGTAAATTTGACTCTGGAGCAGCGGGGTTCTTGACATACATAACAGAAAAGAATTTTAGCACTATCCAAAGGTAGGTTTATTTAGGAAAGTAGATACAAATTCAAGGGAGAGGGAGAGAGATCTGAAAAGAGATGATTTGGGTGGTAAAGCAAGAAATAGACATTTAAGGGAGAATAGGGCTATCCTGAATGTCAGAGATGCCTTCGATGGGGGAGGGGTTTCCTAGTTCTTCTTTTAAAGGAAACTGGGTGAGGAGTGGGTATGGAAAGGTTATATAGGAATGGTATCAGTCTGGTCATTTCAAGATAGTGTCTGGTGGTCTGGTCAACCTCAGAATTCTTAGGTTGATATGGTATTTGTTACATGATCAATAGCACCAGAAAGTTCCCTCAATTATAGGTTCAACCAGACGTCGTACCTTGCAAGGCAAGGTGTCCAATGCCTGTAATCCCAGCGGCTCAAGAGGCTGAGACAGGAGGATTACAAGTTCAAAGCCACCCTCAGCAAAAGCGAGGTGCTAAGCAACTCGGTGAGACCCTGTCTCTAAATAAAAATAAAATAGAGCTGGGGATGTGACTCAATGGTTGAGTGCCCCTGAGTTCAAACCCCTATACCCAAAAAAGAAAAAAAAAAAAAGATGTGGTACCTCTTTGCTTAATCTAATTGCTGGGGGACGAATTAACAATGCAGTGGTAGATTTATAAATTTCCCAGGAATTTGTGGGAATAACAGGCCTGGAAGAGAGACTGGCTTAGGGCAAGACAGGCCTGAATAAATATGCAGAACTCGTGGATTAAAATCCTATTTTCTTTCCCGAATGTCTACCTATTTCTTCTTTTATCCTCCTTCAAAGTGAGTGAGGCGAGTCCTCCAGCTGTAAGATCGGTCTCGTTTTTGTGTAAAATTCAATATTTCATGGTTGGTGGGTTTTGTTTGTTTGTTTTTGCATTAACTTTGAATTTTCGCAATACAGCACTGAAATTTGACCTTAGTAATTGAGTTTTACTGGCACTCCCTTAAATCCTGCACCCAAGGCAGTGCCCTTTACTCCTGGCCCTCTTCCTACCCTGACTATAGCGCTTTCCACCTGTCACAGCACGTTCTAAATTCCGGACCAGAGAAGGCTGGACGAAAAGAGCTTTGCTGTTACCCTGGAGTTGACGCTTCTGCCCGAGAAAGCGCACCCTGCCCCGGCAAGGGGCGGGGCAAGAGGACTACAGCTCCCAGAAGGCCGCGCGGCGCCCTCGCCGATTGGCTGCGCGGGCGCCGCCCTCTCCCGGACGACCCAGGCAGCGGAGGCCGGGGCTAGAGTGCTCCGTGGCCGGCCACCGCCGAGGCGCTCCCCGCGGGCAGGCTTCATGGCGGCGAGGCCCGTGTCCCGGATGCTGGAGCGGCTCGTGCGGTCCAGTGTCCGGGGCTGTAGCTCCGGGGCTCCTGTGACGCAGCCCCACCCCGGGGAGCCCTCCCAACCCGCCACAGAGGTGAGCCCCCTGCACCCGCACCTTTCCCGTCCAGGCCGGAGCATTTCACCCCTTCCCTAGAGAAGCACCAGATCTGTACTCCGAGCCCCTTCTGGGACCCTCTTGGCGTTCAGGCAGGCAGCGAATGTGTTCCCCAGATGGGCTGCTTGGGCTCACCTGCTAGCCCAGCAGGAGCGGCTCCTTGGAGGCTCGCTTCAGAACCCCCGTCCCAGACCTGTTACCCGCTTCCAGGACTCAGTTTGCAGAAAATAGGGGCCGCCAAGGAATGGGACTTTGCATCTTGTGAGGTGTTTTGTAAGTACTCCTCAGCCCCGTCTCACTTTTTTACCTTTTCTCTCGTTATGCCCTGAGTGGAGGGTGTCTGTGTGTGATAAGGTGTTCCTGTGATAACAGCTTCATCATAATGTGACACTAAAAATGTCACCAACAGTCAGTTATTACTTTGTAATCGCAGGGCTTTGTGCTGTGTCCTTTTGCTTGCTCTTTCTGCCTCATCTTTGTTTCCCTTGGGAGGGTTCAGCCTCATTCTAGAGGTTACAGAGCAGGACGTGGCTTTTTCCAGGTTAAGGATTTCTGCCTCTCTTTAGGATTTGGGGTAGGAGCCCTCCATCCTTGACAGTGCCCCACAGAGCCTTTCATGTCCTAACAAGTTCTAAGTTTATTGTTGTTTTGGTCATGTGATTAGAGAAAAATTTGCCCAGCATCTTTTTACATTTGGTAAACATCTTTTCTAGATTAATCTACTTCTTTTCTAGTCTTCCAGGACAGAGCATGTCCTGGGATTCTTTGGATCACTCAATCATTGACTTCTCCATCTTTCTCAATGAGAGGGTGGGCTTGTGTCCAGAGCACTTGCTTTCCCTAAATCTCAGCCGCTCTAGGATCCTAAGATAAGCATTGCTTTTGGAAATAGAAAAATTTTAGTATCCTTAAACTTTGCTTTCCCATCTCTTCCTCAGTGAAGTTCAGAGATGACTGCGATATCTTTAAAGAATTCAAAAAGGGAAGTTTCCTTACCCTTCCCCCTTATTTTGTACTTTTCATGAGAGGGCCTATGCTAGGTGACTTAATAATACGTGGTCTCCTTTAGTCCTCACAATAAATAGAATCAGGTGGGTAGGACCTGTATTTTCAGGTGAAGTGGTTCAGCTATATCATCCCTCAGGTTACTGTAAAGCAAGGGAGAAAGAACTTTATGTGGATCCTGGGGAGAGGAGCTGTGCTACTCTTTGTTTACCCTGCAAGGGCAGATTGGATGTAGCAGGAAGAACAGAGATAGGCTCTGGGGCAGGGTTTGAATCCTGCCCCTTATTAGAAGTTTGAGTTTCAGCAAGTTACTTCTCAGAACCTCTGTTTTCTCACAGCATCTGTGCCATATAGGATGTTAACAGTTAATATATTCTAACATATATACTTAGCACCTCCATGTGCCAGACTTTCCTCTGTGTTACATAAGCATTTGTGCTAATTATTATCCTTGCTATCCTTGGCAGGCGCTGTCCTATCAGTTTCTCCCCAGTCCCCCAGACATGCAGGATGGTCCTATCAGCTGAACAATCACATCTGATTTCTGAATACTGGGAACTCCTCAATGCCAGGGACTCCTCTGCCTTTCTAGGTATTTCCCTATGGCACTTGACACACAGCTGTGTGGGCAGGGGCATCAGCAGATGTATTTGACTTCTTGAAATGCAAGTAGAGAGTATGGGAATAGCAGGCTGAGCACTGGACAGGGAGTCCTACTGTCATTCTCCATCTGCCTCCAATTTCACCTGGTTGTGGGACTGTCACTTTTCCTTGCTTCATGTCTACAAATTCAGAAGGTTGGACCAGCTCATGCAGTAGGAGAGGGTACAGAAATCCATCTTCAAGAGAATCTCAGAGGTGTGATGCGATATATATGTCTGATGAACTCATCCACAGAGCTTTCCAGTTGATAAGAGCAGGGGTGGGGGCATCTGGAACCCCTGTCCCACCTTCCCTTTCAGTGGAGTCCCTTTCCCCATCCCTCACAGGGATCTGTTTTGGAAGAGCCAGAATGAAAAGTCACTGGGCATTGTTTGTGTCCGGATGTGGCCATGAGAGGGAGAAGTGAGAAGTAAGTGGGAATTGGCTGTGAAGACAGTGGAAGGGGGAATTCTTGGCTGGGTCTGAAGACAGGTTGAACAGCTTCCACAGGTACAAAAGGGTCATGGTGGTGTCTGGGTAAGTGGGGACCTGCCACAGTGATTGGGGTGACCCACACAACCCTCTCTGCAGGATTTAGTGCAGCCCAGGTTTACCCCTCTTTCTTCTGAAGCTCCAGGTACTTTGTGTCCTCTTACTGAATAGATTAATTTTGAGGAATCCGTGGTAATACATCATCCCAATAGCAGGTAAATTGGGACCATTGATAAATTAGTTTGGCATGTGTTTTTTTTTTTTTTCTCTTAAGTAACCCTGCTATTCTATCTAGATTCTAGAGCTATTGGGTAGCTGGCCTTTACCTTTCCAGCCAAATGCCCTTAAGGGTGAGGTTCTTCCCTTAACTGCCTTGGTAATACCCTTTCCCACCTCCTGTACCCCAGTGAGTATGGGATATATAAGAGATAAACAGTAGCATATGGAAGGCTGCCTAGAGCCTGGTTAGTAGCACTAGTATCAGTGGTCTTAGAGGAACTTGGACCCCCTATGTCCTTCTTTGGGTAATGTGGTGGTAGATCTGAAAGTCAGTCGCAAGCCATGTGCCATTAGTAGAGTTGGACACATACATCTGATGTAGGAGTTAAGAAAGTGACAGTGATTACTTATGTGTCAGGAACTCCTCCAACTGAATAGAATAATAGGATTAAGAGTAGAATAATAGGATTATTATCTCCACTTTCTAGAGGAAGAAACTTAAAAGTTCAGAGAACTCAGGACACCTGCTCAACAGCAAGTTGAGGTTTATAATCCAGGTTTACCTATTTCATGAATCATGACTACCACCCTCAAACTAGAATGGCACCTGATCCTGGTGTCACTACACCCATGGTGAACCCTGGCTGCATTCTCAATTGAGTAAGAATCTTTGGGGTGGGGCTCTGTCCTTAGGACTTCTAGAAGCTCTTCGGGTGACTTTGATGTGCAGCCAAGATTGAGAACCTTGTATTAGGTTAAGCTGTTTTTATAGCAGAGACCAGCCCAGAAGCAGTGTAAGTGGATTTTCCATACGCCACCTTTCTCATTCCATTAGATAGGCCTTGACACGACAGTTCAACACTTGGTACCAACGTACTTTGCTCCATGCTGGAGATATGAAATCCTGTGAGAGGGCTTCCTGCAGGGGAAGCTGCCTGCTCCAGGTTGGGGCCCTGGGAATGTGGGCAGCCTGGAGCTTTCTACTTCCTTGACATGCCCCAGCCAGTCCTGAGTGAGTGAGGCCCCTGTCCGCCCAATAATCCCCTTTGAATCCTGGATGACTTTGGTGTGGATATTTTTTTTCCCTCCAGAAGATTTAAGGAAAAGAGAAAAAGAATGAGAGAAGGCAAGTAGGACCTGCAGTGTGGGAGGAGAGGCAGGATGGAGGGCCTGAGAGCACTCCCCACCGCTCCCTGCTCCTCCAGTTCTCTGGTTTCTGCCAAGTCATGCTCCTTGGTCCTCTCACCTGCTCGATTCCCAGATTTATTTTGGCGGCTCCTTCACCCAGCCACTCCCCACCTTATGTTAGAGTAAGCAAAACATCTTGGCAGGTGAGGAGGTAGAGAGCCTGTGGTGATCAACATGATTACATTGCAAATAGCTGTTGAGGGGAAAGGGATGCAGCTCTGCCATAAACCTGGGTCCCTCTGATACCGCTGGTTATCGGTGACGAGTTCTGCTCCCTCACATGTGGAAGTTTGAATATTAGAGAAGCACGCCAAGGCAAGCATATAAAGCAGGGTTCATTTAAAAAGGGTAACATAGACTTCTCCCAGGAGGGAGTGGGGGGCCATAGCTGGTATCCTGGTATTCCCAAGAATCAAGGTGTCCTGCCTTTTTTTAATATGTCCTAGACTTCCTTTGTTCTCCTGCTCTCTTATTTCTGTTCTTCCTGCCTAGTGACTAGGCCCAGGAGATGCTCAGTGGGATGGTGGGACATCCAAAAGGTGAGAAGTAGATGGATTGGGGCAGGGAGGGGGGGCAGTTCCTGGGACAGGTTACCTTAGCAACAGGTCGAAGCAGGGTCAGGTTATCTTGATAGGGTAGAGGAAGACTCTGAAGGCATTTCAGTCCCTCAGGGGGCAGTTTCCAACTTCCTGAACTCAAATTGGCCTCTTTGATCCGATCTGACTTGATTTACCTATCTATACTGATTGCCTCTTTTAATTCTGGATTCACCTCCTTGTCTCATCTCCTGGACTTTAATGGTCAGTGGGATTTTAGATGATAGTGCAACCCCTGACTTTTCTAAGGGAAGTGACTTAGAATCATAGCAGCCTGCAGTTTAGAGAAGTGAAAGTTGCTTGCTCCCTATGGGACTATGAGCAGGGTTTCTCCAAGGAGAAACCCTTGGAGGGGTAGTTAGTAGTGAGGAAAGTTTTTTGGGCCCAGAAAAATCATGACCCCACCTACCCATTCTCACACTCACGCCCCTTCTATCTTTGATTGAATTAATGACTCCTAAACCTGGCTCACTTTGGAATCTCCTGGAAAGATCACAAAGATCTGGATTCAGATGGAATCCAGTGGAACTTTTTTCTTGTACTCCCCAAATGATTTTAATGTGCAGCCAGGGCTGAGGTGACTTATCAGTTTCT